>NC_091157.1:37386671-37436671 GCF_040958095.1 Procambarus clarkii
ATATATATATATATATATATATATATATATATATATATATATATATTCACAGGCATTTTGTCCTCTATGAAACGAATTATGATTATTATTAAAAATATATTACGAATAGTGATTAATACGTTCAGAAGTTTATGTCTGCCTACAAACTTATGTGTATATGCATGGGGATATAAAGTATGGATGGTATTGTATGTAGGGGTAGTATGGAGGAGGGAGACGTGTTATCAGAAGAGAGCGCTAAGCCATTTTTATTACACTGCACATGAAGAGGTATAAGGACATGATAAGAGCCAGGATATAAGGACGAAGGGAGCCTGGCTTCACCACCTGGACCATTGGGAATTGAACGCATACCTGTGCTATTAGAGATTGGTGAAGGAGTCTCAGAGTGCTCTCTGTGATGTAGTTGATAACGTTATCTCTTTGCCTTTCTCACTAACGACATCACTCGGGATCTGAACCCAGAATAGAGATTGAAGACTGGTCCCGATTTCCAACTGTGGACTTGTATTTATTATTCAGCCATTTCGGGTCTTGTTGTAGAGCTGTTACCAGATCTGGTTCCAGGGAAAGCTGTTAGAGTAAGGCTTAAGATGATCTAAGAAAGACGAGAGCTAATCAACCAATACGAGTCAAAGGTTTTATGTTCTTGTGTCAGATATAATAACATGTTACCGTGACAGTAATGGTGGCTGAGATTGTTGGTGGGAACGGTCACTGGGGAGGGTGGGTGATGGCGGGGTGACGAGGAGGGAGAGGCTCGTGGGGTGGGGAGAAGGGTATGCTGGAGGGGTGGGGTGGAGGGAGAGGGGCTGGTGAGAGGGTGTTGCATGTAGTGGGTATAAGTAGGCGTGTGTGAGAGGACTGTGAGAGAGGAGACAGCACTGGAAGCGCGAGGGAGATGGGTAGAGTTCACCTGCGTAAGGGTTATTATGTTGAGGTGTGAGGAAGCTTGGCAGAGATTGGAGACCGGATGGTTGAATGTCTGTGTTGACGGGTTGTTTATCTTTGTATGAGGAGTGTTAAGCACAGGGGACGAGGGCAGGGTTAGGGGAGAGAAGGATGTAGAGGAGCGTGGGCAAGGTTATATGGTCGTCACAGTGTCACGCCATTAGTATGGTCGTCACAGTGTCACGTCATTAGTATGGTCGTCACGCCATTAGTATGGTCGTCACAGTGTCACGTCATTAGTATGGTCGTCACAGTGTCACGTCATTAGTATGGTCGTCTCAGTGTCACGTCATTAGTATGGTCGTCACAGTGTCACGTCATTAGTATGGTCGTCACGCCATTAGTATGGTCGTCACAGTGTCACGTCATTAGTATGGTCGTCACAGTGTCACGTCATTAGTATTATCGTCACGCCATTAGTATGGTCGTCACAGTGTCACGTCATTAGTATGGTCGTCACAGTGTCACGTCTCTAGTATGGTCGTCACGCCATTAGTATGGTCGTCACGCCATTAGTATGGGCGTCACGCCATTAGTATGGTCGTCACAGCGTCACGCTATTAGTATGGTCGTCACAGCGTCACGTCATTAGTATGGTCGTCACAGCATCACACCATTAGTATGGTCGTCACAGCGTCACGTCACAAATATGGCCGTCACAGCGTCACGTCATTAGTCTGGGAGTGGGAGCCACATTCCGTTACCGACAGATCTCTGATCTAATGTCTCCTTCTGCACGTTATTGTCCCCCAACATACAAATTACAAAGTACTATGACTAGTAGCGTCTCACATATATCCACTTCTTCTGTAAGGGTATGGGTAGGTTGTCAGTAGGTTGAGTGTTTTGCTGGGGCTCGTTTCTGGTTAGCATACCACATTGTCTTTGTACGTAGTGTAACAGATCAAGAAACCAGGTTGTCCCCCTGCTTGGTGTTTTCCAGCATCTCTCACCGCTGGTGAACGCTCTCGTCACATGTAACTCTAGCTACATATTCCAACTTATCCTCCAGGTTTAGATCCTTCTGTTGGTTGTGAAACTATGTGGACTATCTTACATAAACTGGCGTATTGGAATATTGTATAGGATAATTTGGTTTAGTTCCTTTAACAGACCTGGAAAAAATAAAGCTAAGAACCATCCTTAAATATTCCTAGGCCTTGTAAAGCGTATTTTACAATCTGACGCCTAATATATGAGTACTATGTTAGGCCTCTGATAGCGTGTATTAAGCCTAGGATAGTTAGGTTAGGTTTTAGTAGCAACATAAATACAGAATCTTTTCCGGTTTGTCCAAATTCAATAGTACCAATTTGTACTTTCTAACCGTCCATTACGTCATATATGTACGATGTTCCATATCGTTACTATAAGTACCATCTAAACAGGAGGCTGCTGGTCCTCATTTACAGTAGTCACTATTTAATATTTTATGTTTGAGCAAAAATTGCAATGCGGTCTCATTCAGGAATTTTAATTCAAAGAAATTCATTTTCAGTCTTTTTCATATCACCGATATTTGTAAAAAATGAGATAATCCTTTCGGACTTCATTTGCATTCAAAATAGTTGTATAAAATTGTTGATAAAATTGATAAGTTTATAAATTTTTTTATCAACTGTGCTTATTCTCAAGCTAAACGAAATTTCTTTCATCCTAAACCTGATTCCAACAGTAGTAGCACAGTGCTCTGCCTTCATATCTGAACTCAAAACTGTTACTAATACTTTTCGTCCTCTTGACATAAAGCTCGCCTTTCGACAAACTAGCACACTTCGCAGCAATCTAGTTCATACTGCTCCTCCTGCTTCTAATGCTGCTGGTGTCCACTCTATTTCCTGTTCGTCTTATCCTCTCCAATACTTTGGTTAAACTGGCCGTACACTGAATGACAGACTCAAGGAACAGAAAAGAATTGTTAAGTCTGCCGACACAAACAATGCTCTCTTCTGTAATGTTAGGGATTCTAATCATCCTATTGATTGGTCTTCCTCCAAAATAATCTTTCCGGCCTCTACTCTACACAGATGCCGCCTTGTTGAATCGGCTCTAATACACAACATACCCGACATGAAACTGAGTCCTAGCTTTGTTGCTGTTGACTCTTCCCTTTCACAGTATATACTCAAATGCTCTAAACTTTCTAACAAACGTGACCTGACATAAGTCTACCCTTCCATTTTCTCTTTCTTTTTCTTTCTCTTGTTTCTCTTTCGTTCCCATTCTTACTCCTTTTATTTTACCCTTTATTACACCTTTACCTTCCGTACCTTTTGCTTGCTCTTATCTTCCTCTAAGATTTAAGTTTCCTCACCTCTCTCTTGCCTACTTAATGCCCTTGCTTCCCTCGTCTCAACATAATCGACTTGATAAAGGTCCAGGACGGACGGAAACGTCGTCGTCTCTTCAATTTCTTGTGTGTGGTTTGGTCCACAGTTTACAGCCACGTTATTGTGATTTTTCATTTGCAAAATGGTTGTAATTCACGTAAGATATACCATAATTTGTATTTTTATGTTATAGAACATTTTCCGTTTTCTGTGACTAAATTATACTCGTATTCCGTTCTTATATGAGTCGTCTCAGTCATATGGATTCAAAGAGCTTTAGCTTTTAATTTTGTTTGTTGTATTTATTTTTGTGTAAATATATTATTACATATTTACACAAAATAATTTGGCTACCAGTCACATCTTCCTCCAGTTTTAGGATGTGGTCTGTCCCGCGTCTCTGCACACTCAAGAACCTCAATTTTATCTCTCAATGCCTTCTTCCTAATCATTCTTGTCTGTCCAAATTTCTGTAATTTTTTATATTTTCTAAGACAATCTGTTCGCAGTTATTTTCTTTCTTATTCTGTTTCCTGTTTGAATGAAAATTAGTAGACCAGATGTTTGAATGACAAACATTTAGTTCAGGTTAATTTCCACTGTATAAATATACCCATAAGTTTATTGGCATACTTTTTTGATAAATATTTAAAACATATGTAAAAAACGTTTGTTTTATGGGCAAATTTGAGCGTTTTAGTAAGGGTTAGAGCTATTTTACGCTCCTAGCTCCTGTCAGAAGATCTAAGGAGAGGCCCATTGACTAAGTCCACGTCTCGTCTACTGGCTTCTTGCCGGCCTCTCTCATCATCCTCTGCTTCTAAAACATTCCTCCCTTCACTCTTAAGGCAATACCTCTCCCCAGATATTCTTGTGGCATGGTTATGTGGTGTGTGTGTGTGTGTGTGTGTGTGTGTGTGTGTGTGTGTGTGTGTGTGTGTGTGTGTGTGTGTGTGTGTGTGTGTGTGTGTGCATTCGTTTGCCTTGTTCGGGTTGAATGTAGACACAGTAGTCGCTTCTGTATATTTATTGAGTGAGGCAAACAGATGTATAACTGGCCAGCCGAGGTCCACCTACTCTGAGTCTGTGAGGAGAACCCAGACTGCTGGGAGCATGGCTGATGCTCCTCTGTCTGGCATGACGTCAGAGGCCTACTTGCCTGTGATTGGTTATATTCCAACTGACATAGAATTTGAGTATAACACCACTCAGACACGCTACCAAGTCGACATCCCTTGTCGACAAGCTCTGGCTAGCTATATAGTTACAATGATACTGAAAGGACCTCGGTGGCATTCAATAATGGCTTACATGTGAAATTTGCATAATAAAACATTGAAAGAAGATCAGGTGTGCGTAATACTAACAACTCGGCATATGCACCAAAAAAAAAAAAAAATCATCATAATAGGTGAAAATCATGGTAACAATGCTTTGATTAAACCAGAGTATTAAGAACATGTGGATGTCTACTGATCAGATATGAACAATACAACTCAAGGTATTGCCTAAACAAAATTATTAACAAGTGTCAATGGCATGTGCTTGAAAACCATACAAAATGAAACAATTAATACATTAATGGAACAAAGTTCTGACCTGACCTAAAGTTGGGGGCCTCGTAGCCTGGTGGATAGCGCGCAGGACTCGTAATTCTGTGGCGCGGGTTCGATTCCCGCACGAGGCAGAAACAAATGGGCAAAGTTTCTTTCACCCGGAATGCCCCTGTTACCTAGCAGTAAATAGGTACCTGGGAGTTAGTCAGCTGTAACGGGCTGCTTCCTGGGGGTGGAGGCCTGGTCGAGGACCGGGCCGCGGGGACACTAAAAAGCCCCGAAATCATCTCAAGATAACCTCAAGATAAGATAACAACCACAAAGGAATTTTAAGATTAGATAATGTGGATTTTTTTCTCTTTTTTTTTCTCTCTCTGAAATATACAATATATTTACAAGACCAATGTACAATATATTTAATGTTCAATATATTTACAAGCTATATACAAGGCCTGGAACAAGAAGACTAACATCTGCGTGATAGCAGTCAAGATTCACTGGCCTCAATGTGGTTGCTAGAACAATAATAACTCTTATGACAAGCACTGTAAAAATACAAATTGTAGTAGACTTAACAATGGCATCTAATTTATAACAAAATAAAGTTGAGAAAAACTATACATTATATATAATGGTAATAATAAGACACATGTGGTAGAAATACTGCAAATGATTTTTTTTTTTTTTTTCAAAACAAACAGAATAACTGTAGAGTGCACTCAATTATAAATGCTGTGGATATCTACACCTAGCTCATCCAGAGCACTATACAACTCTGGCTCTGACTGAAGGTCCGGAACAGACGAAACTTCATGTGACAAACTATCATCTTGAGAGATATCCTCGTTAACATCTAGCCAATGGACATGTGGTGAGTGCACGGTTGAAACGAGAGGTCTAGATCTAAGATTATAGTTGCTAGTATGGGGTTGCTGAATATCAAGTGGTCTGTCAACCACAGAAGGTGGTGTCCGAGTAGGAGTATCTGTCTGGGTAAGTTCAGTGTCATCTTCCTCATCAGTCTCGTCAACAGTCATTTTAGCTAACTTCATGTGGTCTAAATGTTCATTTATATACTCTCCTGTTAACAAGTTCTTAAGACTGTATTTGTTACCTTTGATAAGCTCGGTTACCTTATATGGACCCAAAAATTTCTTAGTTAACTTGTACATAGGACCAGACCTGTGTTGGTTAAGTATCATTACTACAGATCCAATAGTTATTTTACTGGGTTTAGCTCGTGCATTCCTTGCTAGAGTGAACTCGGCTGTAGCTCTGGACAGTTGTTCTCGTATTTTCTTGAATACTAATTGCATCTGTCTACGCTTCACTTGATCAAAATCATCTACGTTATATAAGGGAGTAGGAGGTACATTAATCAATTCATTAGGGAGGATCTTATCTGTACCATAAAGAATAGCGTGAGGTGTGTCACCTGTAGAAACATTAATTGAAGAATTTATAGCACACTGAATTAAGGGTATAAAATCATCCCAATTGTTGTTATCAAAATTCAACGTGACTCTCAAGGCATCTTACACTTTCCTGTTAGTACGTTCGGCTAGTCCATTACTTGCTGGATGATAAGGCATGATGCTATATTTTTTGATGTTATATAAATCACACAAGCTAGTTAAAATACTATTACTGAATTCTGGACCATTATCTGAAAGGATTACTTTAGGCATACTATATCTACAAATTATTTGGTCATGGAATGCACTGGCTATAGTTTCTGCTGTTTTGTTCGGGATAGGAACTAGTTCGCAAAACCGTGAAAAATTAATGACCATTACGAGCAAATTTTTGTTCCCTCTCTCTGTTTCCGCAAAATTTGTCAATAAATCCATTGATATTCGTTCCCAAGGAGCTTTAGTTGCTGGGTGCACCTGAATTGGATTAGGTCCTGAAACATGTCCCTTGTGCTGTAAACAAGTTAAACATCTGTCAACATAATAAGCAATCTCCTTAGCCATTTTTGGCCAAAAATACTTCAATTGACCTTGTTGGAGTGTACGATCCTTTCCTGGATGTGCACTTGCAGGAGCATCATGGATAATTTTTAACACAGTTGGTACCAAGACAGCTGGAACAACTAACTGACAACATTTTCTCGGTTCTGTCCCTAGCTTTACTACTCTACACAGTAAATTGTCCAACATAACTAGTTCTTTCAATGGTAAGTGGCGGTTTATGAATCGGGCGAGTGTCTTGCTTAGTCAAAAATTTAATGACAGGTGCCCATATGGGGTCTTGTCTCTGTTCCGTTTCTACTACTGTAGCATCTAATGCTGGGTAGTTTAACTGAATCGCAGCTACGTGTCGAGAAAACGCATCGGCTACAACATTTTGCTTCCCTGGAATATATCCAAATGTGGGATTGAATTCTTGAATTGTTTGCAAATATGTAGGAAACTTTCCAACTGGATTCTTATTTTTGAACAAGGGAATTAATGGTTGGTGATCTGTAAGAACATGAACTGGGTAATTATAAATTTTATCCTTGAAATGTTTAAGTGCCCAAACAACTGCCAAGGCTTTTCGCTCTGTTGCGCTATAAATTTTCTCTTCTTTAGATAAAGTACGGCTAGCATACGCTATTGCGTGATCTCTGTGACCTTCTGTTTGAAGTAATGCAGCACCTAGACCTATGTCACTAGCATCTGTAACCAACATAAAAGGTTTAGAAAAATCTGGGTGCCTAAGGACAGGTGATGAAATCAAGGCTGCTTTGAGTTTTTTGAATGACTGATCCTGGGCCTCTCCCCAAACAAAGGGTTCATCTATTCTTTGCAACTTGTAAAGCAGAGTGGCTATAATAGAAAATCCAGCAATAAATGAACGATAAAATTCTACAAGACCTGTGAATTGTCTTACGGCTTCTGCGGTACGAGGCGTTGGAAAATCACGGGCAGCAATAATTTTTTTATTCATTCAATGTGATACCTGAAGGTGTAACTGTATGACCTAGGAAATTAATCTTCTGCTTTAAAAATGAACATTTTGCAAGCTTTATTTTTAAATTAGCTTCAGCGAGCTTTGCAAGTACTTTCTCAAGGTTCTGGAAATGAGTCTGAACATCTTGCAACATGATTATGAGATCATCAAGGTAAACTAGAAGCGTACTTCCTATCAATCTACGAAATAGATTTGTCATGAGCCATGAAAAGGTTATTGGACTACTACGCAAACCAAACGGCATTCTTTTGAAATGAAAATGATCATTGGGAGTACTAAAGGCTGTCAATTGTTTACTTTCCTCATCAAGGGGGATTTGCCAGAATCCCTGCAACAAATCTAACATTGAGAATACTTTGTTTCGACCAACACTTTGCAACAAATCATTTAGAACTGGAAGTGGGAAACGATCAGGTATTGTTACTCTGTTAAGCTTGTGATAATCAATTACAGGTCTCCAAGTCCCATCTCGCTTTGGTACAAGAATCAATGGAGCATTCCATGGCGAATTACTCGATTCAATTACATCACTCTGTAACATTTCCTCTACAAGTCTATCTGCTTCTGCTCTCTGAGAATGAGGAAGACGGTAAGCTGGTACATAAATAGGCGTAGTTCCTTGTTCAAGGGGAATTTTATGTGTAATAAGAGGAGTGAGACCTAATTTTTCTCCTGGTAGAGCAACAACAGCTCTATTCCTGTTCAAAATTTCCAAAAGCTGAGCCACAGAGTCAGGAAAATCAGTAGGACTGAGGTGTTGCGCTTGCACCTCTGGCTGAGATCCCTGTTCTCCTGGTGTGAGTGTACAAACAGCATGAGCCATGGAGACATCATCCACAACTTGCACCGGTAACGAGTAATGGGCAAAATCTACAACATGGGTACCAGACTGGAGATGGATGTCGGCATTACTAGTGTTAGCAATAAATAATGTAACAGTACCATCCTGCACTGTGTGCCAGGATGGTTCAACAAATGTACCATTCACTTTACATGTTTCACTTTCCGCAATCACATCCGACAACTCAGGCACTCCCTGAACCTTAACTCTTATTCTGGTGAGAGAATGAGGGTGTAGCACAGTGTCAGTAGCCGTGGAACCACTGACTGCAGAGATGGAAGCTGCCAGGCGAGCGAGACAACGAGAATCCGTTAGGGCGTCCCCTTCCAGAAAGTGTCGATACTCACTCTCCTTAACAACTGCACAACTACGATGCGTCAATCGAGTGCCTGTTTTCTCGGGTATGCTACCACGACAATGATCTGACAAACCTACGCTAGCAAGGTGGGTGTCAACAAAATTAACGTACTCTGATTGAAGGTTGAACTCATGGCCCTGTCGATACATGCTACACAAGGGTATGACATGGTCTTTGATACTTATGTTCCAACGATGGGGAAACAATGCAATATTTTCATCAATCATGGTGTACAGACCTAAGAGAATGTCTCCAGGAAAATGAATAATGTTAACAACTAAACATGTTATGGACAATGTGACATTATTGAACTTGAGTGGGAGGTCAATTTCACCCTGAACTTTTACTTATTTCCTGAAATACCACTTAGAAAAGGTATGTGTGACTGTTTTAAAGTAGTAGGGTGCTTACTTTCAATGTCTCTAAGAGCTGAGGGCTTGACAATATTAATTTTTGCACCTGAGTCAAGAAAAACTTTTAAAAACTCTACCATGTACAATGGCTGATACAAGGGGACCATCACTTGAGACTGGACAAGTTACTACTTTTGACTTATGTTGTCTGGGATATCTGCGTCTTGTTTGTGTCAAATTTACTGTGGATCCGTCAACATCTACAACTGGTCTAGAGTCAGTGTCCTCCTCTGTCAAGTCTCCAAATCTATTTTGGGTAGCTACTGAATACACAGGGAGGGCACTAGGATTGGCTAGCTTGAATTGGTTAGCGAATGGCCTTGGGGGTTTCCCGACGACATGGAGTGAACATTCTGAGCTCCAGCATTCTGTGACCGAGCATTATAATTTGAAGTTGCATTATAACTGGGCTGGGAATTGTAATTACGTGAGTTCTGATAATGTCTTGGACGCTGTGCGCCTTGCCAAGACTGACCATGGGAGTTACAAGGTGGGGATGTCCTTTGCCTAGCTCTACAATCCGCAGTGTGGTGACCAACTTGTTTATGGTACGTGCAATATGGGAGCCTAGAATGATTAGATTGACGAGGGGACCGAGAGAATTGTCTAGGAGGTGATGATCTAGGGGCGGACCAACAGTCCCTTGTGAGGTGGTTACTCTTACCACAATGCCAACATGAGGGAGTGGATGGTTGTGGACTATGGCGTTTCGGCAATTTATGAGGCGGCGAATTTGACTGGGGGCTACGAGCATTTCTGCGACCAAGAGTTTGTGGGAGGATGCTGAGAGCTTGTTACTACATTTAAAGTATCAGAGGGTGGCAACAGTTGAGCCCTTCGGGGAGCTAGTTTATCAGCGGCATTGTTAATGGCCTCAAACACTTCACCAATTTCATGTTTAACACCAAAATTTTGTTGCTCAATAATTGGTTTAGTATGCTCTGGGGCAAAATGCATTAAAGTACCAAATGCTATCATCTTGGCCATAGCCTCAGGGGGACAGATTATTGTCTTTATCTAACCAAGTCGAATTATTCATAGCAGAAACTAAGGCATACAGATACTGATCGAGACGGCTAGTAAACGCATTGAACGATTCACCAGGCTGCATGGTGGCATTGCCAATTTTCTTAACTAACCTATACGGGTCAAGGTCTCCTTTATTAACAAAGCGACGGCGAAAGAAATCCTTAAATTCGGGCCAAGACTGGAGGCTAGTAATGGCTTTCTCATCAACAACAAAACGTGCATCACCTTTGGTTGTGTCCACAGCTGACCGTGCAATTGCTAAGTATTCGGCATCAGTAGGCTTAGAAAAACGTGCAACTGTTTTCGCTTCAACCTACTAAACCATGACTCTAATAAGCGGGATTCACCAGCAAAAAGAGGAATAGCCATTTCCTGAGCTGATCTCTGGCCATTGTGACGAGCAACTGTTCCTGGTGATTCTGAAGGGGTTTCAACAGTGGTAGGCATTGTCACAGCCGTGGAAGGAATATTTGAACGCAGATTAAAATTAAGTGCTCCTGGCATCAGAAATAGTATACACAAAAATAAACACACAAAAAAATATCAACTTGAATAAAGTAAGAAAAAAATGACACAAATAAAATTATTAAATTGGGCTAGGCAACAAATAATTAAGAACAAGCAAAATTGTGAATTAAATTAGCAATCTGGTATGAATATGGCTGGGATTAGAAGCATGCAAATTAATTAAACCCAGTCTAAGCACAGCAATTTAGAATATAAAAACTGGAAAATGCAATTGCAAAATTTCCTTAAAAAGATTCAACACAACAAGTGGCAATGCAAGAAATATGGATGTAGCACATAAACTGGACACAGGAATGTATATAACTGCTATGGTAAAAATTTAAAATAAAATGCTTAAAGGATAAATTTCAAGTTAGGTCTGGAGAAATATAAAAAAAATTCTATGTTCTATTGTCCATGGAAATCTCAAAACAAATTTCTATTATGCAAAATAAACTGCTAGAAACAATTATTTCTTACTTCTCTCACCTTTGAATTCACTAATGACACTAGTAACAATCAATGAATAATGGAATCAATGCAGGGAATATTGAAATAACTCAGAGAAACTGTGGGCCTGGAGTATTGAACCAGCTCCAATATTTAACAAGTCACTGAATGGTTAATTCACAGGATATTATGGATATATTTACGTTAAACCTCATTAAATCATAGCACACGATATCTTAGCTCATAATTACTTAACTCAGGTCTGCAGGATTTGCAATATAACAGTGGCCAAAACGAAAAACGGTAACGAGACGTGTGAAGAGGCCCATGTGAGGTGTGTTTACAAACTGGTGCGATGGCAGCGCTCCTGGCGGCAGTGGCGCGAAGCTCGGGGGGACCCCACACTCTTGATATTGGGAGTGCGAAGATAAATTCTGACGACGACGATATTGCGACGATGGCAGTGGGGAAAGCACGATAGGGAGGCAGGAGTTTACACAAAATGATGTAGCGGGGGCTGTGGCGAGGTGTGTGAGCTTGGGAGGGAGGCAAGGTGGCGATACTTAGTCAAACAATTGTAGTCTTTTTTTTTCACCAATTCCTCTTGAATAACTGTACAACACCCACAATAATCAGTTGATACTTGCGACGATGGCTGACGACGATTTCAGTAGCTAGAACACTCACAAAGCTTAGATACTGTCAGCTTGGGTGGCGGTGGTGGTGGTGGGTGCAGGTTCAAACGTGGTGGCGCGAGATTCAAAAATGGCTGGCGCGGAAGCTTCCTTCCTCCTCACTGATGACTTAAAGTTCAAACAGGAAATTATTGACCCTTACTGCTGAGACGTTGGCCTGGAATAGTGGTTTATGGCAGGACCCCGATCTGGCACAATATTTGATGCGTGGGTGGCAGGATGGCGGCTTATGGAGCCGGCTGATGGCGGTGGCGGCGGTGGCGGCTGTACTGTGAAACACAAGGCGATGCTGGGTACTTGAAGTTTTCGTTTCCAGAAAAAAATTTCTGGGTCCCACTGCTGCTACCAGTATTCGTTTGCCTTGTTCGGGTTGAATGTAGACACAGTAGTCGCTTCAGTATATTTATTGAGTGAGGCAAACAGGTGTATAACTGACCAGCCGAGGTCCACCTACTCTGAGTCTGTGAGGAGAACTCAGACTGCTGGGAGCATGGCTGATGCTCCTCTGTCTGGCATGACGTCAGAGGCCTACTTGCCTGTGATTATGTTATATTCCAACTGACATAGAATTTGAGTATAACATGTGTGTGTGTACTCACCTAGTTGTACTCACCTAGTTGAGTTTGTGGGGGGTTGAGCTCTGGCTCTTTGGTCCCGCCTCTCAACCGGCAATCAACAGGTGTACAGATTCCTGAGCCTATTGGGCTCTATCATATCTACACTTGAAACTGTGTATGGAGTCAGCCTCCACCACATCACTTCCTAATGCATTACATTTGTGTGTGTGTGTGTGTGTACTCACCTAGTTGTACTCACCTAGTTGTGTTTGCGGGGGTTGAGCTCTGGCTCTTTGGTCCCGCCTCTCAACCGGCAATCAACAGGTGTACAGATTCCTGAGCCTATCGGGCTCTATCATATCTACACTTGAAACTGTGTATGGAGTCAGCCTCCACCACATCACTTCCTAATGCATTCCATTTGTCAACCACTCTGACACTAAAAAAGTTCTTTAGTAGACTGTCTTTAAATAGACTGTCTTTATCTACCTTATCAATTCCCTTCAGAATCTTGAATGTGGTGATCATGTCCCCCCTAACTCTTCTGTCTTCCAGCGAAGTGAGGTTTAATTCCCGTAGTCTCTCCTCGTAGCTCATACCTCTCAGCTCGGGTACTAGTCTGGTGGCAAACCTTTGAACCTTTTCCAGTTTAGTCTTATCTTTGACTAGATATAGACTCCATGCTGGGGCTGCATACTCCAGGATTGGCCTGACATATGTGGTATACAAAGTTCTGAATGATTCTTTACACAAGTTTCTGAATGCCGTTCGTATGTTGGCCAGCCTGGCATATGCCGCTGATGTTATCCGCTTGATATGTGCTGCAGGAGACAGGTCTGGCATGATATCAACCCCCAAGTCTTTTTCCTTCTCTGACTCCTGAAGAATTTCCTCTCCCAGATGATACCTTGTATCTGGCCTCCTGCTCCCTACACCTATCTTCATTACATTAAATTTGGTTGGGTTAAACTCTAACAACCATTTGTTTGACCATTCCTTCAGCTTGTCTAGGTCTTCTTGAAGCCTAAAACAGTCCTCTTCTGTTTTAATCCTTCTCATAATTTTAGCATCGTCCGCAAACATTGAGAGAAATGAATCGATACCCTCCGGGAGATCATTTACATATATCAGAAACAGGATAGGACCGAGTACAGAGCCCTGTGGGACTCCACTGGTGACTTCACGCCAAAATGTGTGTGTGTGTGTGTGTGTGTGTGTGTGTACTCACCTATATGTACTCACCTATATGTGCTTGCAGGATCGGGCACTGACTCTTGGATCCCGCCTTTCTAGCTATCGGTTGTTTACAGCAATGACTCCTGTCCCATTTCCCTATCATACCTAGTTTTAAAAGTATGAATAGTATTTGCTTCCACAACCTGTTCCCCAAGTGCATTCCATTTTTCTACTACTCTCACGCTAAAAGAAAACTTCCTAACATCTCTGTGACTCATCTGAGTTTCCAGTTTCCACCCATGTCCCCTCGTTCTGTTATTATTACGTGTGAACATTTCATCTATTTCCACTGTGTGTGTGTGTGTGTGTGTGTGTGTGTGTGTGTGTGTGTGTGTGTGTGTGTGTGTGTGTGTGTGTGTGAGTGAGTGTGTGTATTCACCTAGTTGAATTCACCTAGTTGTGCTTGCAGGGGTTGAACTCTGCTCTTTCGGCCCGCCTCTCAACTGTCAATCGATCAACTGTTACTAAGTACTAATTAATTATTTATTTTATTGAATTGTTTGTTTTTTCACACACCCACACACACACACACACACATACTCACACACACACACACACACACACACACACACACACACACACACACACACACACACACACACACACACACACACACACACACACACACACACACACACACACACACACACACACACACACACACACACACATATGATAGGGACATATAAAATACTCAGGGGAATTGACAAAGTGGAAATAGATGAAATGTTCACACGTAATAATAACAGAACGAGGGGACATGGGTGGAAACTGGAAACTCAGATGAGTCACAGAGATGTTAGGAAGTTTTCTTTTAGCGTGAGAAGAGTGGAAAAATGGAATGCACTTGGGGAACAGGTTGTGGAAGCAAATACTATTCATACGTTTAAAACTAGGTATGATAGGGAAATGGGACAGGAGTCATTGCTGTAAATAACCGATAGCTAGAAAGGTGGGATCCAAGAGTCAATGCTCGATCCTGCAAGCACAAATAGGTGAGTACAAATAGGTGAGTACACACACACACACACACACACACACACACACACACACACACACACACACTCCACCACAGGCACAGGATACAGAATAGGAGATGAAGTACTTAATGAAACAGACAGAGAGAAAGATCTAGGAGTTGATATCACACCAAACCTGTCTCCTGAAGCCCACATAAAGAGAATAACGTCTGCGGCATATGCTAGGCTGGCTAACATCAGAACGGCGTTCAGGAACCTGTGTAAGGAATCATTCAGAATCTTGTACACCACATATGTAAGACCAATCCTGGAGTATGCGGCCCCAGCATGGAGCCCGTACCTTGTCAAGCACAAGACGAAGCTGGAAAAAGTCCAAAGGTATGCTACTAGACTAGTCCCAGAACTAAGAGGCATGAGTTATGAGGAAAGGCTGCGGGAAATGCACCTCACGACACTGGAAGACAGAAGAGTAAGGGGGGACATGATCACAACCTACAAAATCCTCAGGGGAATCGACCGGGTAAACAAGGATGAACTATTCAACACTGGTGGGACGCGAACAAGGGGACACAGGTGGAAGCTGAGTACCCAAATGAGCCACAGAGACGTTAGAAAGAACTTTTTCAGTGTCAGAGTAGTTAGTAAATGGAATGCATTAGGAAGTGATGTGGTGGAGGCTGACTCCATACACAGTTTCAAATGTAGATATGATAGAGCCCAATAGGCTCAGGAATCTGTACACCAGTTGATTGACGGTTGAGAGGCGGGACCAAAGAGCCAGAACTCAACCCCCGCAAGCACAATTAGGTGAGTACACACACACACACACACACACACACACACACACACACACACACACACACACACACACACACACACACACACACACATGGAAGGGATACGAACTCGGGCTGGCAAACGCAGGAGGACAATCGCAGGCTGGAACAAACACAGAGGAGGGGGGGGGGGGACAGGAAGACTGGATGAAGGAAGTACTCCAGCAAATGCGGAATGAATTCAGTGATGGACTGAGGGTAATGAGGGAGACAGTAGCCAACCTGCAAGATGATCTAAGGGCAGCAAAGGAGGAGATAAGATGCCTAAAGGAGACTCTTCCACAATACCAGACACAAACCGTACCTCAGGGAGATGGGAATGCTACTGTGGAGGGAACCACCACAACCCAGCTCTCATTTGCTGAAATGCTTAAAAAGAGCCCTGAAGCTAGGTCTGCAGTTAAGGAAGTTGCCATGGAAGTGGCTTCCTCTCAGGAAGCAGCTAGATGTACTAGCCGGCTGATAGAGAGAAGAAGAGCTGTAGTAGTAGCAGGCATTAAAGAGCAAACAGGGACCATCCCAAAGGAGCGGAGAGACAAGGACAAAAACGCAGTTACCGAGATCCTGAAAGAGGTAAGGATGGAGGGAACTGACCAAAATGTTGAAAAGGTTTTCAGGCTTGGAAAGTTCAACAAGGACAGGGACCGAATGATAAAGGTGGTATTCATGAGCGAAATCACGAAAGAGGAACTGTTAGCAAGGAAGTGCTGTCTAGCAAATGTAGAGAAGTTCAAAAAAGTATTCCTGCAGAGGGATATGATAAGGGAAGAGAGAATACGGACAGCAGACGCGAGGAAGGAGCGCAGGGAGAGAGAAAGGATTCAGAGTACCATAACCCAGAACCCTACAATCCCAGAGGGAAGTGGAGAACCCTCCTCAAACAGTGCAGCAGCCAAAGGGAATGGGGCACCACCCCCACATTCTACCCAACAGACACCCAACCTGCCCCATCCCCTGTCAGCCCCCCACTAAGTACCCACCTAGGGCACCCTCCCCCCCACCCACCCCCCCCTCCTCCCACTCACCCCCCTCCTCCCACTCACCCCTCTTCCCAGGACCTCCCTTCTCCCCCATCCCCCAAGCCCTCCCTTCTCCCACATGCCTTCCTGTCTCTCCCACCCCCAAGCCCTCCCTTTCCCCCCCCCCCGCCCCCCTAAGCCCCCCACTCTCTACCACCCCACCTAAGTCTTATCCTCTCCCCCACTCCCCTAAACCCTCCCCTCTTCCTCACCCACCTCAGCCCTCCTTTTTCCCCCACGCCCCCCAAGCCCTCCACCCTTTTCTCCCCCCCAAGCCCCCCCATCTCCCCTATTCCCCAAAGCCTCTCCTCCCCCATGCTTCCCCAACCCTCCCTCTCTCACCCCCACCAACCCTCCCCCTCTCACTCTCCCCCCAACCCTCTCCCTCTCACTCCCCCCCCTACCCTCCCTGTCTTACCCCTCCCCCCCGTACATTCCCCCTCTCCCCCACCACCCCCCTTCCCCCCCCAAGCCCTCCCTCCTCCACCAATCTCCCCGTGCCAGGTCCCCCCAGCTCCCACTCACCCCAGATCCTAAAGGTCCCCCCCAGAGAAGAAGCAGAAGAGAGTCAGTTTCAGGGTGATGTACTCGAACATAGATGGGATCACAAGCAAGACAAGTGAACTAAGGGAAAGAGCACAAGAAGTTAACCCAGATGTAATCGGACTCACTGAAACAAAACTCTCTGGAATCATAACGAATGCCGTGTTTCCCCAGGAGTACACAGTAATAAGGAAAGAGAGGGAAGGTAGGGGAGGAGGCGGAGTGGCCCTACTCATGAGAAAGGAATGGAGTTTTAAAGAGATGGCCATCCCGGGCTGTGAGTTCAGAGACAACATAGCAGGCACCATAACAATGGGAGGACCAAGAATAGTAGTAGCAGTAATATACAACCCTCCACCAAATCACAGAAGACCCAGTCAAGAGTATGAAAACAGCAACATGGCATTTAACACTATAATTGAGAGGGCAGCCTCTGCTGCCTGTAGAAATAAATCCCACCTGCTCATCATGGGCGACTTCAATCACGGAAGGATTGACTGGGAGAACAAGGAACCGCATGGAGGCGAGGATACGTGGAGAGCCAAACTATTGGAGGTGGTGACAAGAAACTTTTTAACCCAGCATGTCGGAGAACCCACAACGATGAGAGGCAATGACGAACCAGCGAGACTCGACCTAGTCTTCACTCTGAACGACTCCGACATAAGAAAAATCGGTTTTGAGGACCCAGTAGGAATGAGCGACCACAGTGTACTGGTGTTTGAGTACTTGATTGAAGAAGGGTTATTGAACTCGAGGAGGGATACCGAAACCAAAAGGTTAGCATACCGAAAGGGAAACTATGAGGGGATAAGAAAATTCCTAACAGATATAGCATGGGAAACAGAGCTCAGGGGAAAGACATCCCAAGATATGATGGATTACATCACGCAGAAGGGCAAGGACGCAGCAAACAAGTTTGTCCCAGTCCAAAAGGAAAACAGAGAAATGAAAATGAGAAACCCATGGTTTAATCAGAGATGTAGGCTAGCTAAGCAGCAAAGTAAAAGAGCATGGAGAAACTATGGGAATAACAGGACACTGGAGAGCAGAGAAAGATACCAGAATGCCAGGAATGAATATGTCAGGATGAGAAGAGAGGCAGAAAGACAATACGAAAATGACATCGCCAGCAAGGCAAAGACTCAGCCTAAATTGTTGCCTAGCCACATCAGGAGAAAAACAACAGTAAAGGAACAGGTTATGAAATTAAGGATAGGGGCGGAAGGATTCACTACAAATGACAAGTAAGTGTGTGAGGAATTGAATAAGAAATTCCAGGAGGTCTTCACCTTACAGCAAGGAGAAATTCCAGAGGTAAGTGAGGGAATAGCTAACCAGGAACCACTGGAAGAGTTTGAGATTACCAGCGGGGAAGTAAGGAAGTGTTTACTAGAGTTGGATGTGACAAAGTCTATAGGCCCAGATGGAATCTCCCCTTGGGTTCTAAAGGAAGGAGCAAGAGAACTGTACCTACCACTCTCCATAGTGTATAACAAATCACTGGCAACAGGGGAACTGCCAGATATTTAGAAAGCAGCTAACGTAGTCCCGATATACAAGAAAGGGGATAGACAGGAGGTACTGAACTACAGGCCAGTGTCCCTAACCTGAATACCATGCAAGCTGACGGAGAAGATTGTGCGAAAAAAAACTAGTGGAACATCTGGAGCGAAGGAACTTTGTAACACAGCATCAACATGGGTTCAGGGATGGCAGGTCCTGCCTCACAGGGTTACTTGAATTCTACGACCAGGCAACAAAAATAAGGCAAGAAAGAGAAGGGTGGGCAGACTGCATATTTCTGGATAGTCAGAAAGCCTTTGATACTGTGCCACACAAGAGGCTAGTGCGAAAGTTGGAGGTGCAGGCTGGAGTGAAAGGGAAGGTACTCCGGTGGATAGAGGAGTACCTAAGCAACAGGAGACAACGAGTCTGTGTGAGGGGTGAGGTCTCAGATTGGCGAGACGTTACAAGTGTAGTCCCGCAGGGGTCAGTCCTTGGACCTATACTGTTTCTGGTATATGTAAATGATCTCCCAGAGGGTATAGATTCGTTCCTCTCAATGTTTGCCGACGATGCAAAAATTATGAGGAGGATTGAAACAGAGGACGATAGTAGGAGGCTAAAAGATGACCTAGATAGACTGAGTGAATGGTCCAACAAATGGCTGTTGAAGTTCAACCCGAGTAAATGCAAAGTAATGAAACTAGGCAGTGGAAACAGGAGGGCAGACACAGGATACAGAATAGGAGATGAAGTACTTAATGAAACAGACAGAGAGAAAGATCTAGGAGTTGATATCACACCAAACCTGTCTCCTGAAGCCCACATAAAGAGAATAACGTCTGCGGCATATGCGAGGCTGGCTAACATCAGAACCGCGTTCAGGAACCTGTGTAAGGAATTATTCAGAATCTTGTACACCACATATGTAAGACCAATCCTGGAGTATGCGGCCCCAGCATGGAGCGCGTACCTTGTCAAGCACAAGACGAAGCTGGAAAAAGTCCAAAGGTATGCTACTAGACTAGTCTCAGAACTAAGAGGCATGAGTTATGAGGAAAGGCTGCGGGAAATGCACCTTACGACACTGGAAGACAGAAGAGTAAGGGGGGACATGATCACAACCTACAAAATTCTCAGGGGAATCGACCGGGTAAACAAGGATGAACAATTCAACACTGGAGGGACGCGAACAAGGGGACACAGGTGGAAGCTGAATACCCAAATGAGCCACAGAGACGTTAGAAGGAACTTTTTCAGTGTCAGGGTAGTTAGTAAATGGAATGCACTAGGAAGTGATGTGGTGGATGCTGACTCCATACACAGTTTCAAATGTAGATATGATAGAGCCCAGTAGGCTCAGGAATCTGTACACCTGTTGATTGACAGCTGAGAGGCGGGACCAAAGAGCCAGAGCTCAACCCCCGCAAGCACAAATAGGTGAGTACAAATAGGTAAGTACTCACACACACACACACATCCAGGAAGCAACCCGTAACAGCTGTTTAACTCCCAGGTACCTATTTACTGCTAGGTAACATTGGCATCAGGATGAAAGAAACTCTGCCCATTGTTTCTCGCCGGCGCTGGGAATCGAACCCCGGACCACAGAATTACATGTCCAGCGTGCTGTCAACTCAGCCATACGCGCCCTAAAGTATGTAATGTTTCTGCCCGGAACGTTGCCCGAAACGGTGCGCGTACTAGTGGCTTTACAAGATTGTAATTACCATATTATGTATCCTCACAATCCCAATGTACCTTCTTGTATATATATAAATAAATAAATAAATAAAAAAAAAATAAATGTGCATGGTTGTGTCTGTGTGGGCGTGTGTATATTTGCATGATTGTGTCTGTGTATGTGTGAGTGTGCATGTTTAATCTTATGTTTGTACCTACCTATAAGAGCTCGCAGGGCCAAAAGTCAGGTCCTAACTACAACTTTCGAATATTTCGCAGACCTCGGCTCTCTAGTATTTTATTAGATAATCATTAACAGTTATGTATTGTTATGACCCCCATGTAGCCTTGGTGGAACGAGTTTACCCTAGGGAGAGTTATTCAGATGACCGGACCTGATTGAAAGGTCAGAGGAAAGAAGTATATATATTTAATATATAATTAATGTCAGTGAATAATTAAAAAATATGATCATAGGATGAGCATGTAAATAAGTGACATGAAATGAGATGTCAATACTTTGGGGATGTGAAGTGAGGCTAGCAGGACGTCTTGACCTCACTTGAGTGGCCGCAGTTGTCAGAGGTTGACATGCGCTCCGGTGTCCTAGGAATATAAAGGGATACGGCCCTGGATGCCGTATCCTGAGGACTGAGGGTAATGAGGGAGACAGTTGCCAACCTGCAGGATGAACTAAGGGCAGCAAAGGATGAGATAAGATGCCTGAAGGAGACTTCTCCACAATACCAGACACAAACCGTGCCTCAGGGAGACAGGAATGCTACTGTGGAGGGCACCGCCACACCTCAGCTCTCATTTGCTGAAATGCTTAAAAAGAGCCCCTGAAGCTAGGTCTGCAGTTAAGGAAGTTGCCATGTAAGTGGCTTCCTCTCAGGAAGCAGCTAGATGTATAAGCTGCCCCAACCCCTGTCAGCCCCCCACTAAGTACCCACCTTAGGCATCCTCCCCCCACCCACCCCCTCCTCCCACTCACCCCTCCCTCCAGGACCTCCCTTTTCCCCCATTCCCCCAAGCCCTCAATTCTCCAATATGCCCTCTCGTCTCTCCCACCCACAAACCCTCCGTTCACCCCCGCCCCCCACCCCACCTAAGCCTTCCCTTCTCTACCACTCCCCAAAACCCTCCCCTCTTCCTCATCCACCTCAGCCTTCCCTTTCCCCCCACGCCTCCCATGCCCTCCCCCCTTTACTGCCCCCCAAACCCCCCATTTCCCCCATCCCCCTCAACCCTCCCCCTCTCACGCCCCCAAACCACCCCCTCTATCCCCCCCTAAACCGTCCCCCTACCACCCCCCAACCCTCCCCCTCTCACCCCCCCCAACCCTCCCCCTCTAACCCCCCCCCCTACCCCCCCTACCCCCCCCCCCCCCCCCAAGCCCTTCCTCCTCCACCAGTCTCCCCATACCAGATCCTCCCAGCTCCCGCTCACCCCAGACCCCACAGGTCCCCCCAAAGGAGAAGCAGAAGAGAGTCAGTTTCAGGGTAATGTACTTGAACATAGATGGGATCCACAAGCAAGGCAAGTGAACTAAGGGAAAGAGCACAAGAAGTGAACCCAGATGTAATCGAACTCACTGAAACAAAACTCTCTTGAATCATAACGAATGCCGTGTTTCCCCAGGAGTACACAGTAATAAGGAAAGAGAAGGAAGGTAGGGGAGGAGGCGGAGTGGCCCTACTCATGAGAAAGGAATGGAGTTTTAAGGAGATGGCTATCCCGGGCTGTGAGGGTTTCAGAGACTACATAGCAGGCACCATGACAATGAGAGGACCAAGAATAGTAGTAGCAGTAATACATAACCCTCCACCAAATGACAGAAGACCCAGTCAAGAGTACGAAAACAACAACATGGCAGTTAACACTATAATTGAGAGGGCAGCCTCTGCTGCCTGTAGAAATAGATCCCACCTGCTCATCATGAGGGATTTCAATCACGGAAGGATTGACTGGGAAAACAAGGAACCACATGGAGGCGAGGATACGTGGAGAGCCAAACTACTGGAGGTGGTAACAAGAAACTTTTAACCCAGCAATTCAGAGAACCCACAAGGATGAGAGGAAATGACGAACCAGCGAGACTCGACCTGGTTTTCACCCTTGAAGGACTCTGACATAAGAGAAATCGGTTTTGAGGCCCCAGTAGGAATGAGCGACCACAGTGTATTGGTGTTTGAGTGCCTGATTGAAGAAGGGTTATTGAACTCGAGGAGGGTTACCGAAACCAAAACGGTTAGAATACCGAAAGGGAAACTATGAGGAGATACGAAAATTCCAAACAGATATAGCATGGGAAACAGAGCTCAGGGAAAGGACGGCCCAAGATATGATGAACTACATCACGCAAAAGTGCTAGGACGCAGCAAACAAGTTTGTCCCAGCCCAAAAGGAAAACAGTGAAATGAAGATGAGAAACCCATGGTTTAATCAGAGATGTAGGCTAGCTAAGCAGCAAAGTAAAAGGGCATGGAGAAACTATAGGAATAACAGTACACTGGAGAGCAGAGAAAGATACCAGAATGCCAGGAATGAATATGTCAGGATGAGAAGAGAGGCAGAAAGACAATACGAAAAGACTCAGCCTAAATTGCTGCATAGCCACATCAGGAGAAAAACAATAGTAAAAGAACAGGTTATGAAATTAAGGATAGGGGCAGAAGGATTCACTACAAACTACAAGGAAGTGTGCGAGGAACTGAATAAGAAATTCCAAGAGGTCTTCACCTTAGAGCAAGGAGAAATCCCAGAGATAAGAGAGGGAATAGCTAACCAGGAACCACTGGAAGAGTTTGAGATTACCAGCGGAGAATTAAGAAAGTGTTTACTAGAATTGGATGTGACAAAGGCTATAGTCCCAGACGGAATCTCCCATTGGATACTAAAGGAAGGAGCAGAAGAACTGTGCCTACCACTCTCCATAGTGTATAGCAAATCACTGGCAACAGGGGAACTGTCAGAAATTTGGAAAGCAGCTAACATAGTCCCGATATACAAGAAAGGAGATAGACAGGAGTCACTGAATTACAGGCCAGTGTCCCTAACCTGCCCACCATGCGAGCTGATGAAGAAGATTGGGCGAAGAAAGCTAGTGGAGCACCTGGAGCAAAAGAACCTCTGTTCAACTCCACCATGTACCTCTGTTCAACTCCTAGAGGCTCACTTCCAAAGAATTTTTGTAGGTCCTCCAAAATATCAAGAAAGGCACTTCTGCAGTTCTCCCAATCCGCTGCACAACGAAGTCCTATTCAACTCACCACTGATTCCAAAGAGACATGTGTAGCTCCCCTGCACTGCTTTTAGTCAACTCCTCACTATGGAGTACTGCTCTACCACAGAATCAGCACACACTTCTTCTCCAGCCTCTTCATCAATTTCTTCTCCGACCTTGAAGTTTCTCCACGAACTCCTTCCTAAACAAACCTATAATTCCATTACCATTCCAATAAAAATGATTCCTAAACAGAACATAAAGAATAAACTATATCCCAACATTAAATTTCGCCCTCCGACGCCGCAACGCGTCGTCCGACTGTAGTGGGTATTCCTCAAACTGGACGGGTCCAAGCCAGGAACAAGTCCTGACACGCCACCAGGAGCTTCCTCCCAGGCCAAGATGCTGCGGCCTACGCCTCCTCAGTTGCCTCTTGATCCACCATGGAGAGAAGATGTACCACTCCTCTCTCCAGCATTTGGGGGAAGCCGGTCGGACAGCACGCGGGACTTCTGATCCTGTGGTTCTGGGTTCGATCCCAGGCGCCGGCGAGAAACAATGGGCAGAGTTTCTTTCACCCTATGCCCCTGTTACCTAACAGTAAATTAGGTACCTGGGTGTTAGTCAGCTGTCATGGGCTGCTTCCTGGGGGTGGAGGCTTGGTCGAGGACCGGGCCGCGGGGACACTAAAGCCCCGAAATCATCTCAAGATAACCTCAAGATGACCCTAAAATGTCCCCATCACGCCCTCTCCTGACCCTAAAATGTCACCATCACGCTCTCTCCTGACCCTAAAATGTCACCATCACGCTCTCTCCTGACCCTAAAGAGACACCGCCACGCTCTGTCCTGACTCTAAAGTGTCACACTACGCCCTCGCATGACATGACTCTAAAATGACACCATCACAGTCTCCTGACACGAAAGTGTCATCACTAGGCTCTCTCCTGACACTAAAATGATTCTTAGTGCAAAGTCCAAGTCATTGTATTGTACAAAAAATTACGATAACAAGATTTTGCCTTTTGAGCAGTATTGCCTCGTTTCTTTCTGCTTTCCTTTTCCTGTTTTGGATAAGACATGGGAAGGACTGGGAAGTCGAAGTGGGAAGACAGTGGAAGATGGGAAGAGAGGATGTCAGAAAGCCAGGAAGTCTGATAAAGTGAGGGATATGTACGTGGCTATGGTGGTCTGTGATGGTAGTAGATGAGAGGAATGGATATGGGTCGTTTATTGGTGGTGGTTAATGAGGAGGGGTGGGAAACTTATTGATAGGGAGATGGAGTGCTGAAACTCGTGCACTCTTTCACTGTGTGCATGTACTCAGAGTTGTGTTTGGAGGACTAAAGAACAGCTCTTGAGAATCAGTTTGGTTAGTTGCCAGTTGGCAAGAGCATTGTCTTACCGCTCGTCTCATTTATTATTATATTTCCTCATGTACATAAATGTTGCGTCGCTGGTTTCTAGTCCACCTTTATTTCACGTGTTTATTACTCGCACACTAATACGTCTCTCCAAAAATCCCTCTGGTTTCTCTGAGTTTATCATTTTGACCCTTGACCTGTTATTCTGTCGTCTCATTTTGTAACATAGAACATTTTGTAGAGAAAAACAAAGATGAGGAAAATATTTATTTATAGTTGTCACGCTGCCTTTTGGGGCATTATTAAATCATGGAAGATACTGAGGGATGAATCTCTCATTTCTGTTCACTCTGTCAGTTCCTTCAAGTATCTGGTGTCTTTTTTTAGTTGTTCCTCCATCATCACCTCACTGTCCAAATGTTATGAAGTCTGGTTTCTTTACCCATTCATTCTAGTTAGGTTTTAACATATCCGGCACGTTCCCTGAGGCAATGTTTTGGAGAGTTGATTATTCGACTAAACATTGACGCGAGATGAAGACTAACATTCAAACACTAAAGTAAGCCATTCCAACTATCACATTTTTTTAGTCGAGGATGAATATGTTACTTTTTAAGTCCCGGATTATCATGCCAAACTGATCAATGCCCTTCAAATATCCCTTCAGTGATATTTTAAAAATTCAGTACATTTTAGAATGCACTATTATACTTCCCACGCTCTTCTACAGATAAGTTTAAGAACAACACAGATATTACATTGTTAATTACTACCTAGAAGAGGTTGTTTGCTCCCTATCGCGACAAGAGACAGATGAGAAAGTTCTGAAGCCTGTTCGTAGTCAACCTCTGCACACATGTAGTCAACCTCTGCACACATGTAGTCAACCTCTGCACACATGTAGTCAACCTCTGCACACATGTAGTCAACCTCTGCACACTATACTAAGCAGCAGAGTCCCGTGTGGTGTCCCGTAGAGCACCCAGTCAACTGTCTAACAAAACAGCTATTATCATCTTTCAACCACCTACATACGAAGGCTCAACACTTGGCTCTTAGGAGCATCTCCAGTTCTTGGGTCTCTGGTGGTGCGATTGGGTCTGGAACCCAATTCTCTGATAAAGCTGAAGGCGCTCCTAGCCCAGGGGCGAACGTCGTAAATGCTGTGGGAACAAAGGTATGCTGACTTACCAGTAGCGTGCACCTGTCTGATGTTGAATAAGATGAAAGGTAAGAATATGAACAGGGCGGAACAAAATGGCATCATTTCTTCATTTTTAGATGTGTTGGTTGGTTGTCAATTAATATGTTTTATTTTATATTAGAAAGTTGTTTATCACTCATGAGTGTAATTCCACCGTGATTTTGCTTAGTGGGTCTTATTAATACTTGGGCGCGATAAAGTCATCTGTGCATTTGCTCATTTCAAACTGAAAAATTTACTTTATCATAGCTAAAGCTCTAGTTAAAGCTCCCTGCGTCAGTGTTCATTACAGTGTCACTGATAGTAGCAACTACTAAAGTAATGTTTAATTCACTCACGTTGACTTCAAGATTATGTAAGGCAATTGTAGTATAACTTGATTATGGAAATTTAAATTCTTATTACTGCCGAGTTTAGTATTATAAGTTCAGAATACATTATTTGCATTACAGAACAATTATATATAATCATTTTGTAATTACTGATTTTTTCCTAAAATATATTTCGGTCCATTTTGTGCTCTGACCCCTTCTCTTTGTCAGTGTTTCATAGTAACCAAATGATTTTCCGAGACTGGGAATAAGGCAGTTGCTAAATAGTTACATAATATTTATTACATCCTAAATGTTTCCTCTCAGTTACGTTCTTCTTCGGAATAACTTCCTTAAATATCTTCCACCAGATCATATATATTTTCTGAGTGGAGCAGAGGTGTTCTTTTCGTTTTGAAATATCTATAACTTTCGTGTATCATTTTTAGCTTACAGGAAGGCGAATAGTTTATCTCTGACGTTTAATACGTTGACGTCCCTTTACGAGTCACGTGACGTGTAACCAATAACAGGACATCTTCCATCACATGCATCATCGAGTCACTTGGATATTCGAATGCAAAAGTTCTTTAGCTAAAGAACAAATCACAAATCATCAGGAGCCGTGATGAGGGTTCGAACCTATGCGCTGGGTGTTCCCAGGCGCGCTCTAGTCAACTGCGCCACGACATGGTTAAAATAATCACAACCTGGATTACAACTACACCCACTGGGATTTGTCCATTAATATATTACGATAATGGAATGTCATCTGTGTCATTTAGTTGTCTGCTGATCACAAGGTGTGGACGCTCGATTTCACTGCTTTCCATTCATTTGACTCTTCGTCTATTTGAAACACCGTTAACATGGTATTTCATCGAAGCACCTCAATTTGTGGGTCCGACATGAGCAACACAAATGCGAACAAGCTTGAATTGTCCCCAAGCATATATGCAATGGAAAACTCCACACCTCAGAAAGATTCAAACCAGGAGCATGAAATATCTATGCCAAAACATACCACCAAGTGCCGTCGGGTCGTTGGGGATATAGCCTCGGCTCCCAATGACTTTTGTACATTCACGGATGGTCGAGTGGTTAATGTACCAGGTACGCCAAGGTGCACTATGCTCCTGGCTGTCCGGGTTCAAATCCTTCTGGGATATGGAGTTTTCAGTTATATATATATATATATATATATATATATATATATATATATATATATATATATATATATATATATATATATATATATATATTGTGACGATAATCTCCTTCAAGAGATTGAGCCTGTTCTTCCCTCCAAAATACGTAGATATAAATCCCTATACAACTAATATGGAAGAAATATCCAACAACGACAACAACACCAAGTTTTTCCAGAAGCGCAAAACGTATGCAGCCAGGAACACCTGCTCCACCTCGAACCACCAAACTACCTGTCTTGTCGCCTGCTCATCGCTGATTGGCTGTGGGTCCAGTTGCAACTGCACTCCACCCACCACACTACTTGATGTCTGGGGCCACCACGACCTCAGTCCTCAGAATATCCAGTGCTTTCATCAGGTTAACACGTCTCGTTGGTAGACTAAGCTGTGGCTTACGTGTACTAAGAGAGGTGATAGCTTAAAGCCAATATTCCTGCACCTCTTATTTGATTGTATATTGTTCACTTGTTATTACTCACTTGTCTTAACGTAACTTTTCATTTTGTCATTTGATTATTCTTATTATTTTGATTGATTGATTTTATTATACGAATTTGTATGTCCATTTTATTCATGTTTTGCTTTTCTAACGTAATTAAAATTTCATTGTTAAATTTACTTGTGTTTTGTGTGTCTTCTCATTACCTTACCACAGACGAAGTTCCAGATTTTCTATTTTTTGTTTCTATATGTGACGAGGCCATACCCCTAGCTTTTGAACAGCCGAACACCAACGCGTTACCGTCACATATTATATGGGGGCCTGTCCTAGGAGCCACGCTCAGGTACTGGTGCCAAGTAGTAATTTATGGCAAGCGTATTTAACTTTGTTAACGTAGCTTTACTATTTTTCATATTCAATTTCATTTTTATATGGTGCGGTGTATTGTGCATTACGAGAGTAACATATGGTGAAGGTGAGACAACTTTGGATTACGTGGTGACTGTAGGCCTCAGTCATACTCTTAATTGGTCATCTCTCCCTCCGTGTTATTACTCGTGTTTACCATCTTTGTCCCTTGGATATTTCTCAATTTTGACAGATCATCATATTGGTACCCTGGTACTGTGGTCTGCCCCGGGTCAAGTGCACCCAATCTTCTGCAATCTGACTGTAGGAGGACAAAGAGGGCCATAGTTCCTCTAGCTCGAACTTTAGTTGCTGAATTGGGACCTCAGCAGCAGTTCTCGTCACCAGTTGACACCTCGCACCCCTACACGTCAGTCAATGATGATACATACAACGGTAGGGAATTAGCTTACTTTTTCAGAGCACAAAAGTTCGCTAATTCTGTAAGTATCATATTAACTTCAGTAGGAAAAACTTGCTTATGTCCTATAGAGACTCGGCAAGGTATGCCTACATCCTTGGACTACCAATTTTACTTTTGAGGCAATTAACTGTTTCATTTGTTTTCGAAACTCTGTTTCATTTGTTAGTAGGATTTTCATGCCCTTATCCTCTTACATGAGTACCAGGTACAAGATTTCCTGCGCCCTTGATTTAAATTAATCATTTAACATCTTGTACTTAACTTTAATTGTTAAAGATCCCACAGGATAGGTACCAGTTGCCACGTTGTCCTGTTTCTGACATTCACTGTAACTGTATATTCGTTGTACATTTATTTGCTAATTTCACCATGTTTCGTCTCCAAGCTTTCCGTGCAGATCCAGCAGGTGCAATAGGGACTTTAAGTCATGCCAAGAGAGCTGAATTACAAACTCTTGCACATGAGTATCAACTAACAGTTCCCTACCAAGCCAACAAGAGTGAAATATACAACCTGTTACTGGATCATTTCTTAGAGCAAGGTAAGATAGACTCTGAAACTCATGAAACTTACTATATTGCAGATAAAACTGATTTGGCAACGATGAAACTCAAACTAGAGCTGGCCAAGATTGAACGCGAGCAGCAAAGGGAAGCCCTCGAACAACAAGAACGTGCAGCTGCCATACGAAGGGAAGAACAAGAACGAGAAATCACCCTCAAGGAACGTGAAACTGCCTTGAGGAGGGAAGAACACGAACGAGAAATCGCCCTCAAGGAACGTAAACTCGCCCTCCAGGAACGTGAGGTTGCAATGCTCCAGGAGCGGGAACGAGTACAGCTTGAAACCAAACGACGCGAGTTGGAGATGAAACGCGAACATGACAAGCAACAAGCGACTCTGGCTCTAGAGTGTCGTCAACGAGAATACACGTTGGAAACTTCACACCTCGCTCAACGCCAGCAAGCTACTGCCAATCTTCCCGTCAGTTTTAATATATCACATGCAAGTAAGTTAATACCATCCTTTGTAGAAGCAGAAGTTGATGTGTTTTTCACCACCTTTGAAACCCTTGCTAATCAACTCAGTTGGCCTGTCGACCAATGGGCCACACTTCTTAGAGTCCATCTTACAGGTAGAGCTGCAGTCACACTCAGTACTCTGGCGTCTGAGAATGACTACCAGACTCTGAAACAAGCAGTGTTGGACGCCTACCTCCTCTCCACAGAAAGTTATCGAAGGAAATTCCGTGACCACCTGAAGGAGAGTACCACTACCTTCCTCGAGTTTGCTAACACAAAACGGAGATATTTTATGAAATGGCTGGAAGCAGCACATGTCTCTACTTTTACAGAACTCGTCAACCTGATGCTTGTTGAAGAATTCTTGAGGCGTGTGCCGCCTCCTGTCCGTCTATACTTAGCAGATAAAGAAGAAACCGACTACCTGAAGTGTGCTAAGTCGGCTGACACTTACAGCCTCATCCACCGGCTGACACCCGAACCATCCTCCAGTAAGAAGTCGTGGTACAGTTACGAGAAAGTGAGCACCGATCAAGCTGGCTCGCAATTGTACTGCAAGTATTGTAGACTCTATGGACATACCATAGACAAGTGTGGTAAGTCTCAATACAAGGGAACCACTGACCTACAGAAACCCAAACTCACTCCTCCTAAGTCCGGTAAGCCTGTGATGAATGTTGGTGTTAATGTTAATGATCTTTCTCTTTTCAGTAACCACCTGTATACTGGAACTGTCTCTGCCAACGGTTCAAATCCGGAGGGACGTTTCAAATTGAAGATCTTGAGGGATACAGCGGCTCTTCAATCGATCATCTTGAAGTCGGCTGTGCCCAACATCGCCTACACCGGAGAAACTGTCTTCATCACTGACCTCACTGCTACCACTCCATACCCTCTCGCCAGAGTCCACCTGGATTGTCCCTACGTGAACGGAGAAGTCCAAGTCGCCGTCAGGGAAAATCCTTTTCCCATGCCTGGAGTGCAACTTCTCCTAGGCAACGACTTGGCAGAAGACCTGCAACCGACCAACCTGATCGTCATGGACAAACCCCAGGTGTGTACCTCTATGCCAATTAACCCTATACTAGCGTATGTTCCAGCAGAGGTTCAAGAGAGTGATGAAGTTTCTCCTCCAGTTCTCGTGACCACCCGTGCACAAGCCGCACGTCCACAGCCAGCTGACTCTACTGCTACCGCTGTTCCTCAAGACCCTCAGAAACTACCCCCGAATCTGACCAAGTTGGAGTTCCGTAAGTTGCAGAGGGAAGATCTTACTTTAACACCGTTGTTTTTCCAGGCTGAGACTCAACCCGACAGTATTCCTGGGTTCTTCCTAGAGAACGACTTGCTCTACCGCAGATATAGACCCAGTAAACTGAAGGAGGAGGACGATTGGGCCAACATCGAACAACTTGTGATTCCTACCAGCCTGCGGCCCACTATTCTACACCTGGCCCACGGAGCACTCTCCCACTACGGATTCAACAAGACTTACCATGGAATTCGTCAAGACTACTACTGGCCAGGTATGGTAAATAGCGTCAAACAGTACGTAAAACAGTGTCATACATGTCAGATGGCAGGCAAGCCGAACATCTCCATTCCCAGAGCGCCACTGATTCCCATACAGGTGCCTGCGGAACCTTTCCACAGACTTATAATAGACTGTGTTGGTCCTTTACCTCGGACCAGTTCAGGTAACGCCTATATCTTAACCATCCTGTGTCCTACCACCAGATTTCCCATAGCAGTTCCAGTGAAGAACATCACGGCTGCTACGGTTATAAAACATCTATTGAAGATCTTCACTCAATACGGATTTCCCAGGGAGATTCAGAGCGACTGTGGTACCAACTTCACCAGTGATCTCTTTAAAAGGACACTGGAGGAGTTCAACATCAAACAGGTATTGTCTAGCTCCTATCATCCTGCTTCACAGGGTTCTCTTGAACGTAGTCATCAGACTATCAAAGCACTCTTGAAAAAGTTTTGTAGTGAAACCTCTAAGGATTGGGATAAGCAAATCGACCTTGTAATGTGTATTTACAGAAGTCTCCCCAATGAGTCCCTAGGAGTATCTCCTTATGAGATGCTCTACGGCCGTAAGTGCCGTACTCCCCTTAAGGCTTTCAAAGACTCTCTCCGAGATGCCACCTTCAGTGAGCATCAGAATGTGCCCCAGTTTCTTCAAAACCTTCAACACATTCTAGAGAGAGTCCACCGCTTTGCCCATGATAATCTATTGAAAGCCCAGGAGTGGATGAAGACTCATTACGACCAGACCAGCAAAGTACGAAAATTTAAGCCGGGAGACTTCGTGCTTGCATATTTTCCTATCCCAGGTTCACCTTTACAAAACAGGTTTTCAGGACCCTACCGCGTCAAGGAGTGCAGAAACAACAACAACTACGTCATTGAGACTCCAGATAGGCGGCGGAAGACCCAGCTGTGCCACGTCAACCTCCTGAAGCAATATAATGGTACTCCTCCCACTGTCCTAATCAATTACTCTACCTTCACAGAACCCTACATCCACAGTGAGACCTATCCAGCTTCTCCTCCCGAAAGCACTGACAAGGAGTCAGCGCTTTCTAATTCCGAAATCCTTAATGATCTTCCCAAATACTTTCAGGATAATCATAGTGCACCTCTTGTCAAGATCTTCAGAGAACATCAGGAGTTGTTCGGAGATGACCCCCAAGAGTGTAATGTTACCCAGCACGACATCCAACTGCTCCCCGACACCCGGCCGATTCGTCAACCCTTCTACCGAATCAGCCCGAGCAAGAAGGAAGTCATGCGTGCTGAGGTGCAGTACCTCTTGGATCATGGACTGGCTACACCTTGTGAGTCCCCCTGGGCCTCACCTTGTATCTTGGTGCCCAAACCCCAAGGTAAGGTGCGGTTATGTACTGACTATCGAAAACTCAACAACGTAACTGTCAAGGATGCTTACCCCTTGCCTAGGATAGATGACATCCTTGACGCCATTGGTAGTGCCCAGTACCTGTCCCAAGTGGACTTGCTTAAGGGGTACTATCAAGTGTGTCTAACGGAGCGAGCTAAAGAGATATCTGCCTTCATCACTCCTTTTGGACTTTTCAGATATGAACTGCACTTCCTTTCGGACTATGTAATGCCCCGGCCACCTTTCAGAGAGCTGTCAACCGTGTCATCCAGGGCTTGGATAACACATACGCCTACCTGGACGATATCGTCGTAGCATCCAACACCTGGAGTGAACATCTGCTCCAGCTGCGACGTCTGTTCTCCAAGCTCCTGACAGCCGGCCTCACCATCAACCTGGGCAAGTCCACCTTCGCGAAAGGTAAAGTGCGTTATCTGGGTCATGTTATTGGGAATGGCAGCCTAGCTCCGTTAGACTCACACACTCAAGCCATCCAACAGTATCCACAGCCTACCACCAGGAAGCAGCTCCTGTGCTTCCTTGGTCTTGCCTCCTACTACCGTAGGTTTGTGAGGAATTTCAGTACAGTCGCCACACCTCTAATTCTATTAACCAGTCCCAAGCAACGGTATAATTGGACCGTGCAGCAAACCATTGCTTTCGAACAACTCAAATTCCTCCTCTGTTCTAATCCCATTCTCGCCTCACCAGATATCACCAAGCCCTTCGTCCTTCATGTCGACGCCAGTGGTACCGGCGTTGGTGGTGTCCTGATGCAACAACGAGGCGAGGAGGTTCTACCTGTCAGCTACTACAGCTACAAATTGAAACCACACCAGAGGAACTACAGCACTATTGAAAAGGAGCTACTATCCATCGTCCTGAACCTCCAACACTTCGCTCCGTACCTACAAGGCGCCAGGTCTACAACCGTCTTCTCAGACCACAACCCTCTCCGCTTCCTACATCAAGCCCAATTCACTAACCAGCGTCTTCTACGATGGGCTTTGTATTTACAAGATTTCAACCTGGAGATCCGCTATATCAAGGGTTCTGACAACATCATAGCCGATGCCCTCTCCAGAGTTTATGAAGTAGAAGCGACTCCATCTATTACTCCACCACATAACGACGTACTTCTTCCAGAAACGCAGGCTTCGGGGGAGAGTTGTGACGATAATCTCCTTCAAGAGATTGAGCCTGCTCTTCCCTCCAAAATACGTAGATATAAATCCCTATACAACTAATATGGAAGAAATATCCAACAACGACAACAACACCAAGTTTTGCCAGAAGCGCAAAACGTATGCAGCCAGGAACACCTGCTCCACCTCGAACCACCAAACTACCTGTCTTGTCGCCTGCTCATCGCTGATTGGCTGCGGGTCCAGTTGCAACTGCACTCCACCCACCACACTACTTGATGTCTGGGGCCACCACGACCTCAGTCCTCAGAATATCCAGTGCTTTCATCAGGTTAACACGTCTCGTTGGTAGACTAAGCTGTGGCTTACGTGTACTAAGAGAGGTGATAGCTTAAAGCCAATATTCCTGCACCTCTTATTTGATTGTATATTGTTCACTTGTTATTACTCACTTGTCTTAACGTAACTTTTCATTTTGTCATTTGATTATTCTTATTATTTTGATTGATTGATTTTATTATACGAATTTGTATGTCCATTTTATTCATGTTTTGCTTTTCTAACGTAATTAAAATTTCATTGTTAAATTTACTTGTGTTTTGTGTGTCTTCTCATTACCTTACCACAGACGAAGTTCCAGATTTTCTATTTTTTGTTTCTATATGTGACGAGGCCATACCCCTAGCTTTTGAACAGCCGAACACCAACGCGTTACCGTCACAATATATATATATATATATATATATATATATATATATATATATATATATATATATATATATATATATATATATATATATATATATATATATATATATATATATATATATATATATATATACATACATATCGCTACTTAAAAGGAGTTAAGGAATTACACATATACTCAAGACATAAAAGCATTTTATTGTGTGTGATAAAAGTTTCATGAACCAGATGCATGACTGAAAAACTGTAGCACAAATTTTATTATTTACAATATAATACATATTGTGGATAGTTAGTTAGGTTCGGTACCATCCTCATATGTAATTTATAAGGAGCTAATATAAAAATATTTTATATTCATCCTACCCGGTATTGAAATGGATATATAATATTGTAAACCACGTACTATCTACCAACTCTAGAAAAACCATTGCTGATTTAAAGACTTTTTGAAAACCTATTTAGACAGGAAATTACAAGTAAAGGAGTACTGTAAAATAAGTTTAGTTTTTCATTTTAGATTACAAATACATACATACATATATATATATATCACGTGTTTATTTTCGTGATATACACACACACATATATATATATATATATATATATATATATATATATATATATATATATATATATATATATATATATATATATATATATATATATATATATATATATATATATGTATTTCTCTTTCAGCGCCTTAGTGTGGCAATTCAGAGAGGAAATGCTCACTGCATCCATGGTTCCTGCCCGCCATCTGAGGAGCTGCAGAAGCTCTACAACTTGTGACAAGTAGCCTTGTACCCTGTAGGTAACTAATGTTGTAACTTTTTTTGTGTAATGACATTTTCAAATAAAGTTAGATATATATACACACATACCAAAAGAATAGGGGTGGTAGGAGAAAAAAATATCAAAGTGTTCAGTGAGGATCCACAAGGTCTTCTCTGAGTACTCTTTATTTTCTTCTCCGAGGCTATGGGTCCCTACTCTTGTACCAGAGGTGGTACCCCCCAAAATATATATATATATATATATATATATATATATATATATATATATATATATATATATATATATATATATATATATATATATATATATATATATGTATACATATATACAAATGTATATATCCTCGCATATCCTTTTTATAGACATATTATTGAAACATTAAATATATTTTATATTTGTACACACAGACAAAACATTTTTTAAATTTCTGGTGTGTGTAGTGTATATGTGTTTGTGTGTGTTTGTGTGTGTGTGTGTGTGTGTGTGTGTGTGTGTGTGTGTGTGTAATTACCTAAGTGTAATTACCTAAGTGTAGTTACAGGATGAGAGCTACGCTCGTGGTGTCCCGTCTTCCCAGCACTCTTTGTCATATAACGCTTTGAAACTACTGACGGTCTTGGCCTCCACCACCTTCTCACCTAACTTGTCCCAACCCTCTACCACTCTCTTTGCGAAAGTGAATTTTCTTATATTTCTTCAGCATCTGAGTTTAGCTAGTTTATATCTATGACCTCTTGTTCTTAAAGTTCCAGGTCTCAGGAAATCTTTCCTATCGATTTTATCAATTCCGGTTACTATATTGTATGTAGTGATCATATCACCTCTTTTTCTTCTGTCTTCCAGTTTTGGCATATTTAATGCCTCTAACCTCTCTTCGTAGATCTTGCCCTTCAGTTCTGGGAGCCACTTAGTAGCATGTCTTTGCACCTTTTCCAGTTTGTTGATGTGCTTCTTAAGATATGGGCACCACACAACCGCTGCATATTCTAGCTTTGGCCTAACATAAGTCGTGAACAATTTCTTTAGTATATCGCCATCCATGTATTTAAAAGCAATTCTGAAGCTTGTGTACTCACCTATTTGTACTCACCTATTTGTGCTTGCGGGGGTTGAGCTTTGGCTCTTTGGTCCCGCCTCAACTGTCAATCAACTGGTGTACAGATTCCTGAGCCTACTGGGCTCTATCATATCTACATTTAAAACTGTGTATGGAATCAGCCTCCACCACATCATTGCCTAGTGCATTCCATCCGTTAACTACTCTGACACTGAAAAAGTTCCTTCTAACGTCTCTGTGGCTCATGTGGGTACTCAGTTTCCACCTGTGTCCCCTTGTTCGCGTCCCACCAGTGTTGAATAGTTTATCCTTGTTTACCCGGTCGATTCCTCTGAGGATTTTGTAGGTTGTGATCATGCCTCCCCTTACTCTTCTGTCTTCCAGTGTCGAAAGGTGCATTTCCCGCAGCCTTTCCTCGTAACTCATGCCTCTTAGTTCTGCGACTAGTCTAGTGGCATACCTTTGGACTTTTTCCAGCTTCGTCTTGTGCTTGACAAGGTACGGGCTCCACGCTGGGGCCGCATACTCCAGGATTGGTCTTACATATGTGGTGAACAAGACTCTGAATGATTCCTTACACAGGTTCCTGAACGCTGTTCTGATGTTAGCCAGCCTCGCATATGATGCAGGCGTTATTCTTTTTATGTGGGCTTCAGGAGACAGGTTAGGTGTGATATCAACTCCTAGATCTTTCTCTCTGTTCGTTTCATTAAGTACTTCATCTCCTATTCTGTATCCTGTGTTTGGCCTCCTATTTCCACCACCTAGTTTCATTACTTTGCATTTACTCGGGTTGAACTTCAACAGCCATTTGTTGGACCATTCACTCAGTCTGTCTAGATCATCTTGTAGCCTCCTACTATCGTCCTCAGTTTCAATCCTCCTCATAATTTTTGCATCATCGGCAAACATTGAGAGAAACGATTCTATACCCTCTGGAAGATCATTTACATATATCAGAAACAGTATAGGTCCAAGGACTGACCCCTGCGGTACTCCACTCGTAACGTCTCGCTATTCCGAGACCTCACCCCTCACACTGACTCGTTGTTTCCTGTTACTTAGGAACTCCTGTATCCAACGGAGTACCTTCCCTTTCACTCCAGCCTGCATCTCCAGTTTTTTCACTAGCCTCTTGTGTGGCACTGTATCAAAGGCTTTCTGACAATCCAAAAATATGCAGTCTGCCCACCCTTCTCTTTCTTGCCTTATTTTTGTTGCCTGGTCGTAGAATTCAAGTAACCCTGTGAGGCAGGACCTGCCATCCCTGAATCCATGTTGATGCTGTGTTACAAAGTTCCTTCGCTCCAGGTGCTCCACTAGCTTTCTTCGCACAATCTTCTCCATCATCTTGCATGGTATGCAGGTTAGGGACACTGGTCTGTAATTCAGTGCCTCCTGTCTATCCCCTTTCTTGTATATCGGGACTACGTTAGCTGCTTTCCAAATTTCTGGCAGTTCCCCTGTTGCCAGTGATTTGTTATACACCATGGAGAGCGGGAGGCACAGTTCTTCTGCTCCTTCCTTTAGTATCCAAGGGGAGATTCCATCTGGGCCTATAGCCTTTGTCACATACAATTCTAGTAAACACTTCCTTACTTCCCCGCTGGTAATCTCAAACTCTTCCAGTGGTTCCTGGTTAGCTATTCCCTCTCTTATATCTGGGATTTCTCCTTGTTCTAAGGTGAAGACCTCTTGGAATTTCTTATTCAGTTCCTCACACACTTCCTTGTCGTTTGTAGTGAATCCTTCTGCCCTTATCCTTAATTTCCTATCCTATCCAATGTGTGTGTGTGTGTGTGTGTGTGTGTGTGTGTACTCACCTATATGTACTCACCTATATGTGCTTGCAGGATCGAGCATTGACTCTTGGATCCCGCCTTTCTAGCTATCGGTTGTTTACAGCAATGACTCCTGTCCCATTTCCCTATCATACCTAGTTTTAAAAGTATGAATAGTATTTGCTTCCACAACCTGTTCCCCAAGTGCATTCCATTTTTCTACTACTCTCACGCTAAAAGAAAACTTCCTAACATCTCTGTGACTCATCTGAGTTTCCAGTTTCCACCCATGTCCCCTCGTTCTGTTATTATTACGTGTGAACATTTCATCTATTTCCACTTTATCAATTCCCCTGAGTATTTTATATGTCCCTATCATATCTCCTCTCTCCCTTCTTTTCTCTAGTGTCGTTAGGTTCAGTTCCTTCAGCCGCTCTTCATATCCCATCCCTCGTAACTCTGGGACAAGCCTCGTCGCAAACCTCTGAACCTTCTCCAGTTTCTTTATGTGTTTCTTCAGGTGGGGGCTCCATGATGGCGCGGCATACTCTAAGACGGGTCTCACGTAGGCAGTGTAAAGTGCCCTAAAAGCTTCCTCATTTAGGTTTCTGAATGAAGTTCTAATTTTCGCCAGTGTAGAGTACGCTGCTGTCGTTATCCTATTTATATGTGCCTCAGGAGTTAGATTAGGTGTCACATCCACTCCCAGGTCTCTTTCTCGAATCGTTACAGGTAGGCTGTTCCCCTTCATTGTGTACTGTCCCTTTGGTCTCCTGTCACCTGATCCCATTTCCATAACTTTACATTTACTGGTGTTAAACTCCAGTAGCCATTTCCCTGACCATCTCTGCAGCTTGTTTAAGTCCTCTTGGAGGATCCTACAATCCTCGTCTGTCACAACTCTTCTCATTAATTTTGCGTCATCTGCAAACATTGACATGTATGATTCCACTCCTGTAAACATATCATTTACGTAAATTAGAAAGAGGATTGGTCCCAGCACCGATCCTTGAGGTACTCCACTTGTTACTGTTCGCCAGTCCGACTTTTCGCCCCTTACCATTACCCTCTGGCTCCTTCCTGTTAGGTAGTTCTTCACCCATACTAGGGCCTTTCCGCTTACTCCTGCCTGCCTGTTAACAAACCTAAAAGGTTTGTTAGGCATGATTTCCCTGTCCAGAACCCATGTTGGTGCTTGTTTACAAACCCAATGCTCTCCAGGTGTTCAACAAGTCTTAGCCTAATTATTCTTTCAAGTATTTTGCAGGGGATGCTTGTCAGTGATACGGGTCTGTAGTTAAGTGCCTCCTCCCTATCACCTTTTTTGAAAATCGGTACGACATTTGCCTCCTTCCAGCAACTGGGCAATTCTCCCGACATAAGTGACTCATTAAAGATCATTGCCAGAGGCACGCTGAGAGCCTGCGCTGCCTCTTTAAGTATCCACGGTGATACTTTGTCTGTGTGTGTGTGTGTGTGTGTGTGTGTGTGTGTGTGTGTGTGTGTGTGTGTGTGTGTGTGTGTGTGTGTGTGTGTGTGTGTTTGGATTCTTATAAATACATGCATGAATCAACCTAATGAAACTTTCTTTTTTACTCAATACTACAAAATCTTCAATTACTCATAACTCCACAGAAAGTGTTACTGCTTTAAATAAAACATGTGTTGAACAAGTAGCAAGACTTATTGCCTATGATCAGTGGACTTGGTCGTGCTTTTATGGAGGATGAATGAATGTGGGTTATTATATTTATGGAAAAAAGCCCCTGTTTGTGAGCTTCGTTTAATCGCAGATCCACTGCAACCTCCTGTAGGAAGGGGTGTAGAATGGGTTCTGAATGAGCTAGTGGTCCCGCAAGCGTCATTGTGATCAGCTCACTGGCCATGTAAACACAGCGTCTGAACCTCCCTTTTTCTCTGCTGCATCCCTCATCCTTACAGAAGTCATGCCAGTAAAAAAATATAGCTGTTTGTTTTGTCTACATGATTATCGTTGCATCATGTGGATAAACAGACATAGTTGCAAACTTGTCTCTGTGATATAGAGGCTGACACTTTCTTACCCCCGAGAACTGGCAACATACGTCTCTCTACTGAACACACACAAGGTATGCTGGCCCGTATCAATGCATGTTAATACTGGGAACCGTTTTCGTAACGTATCGGACTAGTGATGTTAGTCCTAGATTTTAGACATTATGAATGCTTGTAAATTTGTGTTCAATATTGAGTTGCTGTATACGCTAGAGCAGCGTCATTGTATCCCAATATGATCCACAGGCAACAGAAGGTTTTTAGGATGGTCATCCCGTCGTATATCGTAAATTACACCATTTCATGTGTAATCTTCTAAGTGTCACTGTTTAATAACGCCAATATATAAAGACCCTAAAATGCTTTAAACTTTAATATGTTATATCCGGGTAAGTTTAATATTGCCTGACGCTGTCCTGGTGAGCTGGGAACTACTTCCTCAGCTGCGACAGAGCCGCAAATTGCTTTTCATGACAGAGTATCTAAATACTGCCTCAGAGGCTTCCGCTGAGGTTATTATCCTTCTCTCATCATATTGTTTTGTACCTTAGAATTATGTTTCAATTACCGATAATTATACCGAACTGGATGACATCTTGATTTGTCGCATCCAAAGTATTTTAACCCGAAATTATGATCACAATATTTAAACAGTAAGAGAAATATCAAACTAAAAAATGCTTCACCATATAAGTTCTAATTAACATCTCGCAGCAGCATTTCTCATTTTGTTTGAGTGTATTAGTGATTTTACTAATGGCGGGCAAAACTCGTCTAGATGGTGATGAGCGACTTTTCCGAGACCGTAATGTCTCCAGTCCGGTGAAGGGGCTGAAATTTGCGTGAGACTTCGGAACTCCAAAACTAAATTCACCAAACAAATTGGCCTCATCAATTACTGAAGATCATAAAGCTTTTTCAAAACACAATATGATCTCTTGAACAAATGTTTTCATTAGGTTTATCATACTCTGGAAAAAACATCAACTGAATACTTTTGTCATTAAAAACAATGTGCCCCAAAGTACTCATAATAATACATGGACTCCTATTCCACAACACAACAGTGAGTGAGGCTTTCACAACACATTCCTCTGCACACATGATAATGTCTTAACACATCTTCAATGCACAGAACGATATATACACACATACATATATATATATATATATATATATATATATATATATATATATATATATATATATATATATATATATATATATATATATATATATATGCGAACAAGCCTCAATGGTCCCCAGGACTATATGCGACTGAAAACTCACACCCCAGAAGTGACTCGAACCCATACTGCCAGGAGCAATGCAACTGGTATCTACAGGACACTTTAATCCGCTTGACCATCACGACCGGACATAAGGAAGTGATAGCCGAAGCTATTTGAACCATTTCCTCGCCGGCACTCGGATGGTAATCTTAAGGAATAGCATTTTATCAAATCACCTCATTCTTTGGGGCACACGTGAGGAACACAAATGTGAACAAGCCTGAATGGTCCCCAGGACAATCCTGTACATCACTTGCAATGCTTCTGGCAGTATGGGTTCGAGTCACTTTGGGGTATGAGTTTTCAGTTGCATATATACCTGGAGACCGTTCAGGCTTGTTCGCATATATATATATATATATATATATATATATATATATATATATATATATATATATATATATATATATATATATATATATATATATATATGTGTGTATATCACGAAAATAAACACGTGATTAAGAATGTGACAATGTCAGACCACGGAGGAAAAATGAAACAGGAAATTTCCTTAAGTACTTTCGTATATTAAATACATCTTCAGAAGGTCATTTTACAGATCGAGTGATGGGTATAAATAGGCAGGAGAGAGTGGTGAAGTAAGGTGAGGTACAATACTTGGACAACGCAGAAGGCCCATTGGCCCATCAGATGCACCCAATTGGCCCATCCGATGTAGCCCAATGGCCCATCTGATACAGCAGACATACAAGCATAATGCATAGGTAATTATAACATAAAGAGGTAAATATATACAATAAATTAGTGAGACAAATGTTTTTCAATGATTCTACTTAAATCGCCCTTTAGCTGATCTATTAGAAATGGATCTAAGTTATATAGACCACTGCTAATATTCAAATTACTTTCTTTGGTGATCTGTATCAAAGCGGATTCAATTATGTTTCTGTTATAGGTGCTTTTACAATTTGTTATTGAAGACGCACTCTCCCAATCAATTTGGTGAGCTTTTTCTGACAAATGCACAAACAAAGCATTAGATAATTGGCCATGTCTTACAGAGTATTTATGTTGCGATATTCTACATTTTAAATCTTTAGATGTTTGCCCGACATAGAACTTATTACATTCTTTACAAGGTATTTTATAAATGACGCAATTATCACTACGAGGGCTGTTCCTTACTAATAGCTTACCAACAGTGTTTTCGTAGCTAAACATTACATCTATATTAAAAAGTTTCAAGGCCTTGACAATATTCTCAAACCCAGAGAAATATGGTAAACATAACACATTCTTTGGGCGAATCCTTTCACTGCATACATTATTATAATATGTACGACGAGCTTTGTTACGACAAACTTCCAAAAAATTCAGTGGGTAACAAAGCTTAAGACCAATCGAATCAATATTCTTAAATTCTTCGTCTAAGAATTCTGGACTCACAACTCGAAGAGCTCTTAAATACATTGAAGAAAAAATTGACTTTTTTACATTGTATTTATGCCCTGAAAAATAATGAACATAAGATAAATTGTTCGTAGGTTTTCTGTAAACACTAAACTTTAATGAAGAGTTTTCCCTATGAATAAGCACATCTAAGAATGGCAAACATTTATCAATTTCAGTCTCCATAGTAAATTTTATGGAGGTGACTTGGTCATTAAGTTTGGCTACAAATTCGTCTGTGTTTACATCTGAAGGCCAAATACACAAGATATCATCAACATATCTAAACCAAGGAATGATTCCAGGAGTTATATTTGAAACAAATTTCTTTTCAAAGAATTCCATGTACAGGTTTGAGAGCAATGGCGATAGAGGATTCCCCATTGCCATTCCAAAAGTCTGTAAATAATACTCATTATTAAAGGTAAATTTACATTCTTTAATGCACAACTTAACAAGACTGAAGTTGAAGTTAACAAGACTGAAGTTACACACATTGAAGTTACAAAATCAAAGGAACGTTCTGTTTTCAAAAGCCTGGATACAGCAAAAAGAAACTTTCATCACGCAATACCTTTGGACTGGAAAAATCTTCTGATGGATGAAATATATAGTGACTTACGCGGAAAAATTAATCAGTTACAGAAAATTCTTAAGCGCAAGTTAGAAAGTTTGATTAAAAATAGTGATTGGAACAAGAAATCTAATCCTAACAACGTGTTGAATCTGTCGTCCAAAACGATAAGTGAAAATGTGGTTACTGCTTTGGGTTATGGTATGTCTTTTGCCATTTCAAATCAACCTTCTGCAGTTAAAATTGCTAGTTCATTGTTACAGCTTGAAAAACATAACTCTCTGTCTTCACAAAACCTAAACCTGGTTAAAGGTATTGTTTATGGTTCAATGTTGACGCCCCAAACAAACAATTTTCCCGAAAGATTCAGACGAAGCTTACAGGAGTTAAGAGCCGATCCTTCCATTCATATAACAAAGGCTGATAAATCCAGCACTATTGTTATTTTAAACAAGGAGGAATATATTTCGAAAATGAATGATCTCCTCCTAGATTCTTCAACGTACACTAAGCTTAGGAAAAATCCTCTTGAGGACATCATCAAGTTCTTCAATAGTAGCTTGAGGAAGTTGTTAAGTAAACATAAAGATCTTCTTAATCAATTTACTACTTCATCACCTTCATTACCATATCTATATGGTCTTGTCAAGACGCATAAGCCTAACAATCCCATGAGACCTATCATCAGTTCTTTGGGATCCATTTCTTACAAACTCTCCAAATGGCTTACCAAAATCTTGTCCCCTTTGTTAGGAACTATCTCCTCTTCTCATTTGACAAATTCTCTTGATTTAGTTAACAAATTGAATAGTGTTCCTGTCACTCCTGATGTAAAGTTAATCAGTTTTGACGTTTGTTCTTTGTTCACAAAGGTACCGGTCGATGATATTCTCGATTATCTTGCTCGTGAACTAATGAGCCATGACTTACCTCTTTCTGCTGATATTATTGTCAGTCTTGTTAAGTTGTGCATTAAAGAATGTAAATTTACCTTTAATAATGAGTATTATTTACAGACTTTTGGAATGGCAATGGGGAATCCTCTATCGCCATTGCTCTCAAACCTGTACATGGAATTCTTTGAAAAGAAATTTGTTTCAAATATAACTCCTGGAATCATTCCTTGGTTTAGATATGTTGATGATATCTTGTGTATTTGGCCTTCAGATGTAAACACAGACGAATTTGTAGCCAAACTTAATGACCAAGTCACCTCCATAAAATTTACTATGGAGACTGAAATTGATAAATGTTTGCCATTCTTAGATGTGCTTATTCATAGGGAAAACTCTTCATTAAAGTTTAGTGTTTACAGAAAACCTACGAACAATTTATCTTATGTTCATTATTTTTCAGGGCATAAATACAATGTAAAAAAGTCAATTTTTTCTTCAATGTATTTAAGAGCTCTTCGAGTTGTGAGTCCAGAATTCTTAGACGAAGAATTTAAGAATATTGATTCGATTGGTCTTAAGCTTTGTTACCCACTGAATTTTTTGGAAGTTTGTCGTAACAAAGCTCGTCGTACATATTATAATAATGTATGCAGTGAAAGGATTCGCCCAAAGAATGTGTTATGTTTACCATATTTCTCTGGGTTTGAGAATATTGTCAAGGCCTTGAAACTTTTTAATATAGATGTAATGTTTAGCTACGAAAACACTGTTGGTAAGCTATTAGTAAGGAACAGCCCTCGTAGTGATAATTGCGTCATTTATAAAATACCTTGTAAAGAATGTAATAAGTTCTATGTCGGGCAAACATCTAAAGATTTAAAATGTAGAATATCGCAACATAAATACTCTGTAAGACATGGCCAATTATCTAATGCTTTGTTTGTGCATTTGTCAGAAAAAGCTCACCAAATTGATTGGGAGAGTGCGTCTTCAATAACAAATTGTAAAAGCACCTATAACAGAAACATAATTGAATCCGCTTTGATACAGATCACCAAAGAAAGTAATTTGAATATTAGCAGTGGTCTATATAACTTAGATCCATTTCTAATAGATCAGCTAAAGGGCGATTTAAGTAGAATCATTGAAAAACATTTGTCTCACTAATTTATTGTATATATTTACCTCTTTATGTTATAATTACCTATGCATTATGCTTGTATGTCTGCTGTATCAGATGGGCCATTGGGCTACATCGGATGGGCCAATTGGGTGCATCTGATGGGCCAATGGGCCTTCTGCGTTGTCCAAGTATTGTACCTCACCTTACTTCACCACTCTCTCCTGCCTATTTATACCCATCACTCGATCTGTAAAATGACCTTCTGAAGATGTATTTAATATACGAAAGTACTTAAGGAAATTTCCTGTTTCATTTTTCCTCCGTGGTCTGACATTGTCATATATATATATACATATATATATATATATATATATATATATATATGTCGTACCTAGTAGCCAGAACACACTTCTCAGCCTACTATGCAAGGCCCGATTTGCCTAATAAGCCAAGTTTTCCTGAAATAATATATTTTCTCAAATTTTTTTCTTATGAAATGATAAAGCTACCCATTTCATTATGTATGAGGTCAATTTCTTTTTATTGGAGTTAAAATTAACGTAGAAATATGGCCGAACCCAACCAACCCTATCTAACCTAATCTAACCTATCTTTATAGGTTAGGTTAGGTTAGGTAGCAGGAAAAGTTAGGTTAGGTTAGGTTAGGTAGGTTAGGTAGTCGAAAAAACATTAATTCATGAAAACTTATATATATATATAAGTTATATATATATATATATATATATATATATATATATATATATATATATATATATATATATATATATATATATATATATATATATATATATATATGCAAGGCCCGATTTGCCTAATAAGCCAAGTTTTCCTGAAATTATATATTTTCTCTAATTTTTTTCTTATGAAATGATAAAGCTACCCATTTCATTATGTATGAGGTCAATTTTTTTTTTATTGGAGTTAAAATTAACGTAGATATATGACCGAACCTAACCAACCCTACCTAACCTAACCTAACCTATCTTTATAGGCTAGGTTAGGTTAGGTAGCCGAAAAAGTTAGGTTAGATTAGGTTAGGTAGGTTAGGTAGTCGAAAAACAATTAATTCATGAAAACGTGGCTTTTTAGGCAAATCGGTCCTTGCATAGTAGGCTGAGAAGTGCTTTCTGGCTACTAGGTACGACATATATATATATATATATATATATATATATATGTCGTACTTAGTAGCCAGAACGCACTTTTTTGCCTACTATGCAAGGCCCGATTTGCCTAATAAGCCAAGTTTTCCTGAATTATTATATTTTCTCTATTTTTTTTCTTATGAAATGATAAAGCTACCCATTTCATTATGCATGAGGTAAGAAAATTTTTATTGGAGTTAAAGTTAACGTAGATATATGACCGAACCTAACCAACCCTACCTAACCTAACCTAACCTATCTTTATAGGTTCGGTTAGGTTAGGTAGCTGAAAAAGTTAGGTTAGGTTAGGTTAGGTAGGTTAGGTAGTCGAAAAACAATTAATTCATGAAAACTTGGCTTATTAGGCAAATCGGGCCTTGCATAGTAGGCTGAGAAGTGCGTTCTGGCTACTAGGTACGACATATATATATATATATATATATATATATATATATATATATATGTCGTACCTAGTAGCCAGAACTCACTTTTCAGCCTACTATTCAAGGCCCGATTTGCCTAATAAGCCAAGTTTTCCTGAATTAATACATTTACTATAATTTTTTTCTAATGAAATGATAAAGCAACCCTTTTCTCTATGTATGAGGTCAATTTTTTTTTATTGGAGTTAAAATTAACGTAGATATATGACCGAACCTAACCAACCCTACCTAACCTAACCTAACCTATATTTATAGGTAAGGTTAGGTTAGGTAGCCAAAAAAAGCTAGGTTAGGTTAGGTTAGGTAGGTTAGGTAGACGAAAAAACATTAATTCATGAAAACTTGGCTTATTAGGCAAATCGGGCCTTGAATAGTAGGCTGAGAAGTGCGTTCTGGCTATTAGGTACGACATATATATATATATATATATATATATATATATATATATATATATATATATATATATATATATATATATATATATGTCGTACCTAGTAGCCAGAACGCACTTCTCAGCCTACTATGCAAGGCCCGATTTGCCTAATAAGCCAAGTTTTCATGAAATAATTGTTTTTCGACTACCTAACCTACCTAACCTAACCTAACTTTTTCGGCTACCTAACCTAACCTAACCTATAAAGATAGGTTAGGTTAGGTTAGGTAAGGTTGGTTAGGTTCGGTCATATATCTACGTGAATTTTAACTCCAATAAAAACAAATTGACCTCATATATAATGAAATGGTTAGCTTTATCATATCATAACAAAAAAATTAGAGAAAATATATTAATTCAGGAAAACTTGGTTTAATAGGTAAATCGGGCCTTGCATAGTAGGCTGAGAAGTGCGTTCTGGCTATTAGGTACGACATATATATATATATATATATATATATATATATATATATATATATATATATATATATATATATATATATATATATATATATATATATATATATATATATATATATATATATATATATATATATATATATATATATATATATATATATATATATGACAATGTCAGACCACGGAGGAAAAATGAAACAGGAATTTCCTTAAGTACTTTCGTATATTAAATACATCTTCAGAAGGTCTATCACCATATATCACCTTCTGAAGATGTATTTAATATACGAAAGTACTTAAGGAAATTCCTGTTTCATTTTTCCTCCGTGGTCTGACATTGTCACATTCTTAATCACGTGTTTATTTTCGTGATATACATATATATATATATATATATATATATATATATATATATATATATATATATATATATATATATATATATATATATATATATATGAAACAGGAATTTCCTTAATTAAGTACTTTCGTATATTAAATACATCTTCAGAAGGACCTTCTGAAGATATATATATATATATATATATATATATATATATATATATATATATATATATATATATATATATATATATATATATATATATATATATATATATATATATATATATATATATATATATATATATATATATATATATATATATATGTTTACCACCTTTGAGGAACAAAGCTATATATACACCTCATGGTAGAAAGGTGTATTACCTTTATCAAGGTCAAGTGAGTGTCAAGTCAACTGAGGTCAAGTGAGTCTTAAGTAACGAGTGACCACCGCTATCCGGCCTTCACGATTGCCTCATGTTTTACAGTTTTCGGTGTGTATTATCCATCCGGCTCCTCTGTGCTGTCCATCCGGCTCTTCTACAGTTAACGGTCTCTTGAATGAGGCGTCTCTGGAGCACTTTATGGTCTTTGTTGGTTACTTCGGCTGTTGGTTACTTGGGTTCAACACATTCTCTTGCAGCACCTTTAAGGTCATGCCACTGTTTACCACCTTCGAGGAACGAAGCTTCAGAAAGCACCTGTGATGAATTAGTTAAAGCTTATTTGTGGCATACAGATGCTTTTGTATTTCGTTACTTTATTACAACGATTTCCTGGCATTAGCAGCTGCCGACAACTGTGATTCAGACGACTTGTGCCAGTTTGAAGTCCTTGTGATCAAACTCTGTCATAAATGCCACTAAATAAATCAATATATTTCAGGATTGAATTTACTAGTTTGGTAATTATCCGTCAATGTGCACTAATGCACTGCACACTGTTTTGTAATTGCTACACTGTACACTGCTGTTGTCTGCAATGTACACTGTTGCACTGTAACTGTTTTACTGTACGCTGTGGTGCCGTTCACTGCGGTGATTTACACTTAAGCTGGGAAATTTTCAGACGTCTCTAGTTCCCGTGACCAGGGCGCCCTCAGACCAGCCCGTCCTCCTAAGGTTTCCCAACGTCCAGAAAACGGTCAAAGTAAAATGTTCTCTCCTAACCTACAAGAGAACCCAACTGCTTCCTGTGATTAAGGCCGACCTCAGACACCACTGATTCCTGTGGTTAAAGCCAGCCTCAGACACCATTGGTTGCTGTGGTTAAAGCCGGCCTCAGACACCATTGGCTGCTGTGGTTAAAGCCGGCCTCAGACACCATTGGTTGCTGTGGTTAAAGCCGGCCTCAGACACCATTGGTTGCTGTGGTTAAAGCCGGCCTCAGACACCATTG
>NC_091157.1:37756671-37820309 GCF_040958095.1 Procambarus clarkii
TTCCCCTGCTCCCCTAAGCCCCCCACTCTCCCCCACCCCACCTAAGCCTTCCCCTCTCCACCACTCCCCAAAACCCTCCCCTCTTCCTCACCCACCTCAGCCTTCCCTTTCCCCCCACGCCCCCCAAACCCCCCCTTCTCCCCCATCCCCCCCAAACCTCCTCCTCTCACCCCCTCAATCCTCCCCCTCTCACCCCCCCCCCCCTACCCAAGCCACCAGTCTGCCCGTACCAGATGCTCCCAGCTCCCGCTCACCCTAGACCCCACAGGTCCCCCCCCCCCCAGAGGAGAAGCAGAAGAGAGTCAGTTTCAGGGTAATGTACTCGAACATAGATGGGATCACAAGCAAGGCAAGTGAACTAAGGTAAAAGAGCACAAGAAGTGAACCCAGATATAATCGGACTCACTGAAACAAAACTCTCTGGAATCATTACGAATGCCGTGTTTTTCCAGGAGTACACAGTAATAAGGAAAGAGAGGGAAGGTAGGGGAGGAGGTGGAGTGGACCTACTCATGAGAAAGGAATGGAGTTTCAAGGAGATGGCTATCCCGGGCTGTGAAGATTTCACAGACTACATAGCAGGCACCATGACAATGGGAGGACCAAGGATAATAGTAGCAGTAATATATAACCCTCCACCAAATGACAGAAGACCTAGTCGAGTACGAAAACAACAACATGGCAGTTAACACTATAATTGAGAGGGCAGCCTCTGCTGCCTGTAGAAATAGATCCCAGCTGCTCATCATGAGGGACTTCAATCACGGAAGGATTGATTGGGAGAACAAGGAACCGCATGGAGGCGAGGATACGTGGAGAGCCAAACTACTGGAGGTGGTGGCTAAAAACTTCTTAACCCAGCATGTCAGAGAACCCACAAGGATGAGAGGAAATGACGAACCAACGAGACTCGACCTGGTCTTCACCCTGAACGACTCTGACATAAGAGAAATCGGTTTTGAGGCCAAAGTAGGAATGAGCGACCACAGTGTATTAGTGTTTGAGTACCTGATTGAAGAAGGGTTATTGAACTCGAGGAGGGATACCGAAACCAAAAGGTTAGCATACCGAAAGGGAAACTATGTGGAGATAAGAAAATTCCTAACAGATATAGCATGGGAAACAGAGCTCAGGGAAAAGACGGCCCAAGATATGATGGAATACATCACGCAAAAGTGCAAGGATGCAGCAAACAAGTTTGTCCCAGCCCAAAAGGAAAACAGTGAAATGAAGATGAGAAACCCATGGTTTAATCAGAGATGTAGGCTAGCTAAGCAGCAAAGTAAAAAGGCATGGAGAAACTATAGGAATAACAGGACACTGGAGAGCAGAGAAAGATACCAGAATGCCAGGAATGAATATGTCAGGATGAGAAGAGAGGCAGAAAGACAATACGAAAATGACATCGCAAGCAAGGCAAAGACTCAGCCTAAATTGTTGCATAGCCACATCAGGAGAAAAACAACAGTAAAGGAACAGGTTATAAAAATAAGGATAGGGGCAGAAGGATTCACTACACACGACAAGGAAGTGTGTGAGGAACTGAATAAGAAATTCCAAGAAGTCTTCACCTTAGAGCAAGGAGAAATCCCAGAGATAAGAGAGGGAATAGCTAACCAGGAACCACTGGAAGAGTTTGAGATTACCAGCGGGGAAGTAAGGAAGTGTTTGCTAGAGTTGGATGTAACAAAGGCTATAGGCCCAGATGGAATCTTCCCTTGGATACTAAAGGAAGGAGTAGAAGAACTGTGCCTACCACTCTCCATAGTGTATAACAAATCTCTGGGAACAGGGGAACTGTCAGAAATTTGTAAAGCAGCTAACGTAGTCCCGATATACAAGAAAGGGGATAGACAGGAGGCACTGAATTACAGGCCAGTGTCCCTAACCTGCATACCAATGCAAGCTGATGGAGAAGATTGTGCGAAGAAAGCTAGTGGAGCACCTGGAGCGAAAGAACTTTGTAACACATCATCAACATGGATTCAGGGATGGCAGGTCCTGCCTCACAGGGTTACTTGAATTCTATGACCAGGCAACAAAAATCAGGCAAGAAAGAGATGGGTGGGCAGACTGCATATTTTTAGATTGTCAGAAAGCCTTTGACACAGTGCCAACCAAGAGGCTAGTGAAAAAGCTGGAGATGCAGGCTGGAGTGAAAGGGAAGGTACTCCGTTGGATACAGGAGTACCTAAGCAACAGGAGACAACGAGTCAGTGTGAGGGGTGAGGTCTCAGATTGGCGAGACGTTACGAGTGGAGTCCCGCAGGGGTCAGTCCTTAGACCTATACTGTTTCTGATATATGTAAATGATCTCCCAGAGGGTATAATCGTTTCTCTCAATGTTTACCGATGATGCAAAAATTATGAAGAGGATTGAAACTGAGGACGATAGTAGGAGGCTACAAGATGACCTAGACAGACTGAGTGAATAGTCCAACAAATGGCTGTTGAAGTTCAACCTGAGTAAATGCAAAGTAATGAAACTAGCCAGTGGAAACAGGAGGCCAGACACAGGATACAGAATAGGAGATGAAGTACTTAATGAAACGGACAGAGAGAAAGATCTAGGAGTTGATATCACACCAAACCTGTCTCCTGAAGCCCACATAAAAAGAATAACGTCTGCGGCATATGCAAGGATGGCTAACATCAGAACAGCGTTCAGGAACCTGTGTAAGGAATCATTCAGAATCTTGTACGCCACATATGTAAGACCAATCCTGGAGTATGCGGCCCCAGCATGGACCTCGTATTTTGTCAAGCACAAGACGAAGCTGGAAAAAGTCCAAAGTTATGCCACTAGACTAGTCCCAGAACTAAGAGGCATGAGTTACGAGGAAAGGCTGCGGTAAATGCACCTTACGACACTGGAAGACAGAAGAGTAAGGGGAGACATGATCACAACCTACAAAATCCTCAGAGGAATCGACCGGGTAAGCAAGGATAAACTATTCAACACTGGTGGGACGCGAACAAGGGGACACAGGTGAAAACTGAGTACCCACATGAGCCACAGAGACGTTAGAAGGAACTTTTTCAGTGTCAGAGTAGTTAACGGATGGAATACATTAGGCAGTGATGTGGTGGAGGCTGACTCCATACACAGTTTCAAATGTAGATATGATAGAGCCCAGTAGGCTCAGGAATATGTACACCAGTTGATTGACAGTTGAGAGGCGGGACCAAAGAGCCAAAGCTCAACCCCCGCAAGCACAAATAGGTGAGTACACTACCCGTCTCCACCCACATACACACTACCCGTCTCCACCCACGTACACACTACCCGTCTCCACCCACATACACACTACCCGTCTCCCACCCACATACACACTACCCGTCTCCCACCCACATACACACTACCCGTCTCCCACCCACATACACACTACCCGTCTCCCACCCACGTACACATTACTCGGCTCCCGGGTAATTACCCGGGAGCCGGTCGGCCGAGCGAACAGCACGCTGGGCTTATGATCCTGTGGTCCTGGGTTCGATCCCAGGTGCCGGCTAGAATTAATGGGCAGAGTTTCTTTCACCCTATGCCCCTGTTACCTAGCAGTAAAATAGGTACCTGGGTGTTAGTCAGCTGTCACGGGCTGCTTCCTGGGGGTGGAGGCCTGGTCGAGGACCGGGCCGCGGGGACACTGAAAGCCCCGAAATCATCTCAAGATAACCTCAACCCACATACACACTACCCGTCTCACACCCACATACACACTACCCGTCTCACACCCACATACACACTACCCGTCTCCTCCCTCATACACACTGCCCGTCTCCTCCCTCATACACACTGCCCGTCTCCTCCTCATACACACTGCCCGTCTCCTCCCTCATACACACTGCCCGTCTCCTCCCTCATACACACTGCCCGTCTCTGTTACGTACCCATATTGGATATGTATATAAATATTCAATAATTACTAGTTCCATGCATCATTACTTGTATGTGCTTATATATTATATTATTAATTGTATGTGTGTATATAATTTATCATTACTTGCATGCTTATATCAGCACTTGTATGTTCATGTATGTTTATATCATTACTAGTATGTGTTGATATGTTATATTGTGGTAATGATCAGTGGGCGGACAAGACCGTGTGAAACAGTTATTATTTTTTGTGGTGGTCAGCTTTCCCTGATAAAGTTATATTTTGTACTGATCCCTTAGTGGCAAGACCGTGGGAAACTGTTATTATTTGTTCACCTAGACGGCAAAATTGTGGGATACTATTTCCTGCCATGATGGGCAGTTGCCAACAAATTCTTTTTATTATATAATTTTATAACTATTATATTAATAACTACATTATTTCTGTTTATGCATGTAAATCTGATCATTCCTTAATTTAGTTAAGTAATTCCCATTATATGGCTCCATTTAAGTAAGATTTATATTAATTAAAAACTAGCACTCAAAATGTTGTGCAGAAGCGAGATCGGCTCCTGCCGTGAGAAAATTATTCAGTAACTGTTTGGACACAGGAAGGATCACATCTAGGAGTTAAGTTCTGTTATATCATTATGTTCTGTTGTAGTATGTTAGTCTGTGATGACATAATTTTATTTTGATTTACATGTGATTGCCCATCTGTTGATATATATAATACTGATAATTAACTGAAATATATGTCTAATGCACATTTATTTTTATATGTGTGATTACTTAGTCCTAAGGGGGTGATTAACTTAAATTTTTGCCTGTACAAACCATGGGATTATACTGGTGACCCACCTTGAGATTGCAGCATCGGTAAATGTCCCAACACTACAAGATTTTGTTGCTGTACGGGTCACGAGCATTAATGTACGGTTTGTAAGTCTCCACCCTCATTCACACTACTCCTCTCCACCCATATACACACTACCCATCTCCACCAACATACACACTGCCCGTCTCCACCCACATACACACTGCCCGTCTCCCACCCACATACACACTACCCGTCCCCCACTCACATACACACTACCCGTCTCCACCCACATACACACTATCCGTCTCCACCCACATAGCCACTTCCCGTCTCCACCCACATACACATACACACTACCCGTCTCCGCTTGCATGCGCATCCTCCCAGTCTCCTCCCACATTCACATCACCAAACACACACATGCTCTCATCATTCCACACATACATTTCCTCTGTCTGCACACACAGTTACTGTCCCCGCCTACCACCATCACTATCACCATCTTCAATAAACACTCCCTCCACCGCGGTAACTAAACATTTGGACTCCAAATTTGAAGTAACTTATATCTTTGGAAATAGAGCAGAACATTTCATATCCACCATCCTCATGTTTGAAGCACATTGGGGGCCGATCCTAACCTGCCAATGAGAGTCCCCATATAATTGGCCCAAATATCTGGCTTCATGCCTTTGACTGACAAACAAGCAGACGTTCTATTTTTAGTTATTTTACTCTTATACATTGATATAATATATTCAAGTTGTGAGTTGTGTTGTTTATATCTTAAACAAAGCTTACTTACCAGTATCCTTTAACCTAAAATGGTGAATACTCCTTATTACTGGGCAACTTTGACTGAGCTACTTTTCATCAACACTTATAAAGAATGAGTACGCAAATCATGTGCGTGGTGCAAATCAGGACAACTTCCTTTCAAATATATTTTAAACTTATTGTCTAATTAACTCTTAGACAGCGGCTATGGAGAAATGGTCATACCCACCAATATACAAATAATACTCACAAAAAAATTATAGAATTATTAATTTGGATGCAGAATATAAGTAAAACACGAAAATAAGTGAATATATATAGTTTGACTGGGTGGAGGCGCTGTGTAAGTCTGAGCCTGGCACATGACAAGGCCTGGTGCTCGACTTTCCTGATGCTTACTGATTTATTCTCTGATGTTTCACTGATTGTTTTATCATTTGTTTTTCTTTATTTTCGTCCACAGTGAACTTTTATATCCGTATTTGCATCATACGTGTAAAACCCAGACAATAGTTAGTGAGGGAGGGAGGGAATTGTCAGGGGAAAGTGCCAAGCCATTACAACTATATAGCACTTCGAAAGGATCAGGATAAGGATTTGGGATGGGACGGGGGGAACGAATGGTGCCCAACCACTTAGACGATTGGGGATTGAATGCCGACCTGCATGAAGCAAGACCGTCATTCTACCGTCCAGCCCAAGTGGTTGGAGACAACAGTTAGTGAGAATGACTAGATAATAGTTGTTTATATCATCATATGGTGATGACCGCATTTCCGTAGCAACATTCATGATGATAACCGCATTCACACCATGAAATGGTAGCAGGATTTTTTTCATGGGTCAAGGTAAACTCCATTACATCCATATTTGCATCATACAGGTAAGACCCACACAAGAATTTTTGTAAGTCTTCATTTAATAATAATCACATTATCCTGTGCATCATCAATTAGCAGTTACCACTGTCTAAGGGTTAAAACTTCTGCTGCCAACAGAAAAAAAATAATTTCAGTCTATGCATTCCAAATCGCCCATTTGAATAAGAACATCTTGAGTACAATTTTTTCATTATATTTCAATATGAATATGAATACTGTTGAAAATTTCCAACACCGAATACAACACTGTTGTATTCTCATTAATTATTACTAATTCTACTAATCATTGTAGTAAGTAAAATTAACACAACGTAGAATTCACATGTACTAATAATTTCATCTGTACAATAGGCTAGAATTCTCACGTCACCCGACGCCAGTATTGCGTCAGATTTCATTGTAATAAACACATTTATATCCAATGTGCTTGAGAATTGAATTCGATTCTCTATAAACAACGGCGTTCTGTGTGATAATTAATTACAGATAAATTGACCTCCAACTAAAGCCGAATAGAGCGTTAAAGTCATAACAGTTATCTAGTATTAAAATTAACGTCATGCGTGAATGCCCTGGAGAGATATTAATTCTTCTCCATTATACGTTTCCTATCATAGAGCTGGCAAATAATAATATTTAACTCTTCCAAATAATAAACTCGTCCTAATCCGTACGTTTCAATCACAACTGTGAGAAATGATAATATTCACAATAAAATAATTTGAGTAACAAATGCGGGACGCAGGGCGGAGCGGAGGAGACGCCAGAGTACACGTGTTGACACGCTCCCGAGCGGACCTGCTCACGTAGTGCTCAGGAGGAGACGCCATTACCCATCCATCCGGGTAAACGCTATTCATTCTCCCGAAGAAAGTCGCCACTGTGAGGCGTGAAGAGCCTTGCAGATAATATCTTCAACTGGTGTCAGTGTCATACAAGGAACCTATCAAATCTGGTTCTTTGTGACTCCACGTGACCGGCCAGTGAAGCGCGTCATTATCCAGGATAGGCCAAGCCAGAGCCTGGGACGCGAATTTCGGCAAACTTAAAACTTACACAGTGCCCATATTAGCTAAGTATCTTATCCTTATTTGATGCATCTGATAGGGTGTAGAATTATAGCTGGGTAGTTTGTCGTGACGACGTATACCAACACCAAAGCACAGGTCATTATCTCTTACCCATTATTAATAGTAATTTATTGGATATAGAAATCCAGTAGTCTAATTAGTTGCTACTGTGAACATTTATTTTGCAGCATGTGAGAAGAATTCTCCTAGCTGCCCACTCCCATGTTATCCAGCTCCTAAGGGTTCTACGCCGAGCTCAGGAGGATTAGAGGAAGCTTCGTGACTCACTTTAAGGAATCGTCATTAAGCTAAGATTCCTTTGTATTCCTCTAATTTATTATTTGTAATTCTTTACATGCAGAACTCTTTTATTGGATTGACATGTGTTTATTATGATTATTATTATTATATTCATAATCTATGTTCTCATTAATGATAATGACAATGATTTCATAATTATTCATAGGATTAGATTATTATATCTTGGATTAGTGAACGAACCACACTAGTTCCTGGACGTACTGAGTTCTAGTAATAACCCCCCAATGTAGGTGTTTGAGGTTTGATTCATTTAATTATACAGCCCATTAATTATTTCTATGATCATATTCTCTAGTATTTTATCCATAGTTACTGGTTCATCTAGGAATTATCAAATGATCATAATTTCTCAGTTTCCCTCTTTATTATAAAAGTGGGTGGTCCTTCGTAATTTAATTTACTACATTAATATTTAAATAATTAGATTCAAGCCCCAAATGTCCCACATTATGGTCCTTATCGAACCGGATAGGCATTAAATTTATAATTAAAATATTAATCATTAATAACTAATCCTTGTGTGACATAAGCTAGACTAACTATTTAATTAATTGTGTCAACTAACAGTGTAACACATCAGTTAGTCTAGATCACACTAAGATATTGCTACTTTCACCTCATGTATAAGGTAGCTTTAGTGGGTCATAGCCAATTACCCACAACATTTAGACCTACACTTCATACTGAAGTAGAATCTTTAGGTCACCAAGAGCAACAGCTCATAACCTTATATTAATCACTAACACCAATTAAGTGTTAACCATTTAGGCTATACCAATGTTTCAATGTATGGCTGTCAGCAGACTGTCCATTATAGCCTGAATCCATGTTATAATTACTGATTCACTCAAGTCGGTGGATCATTAACATTTAGGGATCCAGTATACTAATATAAATTACTGATCTCATACTAGTTAATCATTACTAACCCTGATAACATTTTATTCCACAATTAGGAGTACATTTAGGAGTTAGGTAATATTTACGGCAGTAGAATACTTGCCAAACACAAATAATTCCTTTGTGTTCATTTAATTTCTTATACACATAATTATACAAGTGTATATTATATAAAATCCAAAAAAAAAAAAAAAACACAGCACAATTATTTGCACATTACTGCACCATAATATAATCTTTGCCAACCTTTATTAGGTAGCAATTTAGGCTGTGATTGTGTTGAATTTGGCACAAGCATAGACTAAATATAGTTGTAGTTTCTTAAGTAGAAATTCTCACGACTAGGCTTGAGCTAGTTAGTGACATATATTATTCACTTTGTGCTGACCCTATCAAGGGTGGGATTAACCATTTATTGTGTAATTATTTTATTACATATTTCTATGTATGTCTTTGAGTGTTACTGTAAGTCCACTACCCATCCGAGGCTGATTTAGAAGAGCTAAGCTGAGGAACACCTGTAGTGAGACCAAGGTACCACTCAAATCTTAGTTGCTTATTATTAGGTAGGTAGCTAACCTCTAAATGAGGTAAATTACAACCAGCCTCAAGAAATACCAGGCTGTCAATACTTATACCTGCTCTACATCAAGGAGCAGACAACATAGTTATACCACTAGCTACATAAGCCCTATCAGGCTCAATTTACCGCAAGAATGAATCCTCTAGAAAGGAATGCAAGATTCTTGAGAACTCTTCAAGTTCGACTAGGAGAACTACTTATCAGATGTCATCTCTGTGTAGAAACTGACCCAGGTGACGTCTACAGACTAGCAAGTTCCATAAGGAACGCCATCCAAAAATATGATCATGTAAAGACTGTAATCGAGTCCCACAGGAATTTACTCCAAGTCGGTCATACTGTCTCAGACCACTTACGTCTAACAGAATCTGATCTTGATAACTATGAACATTACGTTCAAACCAGGTTAGACCAATATAAGGAGGTGCTTGCGAGACAAGATATTCCCGAGTGGATAGAGCCGATCATTAATAGACCTACACCTGAGTCAACACTCAGTTCAGATGAAATACCTGAACTACCTCAAGACGAGGAGAATCCTCTAATCAATACTGATCACTACACAGGATCCACAACTGAAGTTCAACCTTCATTTTCTAACCTCTCATCTAATACAGCTTCATGTGATGATTTGTTTACAGAGTCTGATCAAATTTCAGACCACTCTTCTCAAGGTTCCCTGGATTCTATAAGTTCAATACATAAGGCTACTGAATTAACTAGCTTATCACCAGAACCCAGAGAAACAAGTGAAGCTGCAGATGAAACAAGTGAAGTTGCAATAATCAGTGAATCTGAACCAGAAAATGATAAAGCTAATGCTGCAGCACCAGTCGAAGCTGTAATCAAAGCTGAGGCTAAGCAAGAAGCCTTAAGCAACACAAGTAATGGTCACAATTGCTCACAACAGCCTTCTAAAGTAAGTGCTAACAATGAGAAGACTATTATAAACCTTGTGCACCAATTATTAAATTTATCTTCACCAGAGCAATCAGTTGACTCTTTACAAGCCTTTAGTTTCCAGCTTGAGTCACTGATAAATTCTTTCAGTAAAGAGGTGGATCACCCAACTACTGAGTGGATGACTAAAATTATCATCCAAAGAAAATTGTCTGGTGACACACTTAATAAATTATATGTATGCCAGAATGGTAATACCCTGTCAATGCAGGATATATTTACAGGTTTGCGTAATATGAGCAATCATACAGCAGACCAAGCAATTAATGCTAAATCTGAATGCACCAAAACTGTACCTACATCAGTTTCCTTACCTGAAACTTCTAAAGTGACACTGTCACTAGGTAACAAAGGTGCTAATAATCAATGTAACAACAATCAGTCAAATACTGATTCATCAGTGAGGCCTAAGAGCCCCACAGGTGCTCCTAAGAGACCTAATAGTCCAAAGAGTACTCCCAAGAGCCTATTAATGGTTCCCCAGAGTACTCCAAGTACTCACAAGAGAATAAATAACAAGCAAATGCAAACAGCAAAACCATCACAACCTGCAAGTACTGTTTTACCTAAACCGGTAACCTCTAAACGATCTGTAGGATGGGGAATGTGCTTGTTTTGCAATCAAAAACATTCTCTGTACAAATGTACTAATTATCCTATTAGAGACACAAGAGTCAGACGACTCAAACAGTTACACAAATGTACTAGGTGTCTCAAACCACATAATGTTAACAGCTGTGAAACCCCACTGAACACCTGCAATAGGTGTAGAAGGGGGCAAGCATCATGCTGCACTGTGCAAATTAATTAAGACAAATTATGTCAATCCTAGAATAGGACGTAGAGAATCTACACCAGTACAGTGCTGCAAGGTGCGAGATGTGTACAGCGTAACTTCACAAGCATCTCAAGTGGATGCTGCCTTGCCTACTGCCCAACTTCAAGTGAAGAACAGAGGAACCAAGATCACCATACGTGGACTATTTGACCAAGGTTCCCAGAGAACTTTCATTACTCAAAGAGCAGCAGAGGCACTTAATTTACAACCAATAGGACAGGTAAAATTAAACTTGTCAGGGTTCATGATAAAACGAGGAACCCATGAATACTCAGTAGTTCAACCGCTTGTACGACTAGGTAGTCATGCCAAGGCTGTCCAAGCCATTGTTGTGGATCAAATACCTTTAGACTTAAATATTAAGGGTCTGGGGTACACAGCCCACTTCCTGCAGGAACGTGAAATTAATTTGGCTGACAACAAGTTAACGTCTGACCGCCTTAACAATGTAGATGTACTAGTAGGAGCCGACTACTATTACCAGTTCATAACTGGACATGTTAAACGATTGGGCATGAATATGCTCCAATCTGCAGGTGGCTACTTACTTACTGGTAAAGTTCTGAATGTGAACAAGCCTAAGCCTGCCAACAATAATAAATTAGTCAGCAGTAAATCAATTCTCCAGCAGCAAGCTAAAAGGAGAAACACAGCTGAGTAATAAACTCAGATTGAATGTAGTGCAATTGATACTCGCCGAGATGTTTCATAGCTCTCAGTGAAAACCAATGGTCCGTACTCAAACAAGTACAAGTCACAGCGACCAAACTATTGAATTCACTGCAGACCTAGAATTATTCTCGACAAGTAGTAATTGACCACACTCAGTCTTCCTAGGTAAATTGTAATGTTGGGCTAGAGAATCTAGTACTCCCTAGGTAATTAATAATGTTAGGCTAGAGAATCTAGCACTCAATGCCACTTTCATTTCCTGAATTTAGTAATTCTATGAAGTCATCAAGCAACATCAGTAATTACAAATTCACTAGGACCACTGGTCCACTATACTTGCGCTTAAAGGTTTGCCAAGAAAACCTTCTTAATACCATGTTTTCTGCACTAAGAGTTAGTGATAAATACTTGCATCCATTTGTTTGAGTTGTTTTCTTTCGTTTCTGCTTATTTTGTGTAGGAGCGCAGCACGAACAAACTTGCAAACTTACTAATAAGTAAGCGAATTTACAGAGAACTAATATGTTTAATGCATTATCGTTAAACATCAGCATTGTTAATTAACATGCTTCATGAGCTTAATATAGCTCACCTTAGAATTAACGTAATAATATGAGTGCTTGTTCCCCATGCGCATACGAGCTTAATATTGCTCGCCATGACAATCGAACACTTTAATGTTCCCCATGCCACGAGCACTGCTCGCCATGATAATTGAATGATGCAAAACTCCACCTCGTTAATTCGAGTTCACTGAACTCACCCTGTTAACACTGCTAACGAGCTCACTGTAGCTCACCCTGTCAACACTGTTGACGAGTTCACTGTAACTCACCCTGTTAGCACTGCTAACGAGCTCACCCTGTCAACACTGTTGACGAGTTCACTGTAACTCACCCTGTTAGCACTGCTAACGAGCTCAATATAGCTCACCATGTTCACGAGTTCAATATAACTCGACTTGTTAATGAGCTCAATACTGCTCACAATGTTAATTCGAGTACATTTTTGTTCACAATTAGCTTAGTCCCTTACTTAGGTAGGTTAGAAATTCAAACCATTTATTTAGGTAGGTTTAGGGACTTCAGTTAGTGTCAACTGAGTACTAGCCTATTCTGTACTCACCATTAATTGCAGTTGACTATACTTATAGAGACTGATTTAATAAACTCAAATTCATGTAAAGGTGATTTCGTACTAACCAGTTTACAGTGTCAAGCCTATGAGCTGCCATTTAATTAGCTCATAAGTCAGAATGACTAGGCTACTAATCTCACTGTCGACTCAGAATTTTCCTTGATTTTAATGAATAAACTTTTCAGTTCTCTACTTTCTATTATTTTAGCTAGTTAGCAAATTAGTTGTACCATCAGTCAGAATGACTACTGCACGGCAGTGCACATTAAATTCAATTTCCTCATTTGAATTTGGGGTGATCATGATACTGCGTGATGTTATTGTCTAGTAACCCAATAGTTACAAGTCACAGCGACCCTAGACAGTGACCTTACTGTAGTGTCATAGTCTCCTTGATCTTAAATGACTAATAATATTTACTGTATAATTATACAATAGTTTATCAGTTCTTAGGAACTTATTCTGAGTTTGCCTAGGATTCAGCAGCTACGTAATACACCATTACATGTCACTGCAACCCTAGTTGCTGAGTTTATTGTGAGCTTTAGAGGGTTCCTGATTACCGATGACTTAATCATTTAATGTTTCAATATTTAATACGTGTTTCCACTAAGGGAAACTACAAGCCTATTATAGTTCTCAACTAAGAGCAATTCTTTAATTATTGTGTAGGCTATAAGTAACATGTTTCATTTGACATGTAAATAGCAAGACCTGAGTTCTTGTAAGTCCTTGATAAATACGGGACGTTCGTTATGTGTGTACTAACATATTAACATACTAATATACTAATATTAATCTCAACTTCGGGATAGGTCAGTACTCCACAGTACACTACGACCCTAGAATCCTCCCCCCGGAGTTATGTTGGAAATTTCCAACACCGAATACAACACTGTTGTATTCTCATTAATTATTACTAATTCTACTAATCATTGTAGTAAGTAAAATTAACACAACGTAGAATTCACATGTACTAATAATTTCATCTGTATAATAGGCTAGAATTCTCACGTCACCCGACGCCAGTATTGCGTCAGATTTCATTGTAATAAACACATTTATATCCAATGTGCTTGAGAATTGAATTCGATTCTCTATAAACAACGGCGTTCTGTGTGATAATTAATTACAGATAAATTGACCTCCAACTAAAGCCGAATAGAGCGTTAAAGTCATAACAGTTATCTAGTATTAAAATTAACGTCACACGTGAATGCCCTGGAGAGATATTAATTCTTCTCCATTATACGTTTCCTATCATAGAGCTGGCAAATAATAATATTTAACTCTTCCAAATAATAAACTCGTCCTAACCCGTACGTTTCAATCACAACTGTGAGAAATGATAATATTCACAATAAAATAATTTGAGTAACAAATGCGGGACGCGGGGCGGAGCGGAGGAGACGCCAGAGTACACGTGTTGACACGCTCCCGAGCGGACCTGCTCACGTAGTGCTCACGAGGAGACGCCATTACCCATCCATCCGGGTAAACGCTACTCATTCTCCCGAAGAAAGTCGCCACTGTGAGGCGTGAAGAGCCTTGCAGATAATATCTTCAACTGGTGTCAGTGTCATACAAGGAACCTATCAAATCTGGTTCTTTGTGACTCCACATGACCGGCCAGTGAAGCGCGTCATTATCCAGGATAGGCCAAGCCAGAGCCTGGGACGCGAATTTCGGCAAACTTAAAACTTACACAGTGCCCATATTAGCTAAGTATCTTATCCTTATTTGATGCATCTGATAGGGTGTAGAATTATAGCTGGGTAGTTTGTCGTGACGACGTATACCAACACCAAAGCACAGGTCATTATCTCTTACCCATTATTAATAGTAATTTATTCGATATAGAACTCCAGTAGTCTAATTAGTTGCTACTGTGAACATTTATTTTGCAGCATGTGAGAAGAATTCTCCTAGCTGCCCACTCCCATGTTATCCAGCTCCTAAGGGTTCTACGCCGAGCTCAGGAGGATTAGAGGAATCTTCGTGACTCACTTTAAGGAATCGTCATTAAGCTAAGATTCCTTTGTATTCCTCTAATTTATTATTTGTAATTCTTTACATGCAGAACTCTTTTATTGGATTGACATGTGTTTATTATGATTATTATTATTATATTCATAATCTATGTTCTCATTAATGATAATGACAATGATTTCATAATTATTCATAGGATTAGATTATTATATCTTGGATTAGTGAACGAACCACACTAGTTCCTGGACGTACTGAGTTCCAGTAATAACCCCCCAATGTAGGTGTTTGAGGTTTGATTCATTTAATTATATAGCCCATTAATTATTTCTATGATCATATTCTCTAGTATTTTATCCATAGTTACTGGTTCATCTAGGAATTATCAAATGATCATAATTTCTCAGTTTCCCTCTTTACTATAAAAGTGGGTGGTCCTTCGTAATTTAATTTACTACATTAATATTTAAATAATTAGATTCAAGCCCCAAATGTCCCACAAATACATTTAGGCACATAGTGTTGTTCATCGACTTGGAAATCCTGAGAATCGGTGTGAAGGACCAAGCCTCCCAGTGTTCCTGAAGTATTTATGTAGTGGTTAAAATAAGAGGTGTACATCTCTAGAACCCAGAATAAAGTAAATAGATTGTCCCCCTACACAGTGCTACATCAAGTAAGCTAACTCGGACCGAAGTCATGTGTAGTACAAATCAACAAAATGCATTTTTCTCACTGATTAGACTAGACTTAGAAATCAGAGCAAGTTTGGCATTATGTCAAAGGAATAGTTGTCCAGATTATCACATGAAAGGGGAGGATCATGTACAGACTGTGAACTGTGGGAGTCGACCAAGTGTAACGCACCCATCCGTAACAATGTTGTGTGGCACCACATTATATCCTGAGCAGCACTTGCCTACTAAACCATCTCCTGCCCAGCACCTGTTTATATCACTATCTCCCATCTGAGATTCTCTTACTGCCACTATCACCGCAAGTTATATCTATCAGCAAGAACCTTGTGCTGAGTTTATTTGTCTCTTGTTGTGCGTATGAATGCCTCAGAAAACTGTAGGAGTTAGTCTGGATATCTAGCTAGCGCTCAAGTGTTAGCTGACTGCGGCACAAGTAGAACTACGAGGTTGCCAGTAACGACTGGCAATGCTTGCTGCCACTATAACCAATTTCATTCTCGAGACTGTTTGTTGTATATCTAACTTTCAAATTCGCAATGAAATCCCAATAGTCTGATGTGTCTATGACAAAATATCAAGGCAATATGGTGAGATCGAACTGGCATCTCTAATCATACCAGAACCATACGATTCCTACTTAACCAAGATAAGCACAAAAGTATCACAACCAGAATTCCAAATAAAGAAACTATTTGAAACTTAAGTAGAATTTCTGCGTCTGATACTTTGAGCTCATCGTGGTCAAGTAAACACTATGTTTCTGTGAAGACCAAACACGCAAGTTCGAACCAACCAAACCGCCCTCAATATATTCCCACATGAATTCTCTTACGAATCCTTTTGGGTGAATTTATATTTATATTTTCAATGTGTTGATATCATGCACCAGTTATGTTGGGGCGGCCGTACACGAGCACGGTGTGGCAGCCTCCCCAGCGGCTGAGGTAAGATAATAAGTGGAGAGAGAGACACTGCTCCTTCCCACATTTCCCTTACAAAAATACAAAACAAGTTGGTGTGTGATGTCTGAGACCTGAGCCATTAGAGGCGTCACTGTGGGAGGAAGACTGGCAGTCCTCAGACAATTTAATGGAGCTTCCCAGAAAACTCAGGTCATCCTCCTCTGTGGGTTTTCTTGAAGTTTTCTTCCCTGTGACTGTAATTGTAAGATTGAAGGGGGGGGGGGGAGGAGGGAGAAGGAGGTGGGGGAGGGGAGAAGGAAGGAAGGAAGGAGGTAGATGTAAGACGAAGACAAGAAATTGAGGTAGACGAGGGTTAGGAGTGAAACATGATGGGAGAGGGGTTGGAGGCGCGAGAGGGAAGGGAAGAGAGTTATCAGGGGAAAGCGCCAAGCTATTACTTCTACTATATAACACTTGGAAGGGATCAGGATATGGATTTGGGATCGGACGGGGGAAAGGACTGGTGCCCAACCACTTGGACGGTCAGGGATTGAACGCCGACCTGCATGAAACGAGACCGTCGTTCTACCGTCCAGTTGAATTTGTTAGGCGAAAATAGTTATATTATTTATTACATATATTGAATTCAAAATGCTTAGTTCATATGCCACTCAAGTCATCGCGTACTGATGCTGCCACACAAGCTTCCCTTGGGTGTTCCGGCGCTGCGTCTCAACTACCAGAACGAGAACTTGCATCTAAGACTGTAGCTATACGAGAAATCTATGTACAGAAATTGACTTTAAATAATTAAACATCTTCTCATGTTTTCACCATTCACAAAGAATAAACCTTCGCTCCATCCGTGGTTCTCACCTCTGCAGCGTATATATATGCATGAGTGTGGAGGAGATTTAACGTGTACTCACCTAGTTGTGTTTGCGGGGGTTGAGCTCTGGCTCTTTGGTCCCGCCTCTCAACCGTGGGGGGGGGGGGGCAAACGTTTTCTCTCAAACAATGCAAGACACATTTTGGTGGTAGGGAGAAGCCATGTAGGTAATGTGAGCTTTGCTGTGTTGTCCATTCAGGTGGAGATGCAGATGACAAGTGCCTCTCCTCCAGCCCTCACCTTGCAGTCTTGGCATAACCATACGAGCTTCATAGCGTGGAGCAGCTTCGTTTGGGTCTGGTTATCTGATGCGGCTTCACTTTCCTAGAGTGAGAGGGAGGCTGGAGCCCAGCCGGATGAACCTACCATTGGCCAGAAAGCCTGCTATGGTGCTCCCATAGCGGGTTACTATGTATCTCTTACGTACGTGTGTTCTATGATCTTACCTAGTAGTGTGAGGAAGGTGTTGACTGAGCGAGGCGGTATTTCCTGGTTATGTGCGATCGACTCTTTTATAACATCATAAATGTAAGTGTTTAAATAATAAAAATTTTAAGTGTTTTAAAACCTAAACATATAAAATTACTAAAGATAATGAAAACAATTAATCATGAAAGCCGTAGTAGTAATAATAAAAATAATTAAAATAATAATAATAATAATAATGGTAACAATAGCAATCATTACAATTTTGTTAATAATGATAATCATAATTAATATATAATTTTAATGTCACTCGTTAACTTTTTAATAAGTGTTATACAGGGCATGTAAAATCTCTTGTGTGTCTGGTCCTCTCATTAACACCTCGCTAACTTCCATCATTCCTGGCGGAGTTTGGCAACATCTCTCCTCACCAACGTTTCCCTCACCCAAAGTTTGCTAACTTTGGCAAATACATCAAAGCCTCTCGCTCATCTAGCGGAAATTTCCATAACTTTTGTATCTGTTTTGTAAAATCGTTACCAGCTCGTTGACAATTCGTTAACTAATTTTTGGCATCTGCCACTCAGACTCTTTCGCTCTATTCTCTGATAGTCCCTGAAGTTCTGGCTCCATTAAGACAGACAGTTCACATTGCTAACACCTCGTTATCTCTAACATCTCGTTATCTCAAACACCTCGTTATCTCTAACACCTCGTTATCTCTAACATCTCGTTATCTCTAACATCTCGTTATCTCTAACACCTCGTTATCTCTAACATCTCGTTATCTCTAACACCTCGTTATCTCTAACACCTCGTTATCTCTAACGCCGCGTTATCTCTAACATCTCGTTATCCCTAACGCCGCGTTATCTCTAACACCTCGTTATCCCTAACACCTCGTTATCTCTAACACCTCGTTATCTCTTACACCTCGTTATCTCTAACACCTCGTTATCTCTTACACCTCGTTATCTCTAACACCTCGTTATCTCTTACACCTCGTTATCTCTAACACCTCGTTATCTCTTACATCCCGTTATCTCTTACACCTCGTTATCTCTTACACCTCGTTATCTCTAACACCTCGTTATCTCTTACACCTCGTTATCTCTAACACCTCGTTATCTCTTACACCTCGTTATCTCTAACACCTCGTTATCTCTTACACCACGTTATCTCTAACACCTCGTTATCTCTTACACCTCGTTATCTCTTACACCTCGTTATCTCTTACACCTCGTTATCTCTAACACCTCGTTATCTCTTACACCTCGTTATCTCTTACACCTCGTTATCTCTAAGACTATTGATAGCTCTGAGATTAGGAAGAAGGTTACAAAAGACAACACAGTTAAGCATCAAACAGGAGACAGTGGCAAGAAGCTTCGTCTTCTGCAGCCTCACCACTTCCTTACCATGTGATATTCTTGGCAGAGTGAGTTGAGCTATTCATGGAATATTCATATTTTACTGCTTTTCAAATCTGTAGTGTATAAATTCTATATTACGACTTGCTAAAGAATATAGGAGAGTGATAGAGCGTTAAGAACAATTATATGTGTGTGTACTCAACTAGTTGTTGTTGCAGGGATTGAGATTTGGCTCTTTGGTCCCGCCTCTCGTCCGTCAATCAACTGGTGTACAGATTCCTGAGCTTCTCGACCTCTATCATATTTACATTTGAAACTGTCTATGGAGTCAGCCTCCATCACTTCACTTCCTAGTGCATTCTCAGCTTCCACCTGTGTCGCCTTGTGCGTGTACCACCCGTGTTAAATAATCCATCCTTGTCTACCCTGTCAATTTCCCCTGAAAATTTTGTTTGTGGTGATCATGTCTCCCCAGGCTCTTTCTTCCAGCGACGTGAGGTACAGTTCCCTCAGCCTTTCCTCGTAACTCATTCCTCTTAGTTCTGGGACTAGCCTAGTGGCATACTTCTCAACTTTTTACAACTTCCTCTTGTGCTTAACAAGGTACGGGCTCCATGCTGGGTTGTATGCTTTACAAATGTGGTATACAAGGTTCTTAAACATTCCTTGCACAGATTCCTGAAGGCAGTTCTGATGTTAGCCAGCCTCGCATACGCCGCAGATGTTATTCTTTTGATGTGGGCTTCAGGAGACAGGTTTGATGTGATATGAACTCCCAGATCTTTCTCTTTGTCTGTGTCGTGAAGGACTTCATCTCCCATTTGGTATACAGTGGCTTGGCTACTACTTCCTCCCCCCTAGTTTCATTACATTGCATTTACTTGGGGTGCATTTACTGGGGTTAGTTGTGCAGGGCGCGGTAGAGCAGCGGTCTCTCATCTTACAGGTTGGAGTTCAATCCCCCACCGTCCAAATGGTTCTGCACCATAAGCCCCATCCCAAATCCTAATCCCTCCCAAGTTATAATAGCTTGCTATGTAGTTATAATAGCTTGGCGCTTTCTCCTGATAATTCACTTTCCCAGGCTTAGTCCAAAATTATAAATTAACTAGACAACTTTCCCAACAATGTATACAAAATTTCAGAGACGCTGTGTTCAACGCTGCCATTTCCACCTTTGGCAAGAAGACCAGCAGGTCGGCAGACTGGTTCGAGGCTCACTTGGAAGAGATGACACCTGTCATCGAAAAGAAGAAAAATGCCTTGGCAGCCTACAAAGCTTGTCCAAGTCAGCGCAACTTACAGATTTTTCGGGCCGTCAGCTGCAAAGTACAGCAGAGCGCCAGGCGATGTGCCAACAACTATTGGCTCCAGCTCTGCTCCCAGATACAGACTGCAGCAAATACAGGCAATGTAAGGGGAATGTATGACGGCATCAAGCAGGCCCTGGAGCCCAATCCAGAAGAAGACCGCTCCTCTGAAATCTGCCATAGGCGAGGTGATTCAGGACCAGACACTGCAGCTGAAGTACTGGGTCGAGCACTACTCTGAGCTATATGCCAGGGACAATGTGGTCACCGAAGACGCCCTGAGCGCCATTGAGTGCCTGTCTGTGTTAAAGGAGCTCGACAGCGAACTGACCCTCGAAGAACTCAGCGAGACCCAAGACTCCCTTGTTTCTGGCAAAGCTCTGGAAAAGACGGCTTTCCTGCTTAGACCTTGAAGTGGTGCAGAGGTAGCCTGCTCATGGAGCTGCATGAATTTCTCTGCCTCTGCTGGGAAGAAGGAGAGGTGCCACAGGACATGAGGGATGCCAACATCGTCACGCTGTAAAGGAATAAAGATGACGGGGCGACTGCAACAATTACCGTAGACTCTCCCTCCTCAGTATTGTCGAAAAGCTGTTTGCTCGAGTCACACTGAAGGGGGATCCAAGTACTTGCAGAGAGAGTCTATCCAGAATCACAATGCGGATTCAGAGCTAACAAGTTCACCATCGACATGGTCTTTTCCCTCAGACAACTGCAGGAGAAATACAGGGAACAGAAGCAGCCACTCTTCGTAGCCTTCATAGAGCTGACGAAGGCCTTCGACCTCGTCAGCAGGGATGGCCTGTTCAAGATCCTCCTCAAGATCGGATGCCCACCCAGGCTCCTCAGCATCATCAGATCTTTCCATGAGAACATGAAGGGCACCGTGGTCTTTGATGGCCTAACATCAGATGTCTTTGACATCCGAAGTGGAGTAAAGCATGGCTGCATCCTGGCTCTAACCCTATTCGGGATTTTCTTTGCAGTTATGCTGCATCACGCCTTCGGATCTGCCACGAAAGGCATCTACCTCCAGACCAGGTCGGATGGAAATCTCTTTAACCTCGCCAACCTGAGAGCAAAGATGAAGGTTCGGCTGAGGTGTCTGGGTGACTTCCTTTTTGCCGACGACGCAGCAGTCACTGCCCACTCAGCCGAAGACCTCCAACGGCTCATGACCCGCTTCAGCGAGGCCTGTCAAGCTTTCAGACTCACCATCAGCCTGAAGAAAACACAAGTCATGGGACAAGGAGTGGACTCCCCACCTAACATCGGCATCTCTGATTCCAAATTGAAAGTCGTTTACGACTTCGTGTACCTGGGATCCACAATCTCTGACTCCCTCTCTCTTGATACGGAGCTAAACAAACACATCGATAATGCATCTACTACCATGTCCAGACTGACAAAGAGAGTGTGGGCCAACAATAAACTGACTGAGTATACAAAGATTCAGGTTTACAGAGCCTGTGTCCTGAGCACTCTCCTTTATGGCAGTGAGTCTTGAACACTCCGCGCCCGTCAGGAAAGACAGCTGAATGCCTACCACATGCGCTGCCTTCGACGCATCTTGGGCATCACCTAGCAGGACATGATGACAAACAACAACGTCCTGGGCAGAGCAAGAATCACCAGCATGTATGTAATGCTGAAACAGAGACGAATGCGCTGGCTCGGGCACGTTGTGCGCATGGGCGACAGCAGGATCCCCAAGGATCTCCTGTACGGAGAGCTGACGCAGGGAAGGCGTCCAACAGGCAAGCCTCAGCTACAGTACAAAGACGTATGCAAGAGGGATCTGAAAGCCATGGACGTCGATCTTGCTACGTGGGGAACACTGGCTGCAGACTGTTCAGCCTGGGGGCAGTCTGTTTAAAAAGGTCTCTCCAAGTTCGAGGAGACACTTGCCAAGAAATCGGAGGCAAAGAGACAGAGAAGGAAAGCCGGGAGCCAGGAAGACAGACCAGAATCGGACTTCGTTTGTGCTCAGTGTGGGATGGACTGCCATTCTCGGATTGGCCTCGTCAGTCACACCAGACGCTGCACCAGAATTGACAACAAGGGCGCAACTCCATAGTCTACCGAGACTGAAAGATACCTACTACTACTCCTTGGGTTGAACTTTAGTAGCCATTTGTTTAACCATTCATTCAGTTTGTCTAGGTCATCTTGTAGCCTTCTATCTTCCTCTGTCTTAATTCCAATCATAATCCTTGCATCATCAGCAAACATTGAGAAGAACGAATCTATTGCCCCCTCGGAGATCATTTACATATATCAGGAGCAGTATAGGTCTAAGAACTGATCCCTGAGCGACTCCACTGGTGATTCCTCGCCACTCCGAGACCTCACCCCCTCACAGTGACTCACTGTCTTCTGTTGCTTAGGTACTCCCTTATCCAGTGGAGTACATTCCCTTTCACTCCTGCCTGCAACTCCAGTGTGTGCACTCCTCTTATGAGGTACTGTGTCAAAGATTTTCTGGCTATCTAAAAATTTCTGGCATATGCTGTCTGCCCCACCCTTCTTTTTCTTGCCTGGTCTTAGAATTCAATCAATCCTGTGAGACATGATCTGGCATCCCTGAACCCATGTTGATGTTGTGATACAAAGTTTTTCCACTCCAGTGAAAGTGGACCAATGGAAACACAAGCTGCATACTTGGGATCTGACAAGTGATGGGAAGAAGATTGTGATCTTGATAAGCTACAATCCCCCACCAAACAGTAGAAGGCCCCAGACAGGAGTATGATAACAACAACAACAAGACATGTATAGATGAACTGCAGAGGGCAGCAACACTAGCTCACAGATTGAGAGCGAAACTGCTGATCATGGGAGACCTAAATCTCGGAGAGATCGATTGGGAATCATGAAATCCCCATGGTGGGGAAGAAACGTGGGAAGCAACATTAGTGGAAGTTATAGACAGGAATTTCCTAACACAACTTGTGAAGGAAGTCAAAAGGGAAAAAGGAGGGGATACACCAAGCCTGCTAGACCTGATTTTTACTCAGAATGCAGAAAAAATACGAGTATTGAACATTAAATACTACTAGGAGCCAGTGATAATGGTGTCCTAGTCATTGAGTACATGATCGAGCTAATAAATGTGACCACGGGACAAGAGGTCTGGATAAAGAGAGCAGACTATATAAAAGGGGATTACAGAAGGAAAAGAGAATATCTGGGAGAGGTGCAGTGAGAAGAGGAACAAAGACATAGAGGAAAAACAGTACAAGATATGATGGACCTAGTCAAGTGGAAATGCAAGGAGGCCGAAGAGAGTTTCATACCAACATTAAAGGAAAATAGTTGAAGGGATTATTTAATCTCATGGTTTAATAGACAGTTCCAGGAAGCACAAATGAGAAGCAGGAGGGCAAGGAGAAAGTACAGATGAGAATATGATTAGCTTCAACAGAGCTTGGAATGATTACAATAATATAAGGAGAGTATCGGAAAGGAATTATGAAAATGATATTGTATTGAAAGCGAAAAAGCCACCTAAGTTACTACATAGTCATATAAGAAGGAAAAAGTCGGTGAACAACCAAGTAAGAAGACAAATGAAAACAGAGGAGGGGCCATATACAGAAAATTACAATGAAATCTACGAGGTACTGAATGACAGTTTCCATGGAGTGTTCACAACCGAGCCCGAGCAGCTCCCATTGTTAGAAGAGGAAATTACCCAAGATGAGAGACTGACAGATATAGAGGTGACAGCAGAGGAGGTCATGAAACAGCTGACAACACTTGATCAAACTGAAGCAGTTGGACCAGACACTGTATCACCACTGATACTAAATTAGGCAGCGCAGGCCCTCAGCGTGCCTCTAGCAAGGATCTATAATGAGTCGCTTACGAAGGGAGAGTTGCCAAGTTGCTAGAAGAAGGCAAATGCTGTACCAATTTTCAAAACATGATATAGGAAAGAGGCACTTAACTACAAACCAGTATCACTGACAAGCATCCCCAGTAAGGTACTGGAAAGAATAATCAGGTTAAGGCTGGTTACACAACTAGAAAACATTAGATATGTAAACAAACACCAACATGGTTTCAGAGAAAGGAGTTCATGTCAAACAAACCTTCTGGAATTCAATGATAAATTAATATGAATAAGGCAGGACAGGGAAGGTTGGGCCAACTGCATATTTCTGGACTGCCAATATGAATTTGACACAGCATCTCACAGGAGACTGCTATTCAAACTTGAGAGGCAGGCGGGAGAAAGTGGAAAAGTCCTACCTTGGGAAAAGAATTCCTTAACAGGAAGAAGCTACAGAATAACAGTCAGGGGCGAGAAGTCGGACTGGCGAACCGTAACGAGTGGAGTACCTTAAGGATCTGTGCTGGGAACAGTTCTATTTCTAATATACGTGAACGACGTGTCTGAAGGAGTCGAGTCCTATATGATGATGTTCGCGGATGATGCAAAATTAATGAGACGAGTTGAGACAGATGAGGATTGTAGAATACTGAAAGAGGAATTGAACAGGCTGCAGAGATGATCAGAGATATGGCTACTGGAGTTCAACACGACAAGTGTAAAATTATAGAAGTCGGACTAAGTGACAGGAGACCAAAGGGTCAGTACACACTGAAGGAAAACTATCTTCCTGTGATGATTCGAGAAAAAGATCTGGGAGTGGACATAACACCAAATCTAACTCCTGAGGCCCGGATATCGACAGCAGCGTACTCTATGCTAGCAAAAGTTCGAGCGTCAGTCAAAAACCTAAAAATGTAGGCATTCAGAGCACTATATACTGCCTACGTGAGACAAGTCTTAGAGTATGCAGCCCCATTATTGAGACCTCACCTAAAGAAACACATTAGGAAACTGGAAAAGGTTCAGAAATTTGCGACGAGACTCGTCCCAGAGTTGCATGGGATGGGATATGAAGAGAGACTGAAGGAACTGAACCTGACGACGTTAGAAAAATGGAGGGAGTGGGGAGATATGAGAGCAGCATACAAAATACATAAGGAGATGAAGACTAGCTTACAAATATGAATTATCCATGAAAATATGTAAAATAATTACAGAGGAGAGTTAATAAAACCCATCGTTGCTCCAAAACTAAAATGAATATCCTTAAGTTAAGAGGGAAGGATATATTATCCTTAACTCTTAAGGAGGAAGAAAGTCTTTCTCACACATCACATACATACATACATTTCGTCTCGTACATTCACACATTGATACATACATACATACACTTATACACATACACCGCCTGTGAGTGAGTGAGGTCCGCAGAAATTCGTCAATTTCTTGGGACATTGAAGGAGTATAGAGGCTAGATCATAGTATTTGGCCTCTCGCAGTGTGTAGCTAGCAGGGTGCTACATAGCATAGGCATATCGCTAACGATAGTGCGAAGAAACCAAAGTGGAGCTAGTGGCATCACCGGTGCATATAGAGTGTGGAGGACCGCGTGGAGCGACCTGACTTGACGGCCAGGTGGGACGACCCGCCGTGGAACTGCCTGATTGTGTTTGTTGGTTGGGGACTGTGATCAGTGGTAGAGTAAATTAGTGAACTGTCACACAACGATACAGTGACTGACTCCAGAGCTTTGTGTAGACAGAGAAGTACCGCTATCATCAATCTACTAGCACTTAGTGAATCACCTAGCGGAAGACAACGACGGATAACCATCGTCAACCATACTTCGTTATTACTCATCTAGTTGTGTGTGCGGGAGGCAGACTGGTATGTACTCCCTCTCTGGTCAATTAATCAGGTGTACAGATTGAGGTAAAATATTATCAAATTCTTGTTCAGGATATCATATATATTTAAAAATCTCAAAGTAGCTCATTTAGGTAGAGGATAACGCTTACGAGAAATCGTGACACATGCACGCACGCACACCCACGTACATATGCACGCACACAAGCGCGCACACGCAAAAACACACACACACACACACATACACACACGCACGCACGCACAAACACACACAAACGTTCAGTTAGGGGAAAAAGGATTAATGCCGATAGGACCTTACTATACCCCACCCCATCCCTCTTACCCCCCCCCCCATCTGACCTGATCTGAACTGGTCGCCATCTCCGCCCCCCCCCCCCACCCCGAGTCTCCCACATCCCCCATACACACACTCTCCCCCTCCCCACTCTCTCCCTCTCCCACTCCCTCTCTCCCACTCTTTCTCTCTCACCCACTCTCTATCTCTCTCCCGCTCTCTCTCTCTCTCTCTCTCGCTCTCTCTCTCTCTCTCTCTCTCTCTCTCTCTCTCTCTCTCTCTCTCTCTCTCTCTCTCTCTCTCTCTCTCTCTCTCTCTCTCTCTCTCTCTCTCTCTCTCTCTCTCCCTCTCTCTCTCTCTCTCTCCCTCTCCCTCTCTTTCCTCCCCCCCTCTCTGCCCACACGCTCACACACACACACACTCACACACACACTCACACATACACACACACACACACACACACACACACACACACACACACACACACACACACACACACACACACACACACACACACACACACACACACACACCTCCCCCCCTCTCTCCCTCTCCATCTCTCTCCCTCTCCCCTTTCTCCCTATCTCCTCCCTCTCTCTCTCTCTCCCTCCCTCCTCTCTCTCCATCTCTCCCCCCCTCTCCCTCTACTTTCTTCTCACTTCAGCGGAAGGGTTGGATCGCCCCCACCCACCCATTTATCTCTCCCTCTATCTCTCTCTCTCTCTCTCTCTCTCTCTCTCTCTCTCTCTCTCTCTCTCTCTCTCTCTCTCTCTCTCTCTCTCTCTCTCTCTCTCTCTCTCTCACTCTCTTTTCTCTCTCTCCCTCTCTCTCCCTCCCCCATCCCGCTCTGCCCTCCTGACAAATCCTATCACGGCACAACTATAGGAACAGGGGCAAGCATGACAGCCAGAGGTACCTGGGGAACAGGGAAAAGTCAAGGTGACGAAATGAAGGAAATGTTTGCCCAGTTTCTGGAGGACATCAAGAGTGAGATGCAAGAAATGATGCAGGAAATGAAGAACGAAATAAGCAACCTGAAAAGAGAGCTGACAGCAGCAAAGGAGGAGATTAGAGCCCTCAAAGAGAATGGCATCGAAGCTGAGACTCAGAAAATCATCCAGGGAGAAGGTGGTAATAGTTTTTTTGGATGAGAATGCCACAATAAAAGCAACATTTGCAGAAATGCTAAAAAAATAACTCTGAAGTAATGACTGCAGTGATGGAGGTGGCCATGAAAGCAGCCACCTCACAGGAGGCGGCACGCTCCACAAGCCAACTGCTGGAAAGGAACAGATCAGTGGTTGCTGTGGGTATTAAAGAGCAGGAAGGCTCCAATAGGACAGAGTGGAATGACAAGGACAAAGTGGCAGTGAATGAAGTACTGAAGGCACTAGATATGGAAGTGGCTGAGCATAGCATTGAGAAGGTTTTCAGGCTGGGTTGGTACAACAAAGACCGAGACCGAGTGATAAAGATAGTGTTTGCAAACGAGAGGACAAAGGAGAAGATTCTATCAAAGAAGAGCTTCCTGAAAAACGTGGGAAAATTCAAAAATATATTCCTCCAGAGAGACATAACGAGGGAGGAGAGAGCCGTGGCGGCAGAAGCAAGGAAGAGGCGCAGGGCGAGAGGGAAAAAACCAGGAAGTCAAAGCTCCCAAAACAACACCCCCAGAGGCGAGGGGGGAACCCACAACCAGCTACCCAGTAACAACAGAGGGGAGGACAACCCCGCCACCCTCCTCTGCTTAGAAAACCCCCCTACCCCAAACCCTCCCTGCCCCCACTCAAATGTTCAGCCAAATCTCCCTCCCCCCACATTCAATCCCCACCCTTCTACCCCTCCCCTCCTCCCGCCGAGTCCTCCCTCCCCCTTTCCTTCCTGTCCTCCCTCCCCCCTTTCCTTCCTGTCCTCCCTCCCCCCTTTCCTTCCTGTCCTCCCTCCCCCCTTTCCTTCCTGTCCTCCCTCCCCCCTTTCCTTCCTGTCCTCCCTCCCTTTTCACTCCATACCCTCCCTGTCCCTCCCCCTTCAGTGGATCCCCCACCCCTCATCCCAGTATCCTCTGAGACCTTGTTATCCACCTCACAGGTACTCACACCTATGGAACAGCTTCCCCCACCAGCAGAACACTCACCAAGGAGGCGATTTGAGAAGGGACAGAAGAAAGTGAGCCTCAAAGCAATGTACACTAACATAGATTGAATTACAAATAAAGCAAATGAGCTTGGAGAACGGGTACTAGAGGAAAACCCACACATAATAGCCCTCACAGAAACAAAGCTAACGAAAACGATTACAAACGCAGTGTTCCCACAGGACTATTTTGTTATGAGGAAAGAGAGGGAAGGAAGAGGTGGTGGTGGTGTAGCTCTGCTGGTATGAAAAGGCTGGGATTTTGAGGAGATGGTTATTCAGGGATGTGAAGGTTTCAGTGACTACATAACAGGTACCATAACAAATGGAGGGAAAAAAATTATAGTCGTAGTCATATATAATCCACCACCAAATGACAGAAGACCCAGACAGGAATATGATAGAAACAACATGGCCACCATTAACATAATAGAAAGAGCAGCTTCTGTTGCTAGCAGGAATGGATCTGGACTACTAATTATGCGAGACTTCAACCTAGGGAAGATAGATTGGGAGAACAGAGACCCGCATGGAGGACCAGAAACATGGAGAGCTAAGGTGCTGGACGTGGCAAGAAGAAACTTTCTAAGTCAGTACATCAAGGATCCAACAAGTATGAGGGGAGTAGATGGACCAGCAATGCTTGATTTGATATTTACCCTAAATGAGCGGGATAAGGAAAGTTAAGATGGAAGTGCCCTTGGGAATGAGTGATCACAGTGTATTGAACTTTGAGTACCTGGTAGAGATAGGAATTTTCTCCCCCAAAAAAGAACCAGGAATCAAAAGGCTGGCATACTGAAAGGGGAATTATGAACAGATGAGAAGTTTCCTTGGGACACAGACCTCAGAGATAAGTCTGTACAGGGTATGATGAACTATTTTACCCAAAAGTGTCAGTAGGCAGTAAACAGGTTCATCTCGGCCCAAAGGGAAAAATCCGAGAAGCAACAGAAGAACCCATGGTATAATAGGGCATGTATGGAAGCGAAGAAACTGAACAAAAGGGCGTGGAGGAACTTCCGGAATAACAGAACACCAGAAAGCAGAGAGAGATACCAGAAAACCTGGAATGAATACGTCAGGGTGAGAAGAACAGCAGAGAAAAATTCTGAAAATGATATAGCAAACAAAGCCAAGACCGAACGAAAGCTACACCACAGTCACATCAGAAGGAAAACAACAGTGAAAGAACAAGTATTGAAAATTAGAACAGGCGAGGGCAGGTATACAAAGAGGTGTGTGAAGAACTCAACAAGAGGTTCCAGGAGGTCTTCACATTAGAACAAGGTGAGGTCACTGTGCTAGGAGAAAGGGAGGTAAACCAGGCGGCCTTGGAAGAGTTCGAAATTACGAGAGAGAAGGTCAAGAGACACCTGCTTGATCTGGATGTTAGAAAGGCTGTTGGTCCAGACGGGATTTCACCATGGGTACTGAAAGAGTGTGCAGAGTCACTTTGCTTGCCACTCTCCATAGTGTATAGAAAGTCAATGGAGATGGGAGACCTACCAGAAATATGGAAGATGGCGAATGTGGTCCCAATATACCAAAAAGGGCGACAGGCAAGAGGCACTGAACTACAGGCCAGTGTCCTTGACTTGTATACCATGCAAGGTGATGGAGAAGATCGTGAGAAAAAAACCTGGTAACACATCTGGAGAGAAGGGACTTCGTGACAAATCGCCAACATGGGTTCAGGGAGGGTAAATCTTGCCTGACTGGCTTAATAGAATTCTACGACCAGGTGACAAAGATTAAGCAAAAAAGAGAGGGCTGGGTGGATTGCATTATCTTGGACTGTCGGAAAGCCTTTGACACAGTACCGCATAAGAGGCTGGTACATAAGCTGGAGAGACAGGCAGGTGTAGCTGGTAAGGTGCTCCTGTGGATAAGGGAGTACCTAAGCAATAGGAACCAGAGAGTTACGGTGAGGGGTGAGACCTCCGATTGGCGTGAAGTCACCAGTGGAGTCCCACAGGGCTCTGTACTCGGTCCAATCTTGTTTCTGATATATGTAAATGATCTCCCAGAGGGTAACAATTCATTTCTCTCAATGTTTGAGGACGATGGTAAAATTATGAGAAGGATTAAAACAGAACAGGACTGTTTGAGGCTTCAAGAAGACCTAGACAAGCTGAGGGAATGGTCGAACAAATGGTTGTTAGAGTTTATCCCTACCAAATGTAACGCAATGAAGATAGGTGTAGGGAGCAGGAGGCCAGATACAAGGTATCATCTGGGAGAGGAAATTCTTCAGGAGTCAGAGAAAGAAAAAGACTTGGGGGTTGATATCACGCCAGACCTGTCTCCTGCAGCACATATCAAGAGAATAACATCAGCGGCATATGCCAGGCTGGCCAACATACGAACGGCATTCAGAAACTTCTGTAAAGAATCATTCAGAACTTTGTATACCACATATGTCAGGCCAATCCTGGAGTATGCAGCCCCAGCATGGAGTCCATATCTAGTCAAGGATAAGACTAAACTGGAAATGGTTGAAAGGTTTGCCACCAGACTAGTACCCGAGCTGAGAGGTATGAGCTACGAGCAGAGACTAAGGGAATTAAACCTCACTTCGTTGGAAGACATAAGAGTTAGGGGGGACATGATCACCACATTCAAGATTCACAAGGGCAAAAGAGAGGGTAGATAAAGGCAGGCTATTTAACACAAGGGGCACACGCACAAGGGGACACAGGTGGAAACTGAGTGCCCAAATGAGCCACAGATATATTAGAAAGAACGTTTTTAGTGTCAGAGTGGTTGACAAATGGAATGCATTAGGAAGTGATGTGGTGGAGGCTGACTCCATACACAGTTTCAAGAGTATATATGATAGAGCCCAATAGGCTCAGGAATCTGTACACCAGTTGATTGATGGTTGAGAGGCGGAACCAAGGAGCCAAAGAGCTCAACCCCCGCAAGCACAATTAGGTGAGTACAACTAGGTGAGTACCGCCTGCTGAAACAAACATAAATATATGTATAAGCACAGATGTTGAGGATTGTCGCGGGATATCGACAACCGAAGGATAAAGGTGAGAAGGGGTCGGGATATTTTTTGCGATCTGGACTAGGAGAGTACTTGAGTTGGAGATTGGGATGGAGGTGGAGGTGGTGGAGGTGGGGTTGTGGGGGGAGGGCTTTGGATGGGGAGCTTTATATTGGGGCCGAGGCTATGGGTGATGGGGACTCATAACCCCATGTGCTTGTCGCCTCACACTGCCTTGTTACTGGCCAGTGTTTGTGTTGGTTCTTGCCTGTACAGTCCTCCTGGGGAGTGTGTTACCAGCACCCATGCTCTCCCCCTCTCTCATAGACGGTACTGTAAGTGTAGATGGTAATCTTATCCTGGGTGTAGACGGAAAACTTTCCCTGGTTGTAGACGGTAAACTTTCCCTGGTTGTAGACGGTAAACTCACCCTGGGTGTAGACGGTAAACTTTCCCTGGTTGTTGACGGTAAACTCACACTGGGTGTAGACTATAAACTTTCCCTGGTTGTAGACGGTAAACTCACCCTGGGTGTAGACGGTAAACTTTCCCTGGTTGTTGACGGTAAACTCACACTGGGTGTAGACTATAAACTTTCCCTGGTTGTAGACGGTAAACTTACCCTGGGAGTAGAGAGTAAACCCACCCTGGGAGTAGAGAGTAAACCCACCCTGGGTGTAGACGGTAAACCCACCCTGGGTGTAGACGGTAAACTCACTCTGGGTGTAGACGGTAAACTTACACTGGGCGTAGACGGTAAACTTTCCCTGGTGTAGACTGTAAACTTCCCTTGATTGTAGACGGTAAACTTACCCTGGGTGTAGACGGTAAACTCATCCTGGGTGTAGACGGTAAACTTACCCTGGGCGTAGACTGTAAACTTCCCTTGATTGTAGACGGTAAACTTACCCTGGGTGTAGACGGTAAACTTACCCTGGGTGTAGACGGTAAACTTACCCTGGGTGCAGACGGTAAACTTACCCTGGATGTAGACGGTAAACTTACCCTGGGTGAAGACGGTAAACTTACCCTGAGTGTAGACGGTATACTCACCCTGGGTGTAGACGGTATACTCACCCTGGGTGTAGACAGTATACTTGCCCTGGGTGTAGACGGTAACCCCACCCTGGGTGTAAACGGTAAACCCACCCTGCGTGTAAACGGTAAACTTACCCAGGGTGTAGAGAGTAAACTTACCCAGGGTGTAGAGAGTAAACTTACCCTGGGTGTAGCGAGTAAACTTACCCTGGGTGTAGAGAGTAAACTTACCCTGGGTGTAGAGAGTAAACTTACCCTGGGTGTAGAGAGTAAACTTACCCTGGGTGTAGAGAGTAAACTTACCCTGGGTGTAGAGAGTAAACTTACCCTGGGTGTAAACGGTAAACTTACCCTGGGTGTACAGAGTAAACTCACCCTGGGTGTAGACGGTAAACTTGCAGGGGGAGGCCTGAGCACCGACGGTGTTCTGCGCCCAGCACCACACTTCAACACTCTCCTCCTCCACACGGGTCAATGTGTAGTGCCCAGTCAATCCCTCCATCCGTCCCACGCTGTGTAGTCTCACAGGCGGCCTCTCTGTGGTGGAAGGGGAAGCTGTGATAGGAGGGGAATGTGGGAGGGTTAAGAGTGCATGAGTACTGGTGGTGGGAGAGGGGCCGACACTCACGGTACTGGTGGTGGAAGAGGCGTCGACACTCACGGTACTGGTGGTGGGAGAGGCGTCGACACTCACAGTACTGGTGGTGGGAGAGGCGTCGACATTCACAGTACTGGTGGTGGGAGAGGCGTCGACACTCACAGTACTGGTGGTGGGAGAGGGGCCGTCACTCACAGTACTGGTGGTGGGAGAGGGGGCGTCACTCACGGTACTGGTGGTGGGAGAGGCGTCGACACTCACAGTACTGGTGGTGGGAGAGGGGCCGACACTCACGGTACTGGTGGTGGGAGAGGCGTCGACACTCACAGTACTGGTGGTGGGAGAGGCGTCGACACTCACGGTACTGGTGGTGGGAGAGGCGTCGACACTCACAGTACTGGTGGTGGGAGAGGGGCCGACACTCACAGTAAACACAGTACTGGTGGTGGGAGAGGCGTCGACACTCACAGTACTGGTGGTGGGAGAGGGGGCCGTCACTCACAGTACTGGTGGTGGGAGAGGGGGCCGACACTCACAGTACTGGTGGTGGGAGAGGGGGCCGTCACTCACAGTACTGGTGGTGGGAGAGGGGCCGACACTCACAGTAAACACAGTACTGGTGGTGGGAGAGGCGTCGACACTCACAGTACTGGTGGTGGGAGAGGGGCCGACACTCACAGTACTGGTGGTGGGAGAGGGGGCCGTCACTCACAGTACTGGTGGTGGGAGAGGCGTCGACACTCACAGTACTGGTGGTGGGAGAGGGGCCGACACTCACGGTACTGGTGGTGGGAGAGGGACCGACACTCACGGTACTGGTGGTGGGAGAGGGGCCGACACTCACGGCACTGGTGGTGGGAGAGGGGCCGACACTCACAGTACTGGTGGTGGGAGAGGGGCTGACACTCACAGTACTGGTGGTGGGAGAGGGGCCGTCACTCACAGTACTGGTGGTGGGAGAGGGGGCCGTCACTCACAGTACTGGTGGTGGGAGAGGCGTCGACACTCAAAGTACTGGTGGTGGGAGAGGGGCCGTCACTCACAGTACTGGTGGTGGGAGAGGGGCCGACACTCACGGTACTGGTGGTGGGAGAGGGGCTGACACTCACAGTACTGGTGGTGGGAGAGGGGCCGACTCTCACAGTACTGGTGGTGGGAGAGGGGCCGACTCTCACAGTACTGGTGGTGGGAGAGGGGCCGACTCTCACAGTACTGGTGGTGGGAGAGGGGCCGACTCTCACAGTACTGGTGGTGGGAGAGGGGCCGACTCTCACAGTACTGGTGGTGGGAGAGGGGCCGACTCTCACAGTACTGGTGGTGGGAGAGGGGCCGACTCTCACAGTACTGGTGGTGGGAGAGGGGCAGACTCTCACAGTACTGGTGGTGGGAGAGGGGCCGACTCTCACAGTACTGGTGGTGGGAGAGGGGCCGACTCTCACAGTACTGGTGGTGGGAGAGGGGCCGACACTCACGGTACTGGTGGTGGGAGAGGGGCTGACACTCACAGTACTGGTGGTGGGAGAGGGGCCGACTCTCACAGTACTGGTGGTGGGAGAGGGGCCGACTCTCACAGTACTGGTGGTGGGAGAGGGGCCGACACTCACGGTACTGGTGGTGGGAGAGGGGCTGACACTCACAGTACTGGTGGTGGGAGAGGGGCCGTCACTCACAGTACTGGTGGTGGGAGAGGGGCCGACACTCACAGTACTGGTTGTGGGAGAGGGGCCGACACTCACAGTAAACACAGTACTGGTGGTGGGAGAGGGGCCGACACTCACAGTAAACACAGTACTGGTGGTGGGAGAGGGGAATACTCTCACAGTAAACACAGTACTGGTGGTGGGAGAGGGGCCGACACTCACAGTAAACACAGTACTTGTGGTGGGAGAGGGGCCGACTCTCACAGTACTGGTGGTGGGAGAGGGGCCGACTCTCACAGTACTGGTGGTGGGAGAGGGGCCGACTCTCACAGTACTGGTGGTGGGAGAGGGGCCGACACTCACAGTACTGGTGGTGGGAGAGGGGCCGACACTCACAGTACTGGTGGTGGGAGAGGGGCCGACACTCACAGTACTGGTTGTGGGAGAGGGGCCGACACTCACAGTACTGGTGGTGGGAGAGGGGCCGACACTCACAGTACTGGTTGTGGGAGAGGGACCGACACTCACAGTACTGGTGGTGGGAGAGGGGCCGACACTCACAGTACTGGTGGTGGGAGAGGGGCCGACACTCACAGTACTGGTGGTGGGAGAGGGGCCGACTCTCACAGTACTGGTGGTGGGAAAGGGACCGGTCAGTCCCTCAGTAATGGTCTTCAGAGGGATCACAGTACTGGTTAATCCTTGTGGCCCTATGGTGGCACTCTCTACTCACCTGTGGCATTCTCTACACACCTGTGGCACTCCCTATACACCTGGGGTACTCCCTATACACCTGTGGTACTCCCTAAACACTCTTTGCACTCCCCTACACACCTGTGGCACTCTTTACACACCTGTGGCACTCCGTTCACACTTGTGGCACTCCGTACAAACCTGTGTCACTCCGTACACACTTGTCACTCCCTACAAATCTGTGTCACTCCCTACACACCTGTGGAACTCCCTACACACCTGCTCATATATCTCTCCCTTTTGAAGGTGATAAACACATAAAAAAATCAGCTGAAACAGATCCAGTTCAACAAGTAACAGTAACAAGAAGAATATTGTGTACTGTTTTTTTTTTAATCTGGAGGGAAGGGAATTTTCAGGGGAAAGTGCCCAAGCCATTACGACTATATAGCACTTGGAAAGCATCAGGATAAGGATTTGAGATGGGACGAGGAGGGGGGTAGGGGGAAAGGAATGGTGCCCAACCACTTGGGCACCATATATATATATATATATATATATATATATATATATATATATATATATATATATATATATATATATATATATATATATATATATTAGTATATTTTGGTAGCAGTCTTTCCTGTAGACATATATTATTAAATATGACCGAAAAAGTAAGATTAATAATTCTAACACGAATTTTCTCAATCTTTCGTACATTTCGCTTCACTGTTGGAGGTAAATCAAAAATCAATTCTCCAAAATTCATTTTTATTTCTAGTCTGACGCGACACGAGCGCGTTTCGTAAAACTTATTACATTTTCAAAGACTTTAGTTCACAAATACACAACTGAATAGAACTTACGCATCTCCGATTTTATATCTACATTTGAGTGAGGTGGAAGGGGTGATGTGGCATTAACACAAGACAGAACAAGATGTGGTATTAATAGGGTATTAATTTCATCAACACAAGACAGAACAAGAGTATTAATAGGGTATTAATTTCATCAACACAAGACAGAACACGAAACAATGGATATTGAATAGAAGTGTTTGGAAAAAGCCAGAAAAGCCAGAAAAACGGCCAGCCTACTCATGAGAAACTCTCCAGACACAAAGCAGAACGCTTTAAAAGAGACCAACGTCGTCTATGCCTTCAAATGCCCACTTGGGGACTGTAAGCTCCAAAAAACCCAGTATATAGGCAAGACAACAACATCTCTTTCTAGGCGTTTAACGATGCATAAGCAACAGAGCTCCATTAAGGAACATATAATCTCTTCCCACAACCAAACCATCGCCAGAGAAATCCTAGTAAACAACACAGAAATCATCGATTTCCACCACTGGTTTAATTAAAGGGACCCACATCCTCGAAGAAGAAAGTAAATAGTGTTCAGAGAAGACCTTGTGGAGTCTCACTGAATACTTTAATCTTTTCCTCTCCTACCACCCCTATTATTTTTTTTATGATTTTATTGCAATGCTACAGTTTACAGAAAATACTCACTTATATAACAATATACCAATCGGTGTTCGAAGACCTCGTCCAGCTCTTCGGGGGTCGGGTGTATACCCAAGATACAGCACGCATTTTCCCTCTGAACAGCGACACTGAGGCGCTGGAACATGAAACTGGCCGCTCTTGGGTCTCTAGTCTTCCCAATGAGTTCCTCGCCCAGCTCCTTCAGGAACTTAAGTGCACATTTACCACAGGCGCCCAGAGTCTCAGAGCCTATTGGCACGAACCTGTAACAACGTTTAGGTCCCTGTACTTGTTAAGTTTTCTGGGTCTCCCTGAAGGTGGCCGCCCCGCCTCCCTCAGCTGTGCTGTAAGGTCGATAGGTATCAGCCAATGTAGATGCACACGTGTAGTCCCACACGACCTGTTCACCTTCCCTCCACGGCTGCAGGGTGACTCCATCTGGGCGTTTTTGGCTGTTGTCAGGCCTGCACAACTGAGGTTCCTATTGTGCTGGACACCCAGCTGAAGCCAAACTTCTCTTGATGATGTCATTGACTGCTTCATGTCTGGCAATCTTTCCTTGTGTCTTACGACAGATGAGACCATGGCTGCCGTATTGGTCTGCCCGTGCATGGCCGCAAATACACCGGTGCTCGGTGGAGATAGGGGAGGCAAGGCGCAGAGCAACACCAATACTTAGGGTCCGATGGTCCAGGCGGGTGCCCTAGGCGGAATTAGAAGACTGCCAACAGGAAGTCCCCGGCATGGGGAGCTTGCACAGCTAGAAGACGCGCTTTGTCCTTCCTGGAAGCTGCCTCCAGCAATGATGTGGCGATGTTCTCCACTATGGGGCTATCCCATTTGGACTGTTTGCAGTCATTTGGAAAAGTCGGTCGAGGATGAGAGTTGACAGGAGTGTCCCACTGACCGGCTCCTTCCGCGAATTTGGGATCATGAATCCCAATGGAGTCTCTTAGGTATTCCGGTAGTATTTCCTTAACTAATTAACCTGTTGCACTGGTCGAGGATAAGAATGCCGGCAATGCTAACTGTGTCGCCTTGCGAATACCTATACCCCCGAGTCTAACTGGGAGCGTTGCTTGGTCCCATTGGTCATCTTGCAGGGAGAGGTTTAACACTTTCACGGTTATTGACCTTAGGAGTGTGTCATATTCTGTTAATTTTGGGCTGTCGAAGGAGGGAGCACACCTTAGGAAATAGGTCATATAGAAATATATAGAAATATATAGAAATATATATATATATATATATATATATATATATATATATATATATATATATATATATATATATATATATATATATATATATAAGCCTATACTTGCATAAACCACAAGTGAAGATTAATCATCTTTGGACAACACCCACCAGTGGGACTCGAACCCAGAAAGCACAACTACCTTCCAGTAGCTGGCATAACTAGTATGCTTTAACCCACTACTCCATCAGACCTTACAAAAGAAGTAGATAGTTCGAGATATATATCCCAAACATCTCCACTTCCCGAAGGCACCAGATGAGTGTGGGGTCAGTCTGCATTTTCCATCAAGCCACTGTCAATGTGAGAGAACTCGTGTCCAGCTTATAAGCCTATACTTGCATAAACCACAAGTGAAGATTAATCATCTTTGGACAACACCCACCAGTGGGACTCGAACCCAGAAAGCACAACTACCTTCTAGTAGCTGGCATAACTAGTATGCTTTAACCCACTACACCATCAGACCTTACAAAAGAAGTAGATAGTTCGAGATATATATCCCAAACATCTCCACTTCCCGAAGGCACCAGATGAGTGTGGGGTCAGTCTGCATTTTCCATCAAGCCACTGTCAATGTGAGAGAACTCGTGTCCAGCTTATAAGCCTATACTTGCATAAACCACAAGTGAAGATTAATCATCTTTGGACAACACCCACCAGTGGGACTCGAACCCAGAAAGCACAACTACCTTCCAGTAGCTGGCATAACTAGTATGCTTTAACCCACTACACCATCAGACCTTACAAAAGAAGTAGATAGTTCGAGATATATATCCCAAACATCTCCACTTCCCGAAGGCACCAGATGAGTGTGGGGTCAGTCTGCATTTTCCATCAAGCCACTGTCAATGTGAGAGAACTCGTGTCCAGCTTATAAGCCTATACTTGCATAAACCACAAGTGAAGATTAATCATCTTTGGACAACACCCACCAGTGGGACTCGAACCCAGAAAGCACAACTACCTTCCAGTAGCTGGCATAACTAGTATGCTTTAACCCACTACACCATCAGACCTTACAAAAAAAGTAGATAGTTCGAGATATATATCCCAAACATCTCCACTTCCCAAAGGCACCAGATGAGTGTGGGGTCAGTCTGCATTTTCCATCAAGCCACTGTCAATGTGAGAGAACTCGTGTCCAGCTTATAAGCCTATACTTGCATAAACCACAAGTGAAGATTAATCATCTTTGGACAACACCCACCAGTGGGACTCGAACCCAGAAAGCACAACTACCTTCCAGTAGCTGGCATAACTAGTATGCTTTAACCCACTACACCATCAGACCTTACAAAAGAAGTAGATAGTTCGAGATATATATCCCAAACATCTCCACTTCCCGAAGGCACCAGATGAGTGTGGGGTCAGTCTGCATTTTCCATCAAGCCACTGTCAATGTGAGAGAACTCGTGTCCAGCTTATAAGCCTATACTTGCATAAACCACAAGTGAAGATTAATCATCTTTGGACAACACCCACCAGTGGGACTCGAACCCAGAAAGCACAACTACCTTCCAGTAGCTGGCATAACTAGTATGCTTTAACCCACTACACCATCAGACCTTACAAAAAAAGTAGATAGTTCGAGATATATATCCCAAACATCTCCACTTCCCGAAGGCACCAGATGAGTGTGGGGTCAGTCTGCATTTTCCATCAAGCCACTGTCAATGTGACAGAACTCGTGTCCAGCTTATAAGCCTATGCTTGCATAAACCACAAGTGAAGATTAATCATCTTTGGACAACACCCACCAGTGGGACTCGAACCCAGAAAGCACAACTACCTTCCAGTAGCTGGCATAACTAGTATGCTTTAACCCACTACACCATCTGACCTTACAAAAGAAGTAGATAGTTCGAGATATATATCCCAAACATCTCCACTTCCCGAAGGCACCAGATGAGTGTGGGGTCAGTCTGCATTTTCCATCAAGCCACTGTCAATGTGAGAGAACTCGTGTCCAGCTTATAAGCCTATACTTGCATAAACCACAAGTGAAGATTAATCATCTTTGGACAACACCCACCAGTGGGACTCGAACCCAGAAAGCACAACTACCTTCCAGTAGCTGGCATAACTAGTATGCTTTAACCCACTACACCATCAGACCTTACAAAAGAAGTAGATAGTTCGAGATATATATCCCAAACATCTCCACTTCCCGAAGGCACCAGATGAGTGTGGGGTCAGTCTGCATTTTCCATCAAGCCACTGTCAATGTGAGAGAACTCGTGTCCAGCTTATAAGCCTATACTTGCATAAACCACAAGTGAAGATTAATCATCTTTGGACAACACCCACCAGTGGGACTCGAACCCAGAAAGCACAACTACCTTCCAGTAGCTGGCATAACTAGTATGCTTTAACCCACTACACCATCAGACCTTACAAAAAAAGTAGATAGTTCGAGATATATATCCCAAACATCTCCACTTCCCGAAGGCACCAGATGAGTGTGGGGTCAGTCTGCATTTTCCATCAAGCCACTGTCAATGTGACAGAACTCGTGTCCAGCTTATAAGCCTATGCTTGCATAAACCACAAGTGAAGATTAATCATCTTTGGACAACACCCACCAGTGGGACTCGAACCCAGAAAGCACAACTACCTTCCAGTAGCTGGCATAACTAGTATGCTTTAACCCACTACACCATCAGACCTTACAAAAGAAGTAGATAGTTCGAGATATATATCCCAAACATCTCCACTTCCCGAAGGCACCAGATGAGTGTGGGGTCAGTCTGCATTTTCCATCAAGCCACTGTCAATGTGAGAGAACTCGTGTCCAGCTTATAAGCCTATACTTGCATAATCCACAAGTGAAGATTAATCATCTTTGGACAACACCCACCAGTGGGACTCGAACCCAGAAAGCACAACTACCTTCCAGTAGCTGGCATAACTAGTATGCTTTAACCCACTACACCATCAGACCTTACAAAAGAAGTAGATAGTTCGAGATATATATCCCAAACATCTCCACTTCCCGAAGGCACCAGATGAGTGTGGGGTCAGTCTGCATTTTCCATCAAGCCACTGTCAATGTGAGAGAACTCGTGTCCAGCTTATAAGCCTATACTTGCATAAACCACAAGTGAAGATTAATCATCTTTGGACAACACCCACCAGTGGGACTCGAACCCAGAAAGCACAACTACCTTCCAGTAGCTGGCATAACTAGTATGCTTTAACCCACTACACCATCAGACCTTACAAAAAAAGTAGATAGTTCGAGATATATATCCCAAACATCTCCACTTCCCGAAGGCACCAGATGAGTGTGGGGTCAGTCTGCATTTTCCATCAAGCCACTGTCAATGTGAGAGAACTCGTGTCCAGCTTATAAGCCTATACTTGCATAAACCACAAGTGAAGATTAATCATCTTTGGACAACACCCACCAGTGGGACTCGAACCCAGAAAGCACAACTACCTTCCAGTAGCTGGCATAACTAGTATGCTTTAACCCACTACACCATCAGACCTTACAAAAGAAGTAGATAGTTCGAGATATATATCCCAAACATCTCCACTTCCCGAAGGCACCAGATGAGTGTGGGGTCAGTCTGCATTTTCCATCAAGCCACTGTCAATGTGAGAGAACTCGTGTCCAGCTTATAAGCCTATACTTGCATAAACCACAAGTGAAGATTAATCATCTTTGGACAACACCCACCAGTGGGACTCGAACCCAGAAAGCACAACTACCTTCCAGTAGCTGGCATAACTAGTATGCTTTAACCCACTACACCATCAGACCTTACAAAAGAAGTAGATAGTTCGAGATATATATCCCAAACATCTCCACTTCCCGAAGGCACCAGATGAGTGTGGGGTCAGTCTGCATTTTCCATCAAGCCACTGTCAATGTGAGAGAACTCGTGTCCAGCTTATAAGCCTATACTTGCATAAACCACAAGTGAAGATTAATCATCTTTGGACAACACCCACCAGTGGGACTCGAACCCAGAAAGCACAACTACCTTCCAGTAGCTGGCATAACTAGTATGCTTTAACCCACTACACCATCAGACCTTACAAAAGAAGTAGATAGTTCGAGATATATATCCCAAACATCTCCACTTCCCGAAGGCACCAGATGAGTGTGGGGTCAGTCTGCATTTTCCATCAAGCCACTGTCAATGTGAGAGAACTCGTGTCCAGCTTATAAGCCTATACTTGCATAAACCACAAGTGAAGATTAATCATCTTTGGACAACACCCACCAGTGGGACTCGAACCAAGAAAGCACAACTACCTTCCAGTAGCTGGCATAACTAGTATGCTTTAACCCACTACACCATCAGACCTTACAAAAGAAGTAGATAGTTCGAGATATATATCCCAAACATCTCCACTTCCCGAAGGCACCAGATGAGTGTGGGGTCAGTCTGCATTTTCCATCAAGCCACTGTCAATGTGAGAGAACTCGTGTCCAGCTTATAAGCCTATACTTGCATAAACCACAAGTGAAGATTAATCATCTTTGGACAACACCCACCAGTGGGACTCGAACCCAGAAAGCACAACTACCTTCCAGTAGCTGGCATAACTAGTATGCTTTAACCCACTACACCATCAGACCTTACAAAAGAAGTAGATAGTTCGAGATATATATCCCAAACATCTCCACTTCCCGAAGGCACCAGATGAGTGTGGGGTCAGTCTGCATTTTCCATCAAGCCACTGTCAATGTGAGAGAACTCGTGTCCAGGTTATAAGCCTATACTTGCATAAACCACAAGTGAAGATTAATCATCTTTGGACAACACCCACCAGTGGGACTCGAACCCAGAAAGCACAACTACCTTCCAGTAGCTGGCATAACTAGTATGCTTTAACCCACTACACCATCAGACCTTACAAAAGAAGTAGATAGTTCGAGATATATATCCCAAACATCTCCACTTCCCGAAGGCACCAGATGAGTGTGGGGTCAGTCTGCATTTTCCATCAAGCCACTGTCAATGTGAGAGAACTCGTGTCCAGCTTATAAGCCTATACTTGCATAAACCACAAGTGAAGATTAATCATCTTTGGACAACACCCACCAGTGGGACTCGAACCCAGAAAGCACAACTACCTTCCAGTAGCTGGCATAACTAGTATGCTTTAACCCACTACACCATCAGACCTTACAAAAGAAGTAGATAGTTCGAGATATATATCCCAAACATCTCCACTTCCCGAAGGCACCAGATGAGTGTGGGGTCAGTCTGCATTTTCCATCTAGCCACTGTTAATGTGAGAGAACTCGTGTCCAGCTTATAAGCCTATACTTGCATAAACCACAAGTGAAGATTAATCATCTTTGGACAACACCCACCAGTGGGACTCGAACCCAGAAAGCACAACTACCTTCCAGTAGCTGGCATAACTAGTATGCTTTAACCCACTACACCATCAGACCTTACAAAAGAAGTAGATAGTTCGAGATATATATCCCAAACATCTCCACTTCCCGAAGGCACCAGATGAGTGTGGGGTCAGTCTGCATTTTCCATCAAGCCACTGTCAATGTGAGAGAACTCGTGTCCAGCTTATAAGCCTATACTTGCATAAACCACAAGTGAAGATTAATCATCTTTGGACAACACCCACCAGTGGGACTCGAACCCAGAAAGCACAACTACCTTCCAGTAGCTGGCATAACTAGTATGCTTTAACCCACTACACCATCAGACCTTACAAAAGAAGTAGATAGTTCGAGATATATATCCCAAACATCTCCACTTCCCGAAGGCACCAGATGATTGTGGGGTCAGTCTGCATTTTCCATCAAGCCACTGTCAATGTGAGAGAACTCGTGTCCAGCTTATAAGCCTATACTTGCATAAACCACAAGTGAAGATTAATCATCTTTGGACAACACCCACCAGTGGGACTCGAACCCAGAAAGCACAACTACCTTCCAGTAGCTGGCATAACTAGTATGCTTTAACCCACTACACCATCAGACCTTACAAAAGAAGTAGATAGTGGCTTGATGGAAAATGCAGACTGACCCCACACTCATCTGGTGCCTTCGGGAAGTGGAGATGTTTGGGATATATATCTCGAACTATCTACTTCTTTTGTATGGTCTGATGGTGTAGTGGGTTAAAGCATACTAGTTATGCCAGCTACTGGAAGGTAGTTGTGCTTTCTGGGTTCGAGTCCCACTGGTGGGTGTTGTCCAAAGATGATTAATCTTCACTTGTGGTTTATGCAAGTATAGGCTTATAAGCTGGACACGAGTTCTCTCACATTGACAGTGGCTTGATGGAAAATGCAGACTGACCCCACACTCATCTGGTGCCTTCGGGAAGTGGAGATGTTTGGGATATATATCTCGAACTATCTACTTCTTTTGTAAGGTCTGATGGTGTAGTGGGTTAAAGCATACTAGTTATGCCAGCTACTGGAAGGTAGTTGTGCTTTCTGGGTTCGAGTCCCACTGGTGGGTGTTGTCCAAAGATGATTAATCTTCACTTGTGGTTTATGCAAGTATAGGCTTATAAGCTGGACACGAGTTCTCTCACATTGACAGTGGCTTGATGGAAAATGCAGACTGACCCCACACTCATCTGGTGCCTTCGGGAAGTGGAGATGTTTGGGATATATATCTCGAACTATCTACTTCTTTTGTAAGGTCTGATGGTGTAGTGGGTTAAAGCATACTAGTTATGCCAGCTACTGGAAGGTAGTTGTGCTTTCTGGGTTCGAGTCCCACTGGTGGGTGTTGTCCAAAGATGATTAATCTTCACTTGTGGTTTATGCAAGTATAGGCTTATAAGCTGGACACGAGTTCTCTCACATTGACAGTGGCTTGACGGAAAATGAAGACTGACCCCACACTCATCTGGTGCCTTCGGGAAGTGGAGATGTTTGGGATATATATCTCGAACTATCTACTTCTTTTGTAAGGTCTGATGGTGTAGTGGGTTAAAGCATACTAGTTATGCCAGCTACTGGAAGGTAGTTGTGCTTTCTGGGTTCGAGTCCCACTGGTGGGTGTTGTCCAAAGATGATTAATCTTCACTTGTGGTTTATGCAAGTATAGGCTTATAAGCTGGACACGAGTTCTCTCACATTGACAGTGGCTTGATGGAAAATGCAGACTGACCCCACACTCATCTGGTGCCTTCGGGAAGTGGAGATGTTTGGGATATATATCTCGAACTATCTACTTTTTTTGTAAGGTCTGATGGTGTAGTGGGTTAAAGCATACTAGTTATGCCAGCTACTGGAAGGTAGTTGTGCTTTCTGGGTTCGAGTCCCACTGGTGGGTGTTGTCCAAAGATGATTAATCTTCACTTGTGGTTTATGCAAGTATAGGCTTATAAGCTGGACACGAGTTCTCTCACATTGACAGTGGCTTGATGGAAAATGCAGACTGACCCCACACTCATCTGGTGCCTTCGGGAAGTGGAGATGTTTGGGATATATATCTCGAACTATCTACTTCTTTTGTAAGGTCTGATGGTGTAGTGGGTTAAAGCATACTAGTTATGCCAGCTACTGGAAGGTAGTTGTGCTTTCTGGGTTCGAGTCCCACTGGTGGGTGTTGTCCAAAGATGATTAATCTTCACTTGTGGTTTATGCAAGTATAGGCTTATAAGCTGGACACGAGTTCTCTCACATTGACAGTGGCTTGATGGAAAATGCAGACTGACCCCACACTCATCTGGTGCCTTCGGGAAGTGGAGATGTTTGGGATATATATCTCGAACTATCTACTTCTTTTGTAAGGTCTGATGGTGTAGTGGGTTAAAGCATACTAGTTATGCCAGCTACTGGAAGGTAGTTGTGCTTTCTGGGTTCGAGTCCCACTGGTGGGTGTTGTCCAAAGATGATTAATCTTCACTTGTGGTTTATGCAAGTATAGGCTTATAAGCTGGACACGAGTTCTCTCACATTGACAGTGGCTTGATGGAAAATGCAGACTGACCCCACACTCATCTGGTGCCTTCGGGAAGTGGAGATGTTTGGGATATATATCTCGAACTATCTACTTCTTTTGTAAGGTCTGATGGTGTAGTGGGTTAAAGCATACTAGTTATGCCAGCTACTGGAAGGTAGTTGTGCTTTCTGGGTTCGAGTCCCACTGGTGGGTGTTGTCCAAAGATGATTAATCTTCACTTGTGGTTTATGCAAGTATAGGCTTATAAGCTGGACACGAGTTCTCTCACATTGACAGTGGCTTGATGGAAAATGCAGACTGACCCCACACTCATCTGGTGCCTTCGGGAAGTGGAGATGTTTGGGATATATATCTCGAACTATCTACTTCTTTTGTAAGGTCTGATGGTGTAGTGGGTTAAAGCATACTAGTTATGCCAGCTACTGGAAGGTAGTTGTGCTTTCTGGGTTCGAGTCCCACTGGTGGGTGTTGTCCAAAGATGATTAATCTTCACTTGTGGTTTATGCAAGTATAGGCTTATAAGCTGGACACGAGTTCTCTCACATTGACAGTGGCTTGATGGAAAATGCAGACTGACCCCACACTCATCTGGTGCCTTCGGGAAGTGGAGATGTTTGGGATATATATCTCGAACTATCTACTTCTTTTGTAAGGTCTGATGGTGTAGTGGGTTAAAGCATACTAGTTATGCCAGCTACTGGAAGGTAGTTGTGCTTTCTGGGTTCGAGTCCCACTGGTGGGTGTTGTCCAAAGATGATTAATCTTCACTTGTGGTTTATGCAAGTATAGGCTTATAAGCTGGACACGAGTTCTCTCACATTGACAGTGGCTTGATGGAAAATGCAGACTGACCCCACACTCATCTGGTGCCTTCGGGAAGTGGAGATGTTTGGGATATATATCTCGAACTATCTACTTCTTTTGTAAGGTCTGATGGTGTAGTGGGTTAAAGCATACTAGTTATGCCAGCTACTGGAAGGTAGTTGTGCTTTCTGGGTTCGAGTCCCACTGGTGGGTGTTGTCCAAAGATGATTAATCTTCACTTGTGGTTTATGCAAGTATAGGCTTATAAGCTGGACACGAGTTCTCTCACATTGACAGTGGCTTGATGGAAAATGCAGACTGACCCCACACTCATCTGGTGCCTTCGGGAAGTGGAGATGTTTGGGATATATATCTCGAACTATCTACTTCTTTTGTAAGGTCTGATGGTGTAGTGGGTTAAAGCATACTAGTTATGCCAGCTACTGGAAGGTAGTTGTGCTTTCTGGGTTCGAGTCCCACTGGTGGGTGTTGTCCAAAGATGATTAATCTTCACTTGTGGTTTATGCAAGTATAGGCTTATAAGCTGGACACGAGTTCTCTCACATTGACAGTGGCTTGATGGAAAATGCAGACTGACCCCACACTCATCTGGTGCCTTCGGGAAGTGGAGATGTTTGGGATATATATCTCGAACTATCTACTTCTTTTGTAAGGTCTGATGGTGTAGTGGGTTAAAGCATACTAGTTATGCCAGCTACTGGAAGGTAGTTGTGCTTTCTGGGTTCGAGTCCCACTGGTGGGTGTTGTCCAAAGATGATTAATCTTCACTTGTGGTTTATGCAAGTATAGGCTTATAAGCTGGACACGAGTTCTCTCACATTGACAGTGGCTTGATGGAAAATGCAGACTGACCCCACACTCATCTGGTGCCTTCGGGAAGTGGAGATGTTTGGGATATATATCTCGAACTATCTACTTCTTTTGTAAGGTCTGATGGTGTAGTGGGTTAAAGCATACTAGTTATGCCAGCTTCTGGAAGGTAGTTGTGCTTTCTGGGTTCGAGTCCCACTGGTGGGTGTTGTCCAAAGATGATTAATCTTCACTTGTGGTTTATGCAAGTATAGGCTTATAAGCTGGACACGAGTTCTCTCACATTGACAGTGGCTTGATGGAAAATGCAGACTGACCCCACACTCATCTGGTGCCTTCGGGAAGTGGAGATGTTTGGGATATATATCTCGAACTATCTACTTCTTTTGTAAGGTCTGATGGTGTAGTGGGTTAAAGCATACTAGTTATGCCAGCTACTGGAAGATAGTTGTGCTTTCTGGGTTCGAGTCCCACTGGTGGGTGTTGTCCAAAGATGATTAATCTTCACTTGTGGTTTATGCAAGTATAGGCTTATAAGCTGGACACGAGTTCTCTCACATTGACAGTGGCTTGATGGAAAATGCAGACTGACCCCACACTCATCTGGTGCCTTCGGGAAGTGGAGATGTTTGGGATATATATCTCGAACTATCTACTTCTTTTGTAAGGTCTGATGGTGTAGTGGGTTAAAGCATACTAGTTATGCCAGCTACTGGAAGGTAGTTGTGCTTTCTGGGTTCGAGTCCCACTGGTGGGTGTTGTCCAAAGATGATTAATCTTCACTTGTGGTTTATGCAAGTATAGGCTTATAAGCTGGACACGAGTTCTCTCACATTGACAGTGGCTTGATGGAAAATGCAGACTGACCCCACACTCATCTGGTGCCTTCGGGAAGTGGAGATGTTTGGGATATATATCTCGAACTATCTACTTCTTTTGTAAGGTCTGATGGTGTAGTGGGTTAAAGCATACTAGTTATGCCAGCTACTGGAAGGTAGTTGTGCTTTCTGGGTTCGAGTCCCACTGGTGGGTGTTGTCCAAAGATGATTAATCTTCACTTGTGGTTTATGCAAGTATAGGCTTATAAGCTGGACACGAGTTCTCTCACATTGACAGTGGCTTGATGGAAAATGCAGACTGACCCCACACTCATCTGGTGCCTTCGGGAAGTGGAGATGTTTGGGATATATATCTCGAACTATCTACTTCTTTTGTAAGGTCTGATGGTGTAGTGGGTTAAAGCATACTAGTTATGCCAGCTACTGGAAGGTAGTTGTGCTTTCTGGGTTCGAGTCCCACTGGTGGGTGTTGTCCAAAGATGATTAATCTTCTCTTGTGGTTTATGCAAGTATAGGCTTATAAGCTGGACACGAGTTCTCTCACATTGACAGTGGCTTGATGGAAAATGCAGACTGACCCCACACTCATCTGGTGCCTTCGGGAAGTGGAGATGTTTGGGATATATATCTCGAACAATCTACTTTTTTTGTAAGGTCTGATGGTGTAGTGGGTTAAAGCATACTAGTTATGCCAGCTACTGGAAGGTAGTTGTGCTTTCTGGGTTCGAGTCCCACTGGTGGGTGTTGTCCAAAGATGATTAATCTTCACTTGTGGTTTATGCAAGTATAGGCTTATAAGCTGGACACGAGTTCTCTCACATTGACAGTGGCTTGATGGAAAATGCAGACTGACCCCACACTCATCTGGTGCCTTCGGGAAGTGGAGATGTTTGGGATATATATCTCGAACTATCTACTTCTTTTGTAAGGTCTGATGGTGTAGTGGGTTAAAGCATACTAGTTATGCCAGCTACTGGAAGGTAGTTGTGCTTTCTGGGTTCGAGTCCCACTGGTGGGTGTTGTCCAAAGATGATTAATCTTCACTTGTGGTTTATGCAAGTATAGGCTTATAAGCTGGACACGAGTTCTCTCACATTGACAGTGGCTTGATGGAAAATGCAGACTGACCCCACACTCATCTGGTGCCTTCGGGAAGTGGAGATGTTTGGGATATATATCTCGAACTATCTACTTCTTTTGTAAGGTCTGATGGTGTAGTGGGTTAAAGCATACTAGTTATGCCAGCTACTGGAAGGTAGTTGTGCTTTCTGGGTTCGAGTCCCACTGGTGGGTGTTGTCCAAAGATGATTAATCTTCACTTGTGGTTTATGCAAGTATAGGCTTTTAAGCTGGACACGAGTTCTCTCACATTGACAGTGGCTTGATGGAAAATGCAGACTGACCCCACACTCATCTGGTGCCTTCGGGAAGTGGAGATGTTTGGGATATATATCTCGAACTATCTACTTCTTTTGTAAGGTCTGATGGTGTAGTGGGTTAAAGCATACTAGTTATGCCAGCTACTGGAAGGTAGTTGTGCTTTCTGGGTTCGAGTCCCACTGGTGGGTGTTGTCCAAAGATGATTAATCTTCACTTGTGGTTTATGCAAGTATAGGCTTATAAGCTGGACACGAGTTCTCTCACATTGACAGTGGCTTGATGGAAAATGCAGACTGACCCCCACACTCATCTGGTGCCTTCGGGAAGTGGAGATGTTTGGGATATATATTTCGAACTATCTACTTCTTTTGTAAGGTCTGATGGTGTAGTGGGTTAAAGCATACTAGTTATGCCAGCTACTGGAAGGTAGTTGTGCTTTCTGGGTTCGAGTCCCACTGGTGGGTGTTGTCCAAAGATGATATATATATATATATATATATATATATATATATATATATATATATATATATATATATATATATATATAAATATATATATATATATATATATATATATATATATATATATATATATATATATATATATAAATATATATATATATATATATATATATATATATATATATATATATATATATATATATATATATATATATATATATATATATATATATATATTAGTATATTTTGGTAGCAGTCTTTCCTGTAGACATATATTATTAAATATGACCGAAAAAGTAAGATTAATAATTCTAACACGAATTTTCTCAATCTTTCGTACATTACGCTTCACTGTTGGAGGTAAATCAAAAATCACTTCTCCAAAATTCATTTTTATTTCTAGTCTGACGCGACACGGGCGCGTTTCGTAAAACTTATTACATTTTCAAAGACTTCACAAATACACAACTGATTAGAACGTATCTCTGATTTTATATCTACATTTGAGTGAGGTGGGAAGGGTGATGTGGCATTAACACAAGACAGAACAGTAGGGGATATTAATAGGGTATTAAAAGTATCAACACAAGACGGAACAGAAACAATGGGTATTGAATAGAAGTGTTTGTAGAAAGCAGTTTGTAGCTTTCTACAAACACTTCTATTCAATACCCATTGTTTCTGTTCTGTCTTGTGTTGATACTTTTAATACCCTATTAATATCCCCTCCTGTTCTGTCTTGTGTTAATGCCACATCACCCTTCCCACCTCACTCAAATGTAGATATAAAATCAGAGATACGTTCTAATCAGTTGTGTATTTGTGAAGTCTTTGAAAATGTAATAAGTTTTACGAAACGCGCCCGTGTCGCGTCAGACTAGAAATAAAAATGAATTTTGGAGAAGTGATTTTTGATTTACCTCCAACAGTGAAGCGTAATGTACGAAAGATTGAGAAAATTCGTGTTAGAATTATTAATCTTACTTTTTCGGTCATATTTAATAATATATATATATATATATATACAACTTTAGAACACTTTCCCACCAGGAGACTCGAACCCTAGCCAGCACAGAAGCCTTCCAGCAACTGGCATAACAGGTACGCCTTAACCCACTCCACCACCTGCTCAGACCCTTAAAAGAGATGGTAATTTCGGAGTATTTATACACTCCAAAGACTACCACCTCCCAAGAGCACTAGAGCAAGTGAGGGGTCATTTTTACGTTTTTTCATCAAGTCCCTGTTAATATGGGAGAACACTGTGTCTATGCTTGAGGCACAACTCTCCTAAACACGAGAGTGAAGTATACAACTTTAGAACACTTTCCCACCAGGAGACTCGAACCCTAGCCAGCACAGAAGCCTTCCAGCAACTGGCATAACAGGTACGCCTTAACCCACTCCACCACCTGCTCAGAACCTTAAAAGAGATGGTAATTTCGGAGTATTTATACACTCCAAAGACTACCACCTCCCAAGAGCACTAGAGCAAGTGAGGGGTCATTTTTACGTTTTTTCATCAAGTCCCTGTTAATATGGGAGAACACTGTGTCTATGCTTGAGGCACAACTCTCCTAAACACGAGAGTGAAGTATACAACTTTAGAACACTTTCCCACCAGGAGACTCGAACCCTAGCCAGCACAGAAGCCTTCCAGCAACTGGCATAACAGGTACGCCTTAACCCACTCCACCACCTGCTCAGACCCTTAAAAGAGATGGTAATTTCGGAGTATTTATACACTCCAAAGACTACCACCTCCCAAGAGCACTAGAGCAAGTGAGGGGTCATTTTTACGTTTTTTCATCAAGTCCCTGTTAATATGGGAGAACACTGTGTCTATGCTTGAGGCACAACTCTCCTAAACACGAGAGTGAAGTATACAACTTTAGAACACTTTCCCACCAGGAGACTCGAACCCTAGCCAGCACAGAAGCCTTCCAGCAATTGGCATAACAGGTACGCCTTAACCCACTCCACCACCTGCTCAGAACCTTAAAAGAGATGGTAATTTCGGAGTATTTATACACTCCAAAGACTACCACCTCCCAAGAGCACTAGAGCAAGTGAGGGGTCATTTTTACGTTTTTTCATCAAGTCCCTGTTAATATGGGAGAACACTGTGTCTATGCTTGAGGCACAACTCTCCTAAACACGAGAGTGAAGTATACAACTTTAGAACACTTTCCCACCAGGAGACTCGAACCCTAGCCAGCACAGAAGCCTTCCAGCAACTGGCATAACAGGTACGCCTTAACCCACTCCACCACCTGCTCAGACCCTTAAAAGAGATGGTAATTTCGGAGTATTTATACACTCCAAAGACTACCACCTCCCAAGAGCACTAGAGCAAGTGAGGGGTCATTTTTACGTTTTTTCATCAAGTCCCTGTTAATATGGGAGAACACTGTGTCTATGCTTGAGGCACAACTCTCCTAAACACGAGAGTGAAGTATACAACTTTAGAACACTTTCCCACCAGGAGACTCGAACCCTAGCCAGCACAGAAGCCTTCCAGCAACTGGCATAACAGGTACGCCTTAACCCACTCCACCACCTGCTCAGACCCTTAAAAGAGATGGTAATTTCGGAGTATTTATACACTCCAAAGACTACCACCTCCCAAGAGCACTAGAGCAAGTGAGGGGTCATTTTTACGTTTTTTCATCAAGTCCCTGTTAATATGGGAGAACACTGTGTCTATGCTTGAGGCACAACTCTCCTAAACACGAGAGTGAAGTATACAACTTTAGAACACTTTCCCACCAGGAGACTCGAACCCTAGCCAGCACAGAAGCCTTCCAGCAACTGGCATAACAGGTACACCTTAACCCACTCCACCACCTGCTCAGACCCTTAAAAGAGATGGTAATTTCGGAGTATTTATACACTCCAAAGACTACCACCTCCCAAGAGCACTAGAGCAAGTGAGGGGTCATTTTTATGTTTTTTCATCAAGTCCCTGTTAATATGGGAGAACACTGTGTCTATGCTTGAGGCACAACTCTCCTAAACACGAGAGTGAAGTATACAACTTTAGAACACTTTCCCACCAGGAGACTCGAACCCTAGCCAGCACAGAAGCCTTCCAGCAATTGGCATAACAGGTACGCCTTAACCCACTCCACCACCTGCTCAGAACCTTAAAAGAGATGGTAATTTCGGAGTATTTATACACTCCAAAGACTACCACCTCCCAAGAGCACTAGAGCAAGTGAGGGGTCATTTTTACGTTTTTTCATCAAGTCCCTGTTAATATGGGAGAACACTGTGTCTATGCTTGAGGCACAACTCTCCTAAACACGAGAGTGAAGTATACAACTTTAGAACACTTTCCCACCAGGAGACTCGAACCCTAGCCAGCACAGAAGCCTTCCAGCAACTGGCATAACAGGTATGCCTTAACCCACTCCACCACCTGCTCAGACCCTTAAAAGAGATAGTAATTTCGGAGTATTTATACACTCCAAAGACTACCACCTCCCAAGAGCACTAGAGCAAGTGAGGGGTCATTTTTACGTTTTTTCATCAAGTCCCTGTTAATATGGGAGAACACTGTGTCTATGCTTGAGGCACAACTCTCCTAAACACGAGAGTGAAGTATACAACTTTAGAACACTTTCCCACCAGGAGACTCGAACCCTAGCCAGCACAGAAGCCTTCCAGCAACTGGCATAACAGGTACACCTTAACCCACTCCACCACCTGCTCAGACCCTTAAAAGAGATGGTAATTTCGGAGTATTTATACACTCCAAAGACTACCACCTCCCAAGAGCACTAGAGCAAGTGAGGGGTCATTTTTACGTTTTTTCATCAAGTCCCTGTTAATATGGGAGAACACTGTGTCTATGCTTGAGGCACAACTCTCCTAAACACGAGAGTGAAGTATACAACTTTAGAACACTTTCCCACCAGGAGACTCGAACCCTAGCCAGCACAGAAGCCTTCCAGCAATTGGCATAACAGGTACGCCTTAACCCACTCCACCTCCTGCTCAGAACCTTAAAAGAGATGGTAATTTCGGAGTATTTATACACTCCAAAGACTACCACCTCCCAAGAGCACTAGAGCATGTGAGGGGTCATTTTTACGTTTTTTCATCAAGTCCCTGTTAATATGGGAGAACACTGTGTCTATGCTTGAGGCACAACTCTCCTAAACACGAGAGTGAAGTATACAACTTTAGAACACTTTCCCACCAGGAGACTCGAACCCTAGCCAGCACAGAAGCCTTCCAGCAACTGGCATAACAGGTACACCTTAACCCACTCCACCACCTGCTCAGACCCTTAAAAGAGATGGTAATTTCGGAGTATTTATACACTCCAAAGACTACCACCTCCCAAGAGCACTAGAGCAAGTGAGGGGTCATTTTTACGTTTTTTCATCAAGTCCCTGTTAATATGGGAGAACACTGTGTCTATGCTTGAGGCACAACTCTCCTAAACACGAGAGTGAAGTATACAACTTTAGAACACTTTCCCACCAGGAGACTCGAACCCTAGCCAGCACAGAAGCCTTCCAGCAATTGGCATAACAGGTACGCCTTAACCCACTCCACCACCTGCTCAGAACCTTAAAAGAGATGGTAATTTCGGAGTATTTATACACTCCAAAGACTACCACCTCCCAAGAGCACTAGAGCAAGTGAGGGGTCATTTTTACGTTTTTTCATCAAGTCCCTGTTAATATGGGAGAACACTGTGTCTATGCTTGAGGCACAACTCTCCTAAACACGAGAGTGAAGTATACAACTTTAGAACACTTTCCCACCAGGAGACTCGAACCCTAGCCAGCACAGAAGCCTTCCAGCAACTGGCATAACAGGTACGCCTTAACCCACTCCACCACCTGCTCAGACCCTTAAAAGAGATGGTAATTTCGGAGTATTTATACACTCCAAAGACTACCACCTCCCAAGAGCACTAGAGCAAGTGAGGGGTCATTTTTACGTTTTTTCATCAAGTCCCTGTTAATATGGGAGAACACTGTGTCTATGCTTGAGGCACAACTCTCCTAAACACGAGAGTGAAGTATACAACTTTAGAACACTTTCCCACCAGGAGACTCGAACCCTAGCCAGCACAGAAGCCTTCCAGCAACTGGCATAACAGGTACGCCTTAACCCACTCCACCACCTGCTCAGAACCTTAAAAGAGATGGTAATTTCGGAGTATTTATACACTCCAAAGACTACCACCTCCCAAGAGCACTAGAGCAAGTGAGGGGTCATTTTTACGTTTTTTCATCAAGTCCCTGTTAATATGGGAGAACACTGTGTCTATGCTTGAGGCACAACTCTCCTAAACACGAGAGTGAAGTATACAACTTTAGAACACTTTCCCACCAGGAGACTCGAACCCTAGCCAGCACAGAAGCCTTCCAGCAACTGGCATAACAGGTACACCTTAACCCACTCCACCACCTGCTCAGACCCTTAAAAGAGATGGTAATTTCGGAGTATTTATACACTCCAAAGACTACCACCTCCCAAGAGCACTAGAGCAAGTGAGGGGTCATTTTTACGTTTTTTCATCAAGTCCCTGTTAATATGGGAGAACACTGTGTCTATGCTTGAGGCACAACTCTCCTAAACACGAGAGTGAAGTATACAACTTTAGAACACTTTCCCACCAGGAGACTCGAACCCTAGCCAGCACAGAAGCCTTCCAGCAATTGGCATAACAGGTACGCCTTAACCCACTCCACCACCTGCTCAGAACCTTAAAAGAGATGGTAATTTCGGAGTATTTATACACTCCAAAGACTACCACCTCCCAAGAGCACTAGAGCAAGTGAGGGGTCATTTTTACGTTTTTTCATCAAGTCCCTGTTAATATGGGAGAACACTGTGTCTATGCTTGAGGCACAACTCTCCTAAACACGAGAGTGAAGTATACAACTTTAGAACACTTTCCCACCAGGAGACTCGAACCCTAGCCAGCACAGAAGCCTTCCAGCAACTGGCATAACAGGTACGCCTTAACCCACTCCACCACCTGCTCAGACCCTTAAAAGAGATGGTAATTTCGGAGTATTTATACACTCCAAAGACTACCACCTCCCAAGAGCACTAGAGCAAGTGAGGGGTCATTTTTACGTTTTTTCATCAAGTCCCTGTTAATATGGGAGAACACTGTGTCTATGCTTGAGGCACAACTCTCCTAAACACGAGAGTGAAGTATACAACTTTAGAACACTTTCCCACCAGGAGACTCGAACCCTAGCCAGCACAGAAGCCTTCCAGCAACTGGCATAACAGGTACACCTTAACCCACTCCACCACCTGCTCAGACCCTTAAAAGAGATGGTAATTTCGGAGTATTTATACACTCCAAAGACTACCACCTCCCAAGAGCACTAGAGCAAGTGAGGGGTCATTTTTACTGTTTTTTCATCAAGTCCCTGTTAATATGGGAGAACACTGTGTCTATGCTTGAGGCACAACTCTCCTAAACACGAGAGTGAAGTATACAACTTTAGAACACTTTCCCACCAGGAGACTCGAACCCTAGCCAGCACAGAAGCCTTCCAGCAATTGGCATAACAGGTACGCCTTAACCCACTCCACCACCTGCTCAGAACCTTAAAAGAGATGGTAATTTCGGAGTATTTATACACTCCAAAGACTACCACCTCCCAAGAGCACTAGAGCAAGTGAGGGGTCATTTTTACGTTTTTTCATCAAGTCCCTGTTAATATGGGAGAACACTGTGTCTATGCTTGAGGCACAACTCTCCTAAACACGAGAGTGAAGTATACAACTTTAGAACACTTTCCCACCAGGAGACTCGAACCCTAGCCAGCACAGAAGCCTTCCAGCAACTGGCATAACAGGTATGCCTTAACCCACTCCACCACCTGCTCAGACCCTTAAAAGAGATAGGTAATTTCGGAGTATTTATACACTCCAAAGACTACCACCTCCCAAGAGCACTAGAGCAAGTGAGGGGTCATTTTTACGTTTTTTCATCAAGTCCCTGTTAATATGGGAGAACACTGTGTCTATGCTTGAGGCACAACTCTCCTAAACACGAGAGTGAAGTATACAACTTTAGAACACTTTCCCACCAGGAGACTCGAACCCTAGCCAGCACAGAAGCCTTCCAGCAACTGGCATAACAGGTACACCTTAACCCACTCCACCACCTGCTCAGACCCTTAAAAGAGATGGTAATTTCGGAGTATTTATACACTCCAAAGACTACCACCTCCCAAGAGCACTAGAGCAAGTGAGGGGTCATTTTTACGTTTTTTCATCAAGTCCCTGTTAATATGGGAGAACACTGTGTCTATGCTTGAGGCACAACTCTCCTAAACACGAGAGTGAAGTATACAACTTTAGAACACTTTCCCACCAGGAGACTCGAACCCTAGCCAGCACAGAAGCCTTCCAGCAAGGGGCATAACAGGTACGCCTTAACCCACTCCACCTCCTGCTCAGAACCTTAAAAGAGATGGTAATTTCGGAGTATTTATACACTCCAAAGACTACCACCTCCCAAGAGCACTAGAGCAATGTGAGGGGTCATTTTTACGTTTTTTCATCAAGTCCCTGTTAATATGGGAGAACACTGTGTCTATGCTTGAGGCACAACTCTCCTAAACACGAGAGTGAAGTATACAACTTTAGAACACTTTCCCACCAGGAGACTCGAACCCTAGCCAGCACAGAAGCCTTCCAGCAACTGGCATAACAGGTACACCTTAACCCACTCCACCACCTGCTCAGACCCTTAAAAGAGATGGTAATTTCGGAGTATTTATACACTCCAAAGACTACCACCTCCCAAGAGCACTAGAGCAAGTGAGGGGTCATTTTTACGTTTTTTCATCAAGTCCCTGTTAATATGGGAGAACACTGTGTCTATGCTTGAGGCACAACTCTCCTAAACACGAGAGTGAAGTATACAACTTTAGAACACTTTCCCACCAGGAGACTCGAACCCTAGCCAGCACAGAAGCCTTCCAGCAATTGGCATAACAGGTACGCCTTAACCCACTCCACCACCTGCTCAGAACCTTAAAAGAGATGGTAATTTCGGAGTATTTATACACTCCAAAGACTACCACCTCCCAAGAGCACTAGAGCAAGTGAGGGGTCATTTTTACGTTTTTTCATCAAGTCCCTGTTAATATGGGAGAACACTGTGTCTATGCTTGAGGCACAACTCTCCTAAACACGAGAGTGAAGTATACAACTTTAGAACACTTTCCCACCAGGAGACTCGAACCCTAGCCAGCACAGAAGCCTTCCAGCAACTGGCATAACAGGTACGCCTTAACCCACTCCACCACCTGCTCAGAACCTTAAAAGAGATGGTAATTTCGGAGTATTTATACACTCCAAAGACTACCACCTCCCAAGAGCACTAGAGCAAGTGAGGGGTCATTTTTACGTTTTTTCATCAAGTCCCTGTTAATATGGGAGAACACTGTGTCTATGCTTGAGGCACAACTCTCCTAAACACGAGAGTGAAGTATACAACTTTAGAACACTTTCCCACCAGGAGACTCGAACCCTAGCCAGCACAGAAGCCTTCCAGCAACTGGCATAACAGGTACGCCTTAACCCACTCCACCACCTGCTCAGACCCTTAAAAGAGATGGTAATTTCGGAGTATTTATACACTCCAAAGACTACCACCTCCCAAGAGCACTAGAGCAAGTGAGGGGTCATTTTTACGTTTTTTCATCAAGTCCCTGTTAATATGGGAGAACACTGTGTCTATGCTTGAGGCACAACTCTCCTAAACACGAGAGTGAAGTATACAACTTTAGAACACTTTCCCACCAGGAGACTCGAACCCTAGCCAGCACAGAAGCCTTCCAGCAACTGGCATAACAGGTACGCCTTAACCCACTCCACCACCTGCTCAGAACCTTAAAAGAGATGGTAATTTCGGAGTATTTATACACTCCAAAGACTACCACCTCCCAAGAGCACTAGAGCAAGTGAGGGGTCATTTTTACGTTTTTTCATCAAGTCCCTGTTAATATGGGAGAACACTGTGTCTATGCTTGAGGCACAACTCTCCTAAACACGAGAGTGAAGTATACAACTTTAGAACACTTTCCCACCAGGAGACTCGAACCCTAGCCAGCACAGAAGCCTTCCAGCAACTGGCATAACAGGTACGCCTTAACCCACTCCACCACCTGCTCAGAACCTTAAAAGAGATGGTAATTTCGGAGTATTTATACACTCCAAAGACTACCACCTCCCAAGAGCACTAGAGCAAGTGAGGGGTCATTTTTACGTTTTTTCATCAAGTCCCTGTTAATATGGGAGAACACTGTGTCTATGCTTGAGGCACAACTCTCCTAAACACGAGAGTGAAGTATACAACTTTAGAACACTTTCCCACCAGGAGACTCGAACCCTAGCCAGCACAGAAGCCTTCCAGCAACTGGCATAACAGGTACACCTTAACCCACTCCACCACCTGCTCAGACCCTTAAAAGAGATGGTAATTTCGGAGTATTTATACACTCCAAAGACTACCACCTCCCAAGAGCACTAGAGCAAGTGAGGGGTCATTTTTACGTTTTTTCATCAAGTCCCTGTTAATATGGGAGAACACTGTGTCTATGCTTGAGGCACAACTCTCCTAAACACGAGAGTGAAGTATACAACTTTAGAACACTTTCCCACCAGGAGACTCGAACCCTAGCCAGCACAGAAGCCTTCCAGCAACTGGCATAACAGGTACGCCTTAACCCACTCCACCACCTGCTCAGAACCTTAAAAGAGATGGTAATTTCGGAGTATTTATACACTCCAAAGACTACCACCTCCCAAGAGCACTAGAGCAAGTGAGGGGTCATTTTTACGTTTTTTCATCAAGTCCCTGTTAATATGGGAGAACACTGTGTCTATGCTTGAGGCACAACTCTCCTAAACACGAGAGTGAAGTATACAACTTTAGAACACTTTCCCACCAGGAGACTCGAACCCTAGCCAGCACAGAAGCCTTCCAGCAACTGGCATAACAGGTACACCTTAACCCACTCCACCACCTGCTCAGACCCTTAAAAGAGATGGTAATTTCGGAGTATTTATACACTCCAAAGACTACCACCTCCCAAGAGCACTAGAGCAAGTGAGGGGTCATTTTTACGTTTTTTCATCAAGTCCCTGTTAATATGGGAGAACACTGTGTCTATGCTTGAGGCACAACTCTCCTAAACACGAGAGTGAAGTATACAACTTTAGAACACTTTCCCACCAGGAGACTCGAACCCTAGCCAGCACAGAAGCCTTCCAGCAATTGGCATAACAGGTACGCCTTAACCCACTCCACCACCTGCTCAGAACCTTAAAAGAGATGGTAATTTCGGAGTATTTATACACTCCAAAGACTACCACCTCCCAAGAGCACTAGAGCAAGTGAGGGGTCATTTTTACGTTTTTTCATCAAGTCCCTGTTAATATGGGAGAACACTGTGTCTATGCTTGAGGCACAACTCTCCTAAACACGAGAGTGAAGTATACAACTTTAGAACACTTTCCCACCAGGAGACTCGAACCCTAGCCAGCACAGAAGCCTTCCAGCAACTGGCATAACAGGTACGCCTTAACCCACTCCACCACCTGCTCAGAACCTTAAAAGAGATGGTAATTTCGGAGTATTTATACACTCCAAAGACTACCACCTCCCAAGAGCACTAGAGCAAGTGAGGGGTCATTTTTACGTTTTTTCATCAAGTCCCTGTTAATATGGGAGAACACTGTGTCTATGCTTGAGGCACAACTCTCCTAAACACGAGAGTGAAGTATACAACTTTAGAACACTTTCCCACCAGGAGACTCGAACCCTAGCCAGCACAGAAGCCTTCCAGCAACTGGCATAACAGGTACGCCTTAACCCACTCCACCACCTGCTCAGACCCTTAAAAGAGATGGTAATTTCGGAGTATTTATACACTCCAAAGACTACCACCTCCCAAGAGCACTAGAGCAAGTGAGGGGTCATTTTTACGTTTTTTCATCAAGTCCCTGTTAATATGGGAGAACACTGTGTCTATGCTTGAGGCACAACTCTCCTAAACACGAGAGTGAAGTATACAACTTTAGAACACTTTCCCACCAGGAGACTCGAACCCTAGCCAGCACAGAAGCCTTCCAGCAACTGGCATAACAGGTACGCCTTAACCCACTCCACCACCTGCTCAGACCCTTAAAAGAGATGGTAATTTCGGAGTATTTATACACTCCAAAGACTACCACCTCCCAAGAGCACTAGAGCAAGTGAGGGGTCATTTTTACGTTTTTTCATCAAGTCCCTGTTAATATGGGAGAACACTGTGTCTATGCTTGAGGCACAACTCTCCTAAACACGAGAGTGAAGTATACAACTTTAGAACACTTTCCCACCAGGAGACTCGAACCCTAGCCAGCACAGAAGCCTTCCAGCAATTGGCATAACAGGTACGCCTTAACCCACTCCACCACCTGCTCAGAACCTTAAAAGAGATGGTAATTTCGGAGTATTTATACACTCCAAAGACTACCACCTCCCAAGAGCACTAGAGCAAGTGAGGGGTCATTTTTACGTTTTTTCATCAAGTCCCTGTTAATATGGGAGAACACTGTGTCTATGCTTGAGGCACAACTCTCCTAAACACGAGAGTGAAGTATACAACTTTAGAACACTTTCCCACCAGGAGACTCGAACCCTAGCCAGCACAGAAGCCTTCCAGCAACTGGCATAACAGGTACGCCTTAACCCACTCCACCACCTGCTCAGACCCTTAAAAGAGATGGTAATTTCGGAGTATTTATACACTCCAAAGACTACCACCTCCCAAGAGCACTAGAGCAAGTGAGGGGTCATTTTTACGTTTTTTCATCAAGTCCCTGTTAATATGGGAGAACACTGTGTCTATGCTTGAGGCACAACTCTCCTAAACACGAGAGTGAAGTATACAACTTTAGAACACTTTCCCACCAGGAGACTCGAACCCTAGCCAGCACAGAAGCCTTCCAGCAACTGGCATAACAGGTACACCTTAACCCACTCCACCACCTGCTCAGACCCTTAAAAGAGATGGTAATTTCGGAGTATTTATACACTCCAAAGACTACCACCTCCCAAGAGCACTAGAGCAAGTGAGGGGTCATTTTTACGTTTTTTCATCAAGTCCCTGTTAATATGGGAGAACACTGTGTCTATGCTTGAGGCACAACTCTCCTAAACACGAGAGTGAAGTATACAACTTTAGAACACTTTCCCACCAGGAGACTCGAACCCTAGCCAGCACAGAAGCCTTCCAGCAACTGGCATAACAGGTACGCCTTAACCCACTCCACCACCTGCTCAGAACCTTAAAAGAGATGGTAATTTCGGAGTATTTATACACTCCAAAGACTACCACCTCCCAAGAGCACTAGAGCAAGTGAGGGGTCATTTTTACGTTTTTTCATCAAGTCCCTGTTAATATGGGAGAACACTGTGTCTATGCTTGAGGCACAACTCTCCTAAACACGAGAGTGAAGTATACAACTTTAGAACACTTTCCCACCAGGAGACTCGAACCCTAGCCAGCACAGAAGCCTTCCAGCAACTGGCATAACAGGTACAGCCTTAACCCACTCCACCACCTGCTCAGACCCTTAAAAGAGATGGTAATTTCGGAGTATTTATACACTCCAAAGACTACCACCTCCCAAGAGCACTAGAGCAAGTGAGGGGTCATTTTTACGTTTTTTCATCAAGTCCCTGTTAATATGGGAGAACACTGTGTCTATGCTTGAGGCACAACTCTCCTAAACACGAGAGTGAAGTATACAACTTTAGAACACTTTCCCACCAGGAGACTCGAACCCTAGCCAGCACAGAAGCCTTCCAGCAACTGGCATAACAGGTACGCCTTAACCCACTCCACCACCTGCTCAGAACCTTAAAAGAGATGGTAATTTCGGAGTATTTATACACTCCAAAGACTACCACCTCCCAAGAGCACTAGAGCAAGTGAGGGGTCATTTTTACGTTTTTTCATCAAGTCCCTGTTAATATGGGAGAACACTGTGTCTATGCTTGAGGCACAACTCTCCTAAACACGAGAGTGAAGTATACAACTTTAGAACACTTTCCCACCAGGAGACTCGAACCCTAGCCAGCACAGAA
>NC_091157.1:37820809-38020809 GCF_040958095.1 Procambarus clarkii
GCATTCAGGGTGAAAGAAACTTTGCCCATTTGTTTCTGCCTCGTGCGGGAATCGAACCCGCGCCACAGAATTACGAGTCCTGCGCGCTATCCACCAGGCTACGAGGCCCCCATCGCTATCCACCAGGCTACGAGGCCCCCATAAGGTGTGTGTGTGTGTGTGTGTGTGTGTGTGTGTGTGTGTGTATCTCAGCTGGATGCAGAGATATATGGAAAGAATTGATAATAATTAACTACTCAATTGGCGCCAGTTACGTAAAGGTTCAACATTAAAATATAAATCATTATATTTGACCAGTAAAACTCAGCTGACTGTAAAAATTTCACTTTAATGAAATATTCTTATATGCATTAAGCATCCAATTATATGTGTAATATTGAGACAACAGCTCACAACACTGAGGCATAACCTTAGTGGCATTCCTCTCCTGATGGTAACAATGCCGGGTAGCATGTGACAGGCTCGCAGCAGCCGATATAATCTGCGGCACTACTAGTGCTCTGTGACCGGTCACACTCCAGGCCCTATGGAAGAGGCGCGACCTTCTGCGGTAAGGTCTGGAGGCCAGCGTACCCTCCTCCTGCCAGCGCCGGATCCACCGGTACACTGTGGTCAGGCTGGCTCCCGTGGCGCACGATATTTCACGTGCCGTCAGTCCTTGGCTCCACATCCACACAATCCTGGTTCTGTGGTCAGTGACGAAGCGCGTGTGCTTGTCCGGCGACTCCATTGTGCTGCCTCTGTTAAAGGGAATTTGAAAGCATATTGTTGGTTCTCTTCAAAATTTTGAAGTTTTTAGTTCTTCATAATGATGAATTTCGTACATTTTAATTAATGATTAAAGGCAAAGATTGTAACATTTCACTGAAACAGATTGGCACATGTACTTAATAACTCCAGCAACACATACAACCGGTCAATATTTTGTCCTCAACAGAAGTAGTTGAACTTTACAACCTTCTTGTGAATTCACTGTTTCCTTTATTAAACGTCAATATAATTTAAATAACAATTTATTTAACGAAATGTTTACCTTTCGGTTTTCATCTCTGCCATTACTAGTCTCTAAAGTATTGCTGATCCAGATAATGAACATAGTGCCAATCTCTTATGTATCTCTTAAAAAAATACATGCAATAGGTAAAGATAATTTCGTACACAATGAAGGCTCGAAATAGCGTTTTTGTTGTATATAAACCTTCCCAACTAAATCCAATTCATCCTATCGCAACCCATCCTAGCCTATTATAACCTTTTCAAGTCGAATTAACAATATTCTCTTTTCATTTAACAGTAAATAGGCACCTGTGAGTTAGCCTGTATTATGGGCTTGTATACAAGGGGAGTCTGAGGCTGGCCGGGGTGGCCGTTGATCATCCTCACAGATGGTCTCTCCCAAAATATTGAAATCCATAAGGAGACCATAGGGATTAAACAGCCCCTCCGGCTAAGGTTTACCAATGTCAAGAAAACGGTCAATACAAATTGTCCTATCCTAGCCTACCAGACGACCCACAACAGAAGACAGGACAGTACGTCACTTTCACGAGTCGCTTCCATGTTCTAATGAGACAATTTTTGGCCTAATGAAACGCATACGATCGAAATGCAACGTTCTTCGTAGGAGGACAGGTTGTGTATAATGTACTCAGATTTTACAGTTGCAACAAGTTATAGACGAAATGATTAAGTTTCACTTGACAGTTGCCCTAAATAGGCTGCTGGTTCAGGTATTTGATACTCGTTCATTTAAACAACCTGCAATATTTTTTACATGTTTAAAATAAATTGAACACAGATAAATTTTCGACACATTTTATTTGACTGCATATAACTGATACAATTTAAGTGTCCGTTTGTATTTCCTTTTAATATATGAGAGAAAGCTGGCGAGTATGAGGCTCGTGTTAGTGTTATGTTGTACATGTTTTAGAAAGAGTTCAGAGAATACACTTTTCTCTTTTTGTTCTACACAGAGTCAGGAAAACTTACATGTGTGGCTGGAGGGTGGTGTGGCTCGAGGGTGGTGTGGCTGGAGGGTGGTGTGGCTGGAGGGTGGTGTGGCTGGAGGGTGGTGTGGCTGGAGGGTGGTGTGGCTCGAGGGTGGTGTGGCTGGAGGGTGGTGTGGCTGGAGGGTGGTGTGGCTCGAGGGTGGTGTAGCTGGAGGGTGGTGTGGCTCGAGGGTGGTGTGGCTCGAGGGTGGTGTGGCTGGAGGGTGGTGTGGCTGGAGGGTGGTGTGGCTGGAGGGTGGTGTGGCTGGAGGGTGGTGTGGCTGGAGGGTGGTGTGGCTGGAGGGTGGTGTGGCTGGAGGGTGGTGTGGCTGGAGGGTGGTGTGGCTGGAGGGTGGTGTGGCTGGAGGGTGGTGTGGCTGGAGGGTGGTGTGGCTGGAGGGTGGTGTGGCTGGAGGGTGGTGTGGCTGGAGGGTGGTGTGGCCGGAGGGTGGTGTGGCTGGAGGGTGGTGTGGCTGGAGGGAGGTGTGGCTGGAGGGTGGTGTGGCTGGAGGGTGGTGTGGCTGGAGGGTGGTGTGGCTGGAGGGTGGTGTGGCTGGAGGGTGGTGTGGCTGGAGGGTGGTGTGGCTGGAGGGTGGTGTGGCTGGAGGGTGGTGTGGCTGGAGGGTGGTGTGGCTAGAGGGTGGTGTGGCTGGAGGGTGGTGTGGCTGGAGGGTGGTGTGGCTGGAGGGTGGTGTGGCTGGAGGGTGGTGTGGCTGGAGGGTGGTGTGGCTGGAGGGTGGTGTGGCTGGAGGGTGGTGTGGCTGGAGGGTGGTGTGAATGGAGGGAGCGAAAAGAGCTTGTGAGTTTTTGTTATCATTTTCCTAACAAGCTTCTATAGAAGTAATTTTTAGTTGTGTTTGTCCTTGCTTGCTTGTGTATTTACCTCAGCATGGCTGTTTAACCTTGCTTTAAACAAGTTTAACCTTGTTTTCCGTAAACTGGTTGTGTCATACATGTTGCATGTTTGTCCTTATGTGTTTTGTGTATATCCAAGTCTTGTGTGTATATCCTACTCTGGTTGTGGGTATATCCGGCTCTGGTTGTGTGTATATCCGGCTCTGGTTGTGTGTCAACTGTTATTGGAATACACTTTTTAGATACGTTCCTTTCAGAAATTCATTTCCTAACTCCAACACCAAAAACACATAACAGTATATAGTTGTGAACAAAATACTGCCTAAGAGGCATATGTACTCTGAAGTACACTAAAAAACTGTTTTAATGAACACAGCCGCGTTCACTGTGATCACTTCTAACAACACAGCGCCACACGGCGGGTGGCGTCTCACTTACTGGTCTCCAGGGAGGGTGTCGTCGTCTGCGTCGTCGCCGGCGGAGTGTGTTCCTGGCGGGATGACCGCCAGCATTTATACCTGAGTCAGGCAGCGTCGCGCAGCCCTTCATAGCTGTATCTACGACACTCTGGCCTTGCTGGCTGTACCTGCAACACTCTGGCCTTGCTGGCTGTATCTGTGACACTCTGGCCTTGCTGGCTGTATCTGTGACACTCTGGCCTTGCTGGCTGTATCTGTGACACTCTGGCCTTGCTGGCTGTATCTGCAACACTCTGGCCTTGCTGGCTGTATCTGCAACACTCTGGCCTTGCTGGCTGTATCTGTGACACTCTGGCCTTGCTGGCTGTATCTGCAACACTCTGGCCTTGCTGGCTGTATCTGTGACACTCTGGCCTTGCTGGCTGTATCTGTGACACTCTGGCCTTGCTGGCTGTATCTGCGACACTCTGGCCTTGCTGGCTGTATCTGCAACACTCTGGCCTTGCTGGCTGTATCTGTGACACTCTGGCCTTGCTGGCTGTATATGTGACACTCTGGCCTTGCTGGCTGTATCTGTGACACTCTGGCCTTGCTGGCTGTATCTGTGACACTCTGGCCTTGCTGGCTGTATCTGTGACACTCTGGCCTTGCTGGCTGTATCTGCAACACTCTGGCCTTGCTGGCTGTATCTGCAACACTCTGGCCTTGCTGGCTGTATCTGTGACACTCTGGCCTTGCTGGCTGTATCTGCAACACTCTGGCCTTGCTGGCTGTATCTGTGACACTCTGGCCTTGCTGGCTGTATCTGTGACACTCTGGCCTTGCTGGCTGTATCTGCGACACTCTGGCCTTGCTGACTGTATCTGCAACACTCTGGCCTTGCTGGCTGTATCTGTGACACTCTGGCCTTGCTGGCTGTATATGTGACACTCTGGCCTTGCTGGCTGTATCTGTGACACTCTGGCCTTGCTGGCTGTATCTGTGACACTCTGGCCTTGCTGGCTGTATCTGCAACACTCTGGCCTTGCTGGCTGTATCTGTGACACTCTGGCCTTGCTGGCTGTATCTGTGACACTCTGGCCTTGCTGGCTGTATCTGTGACACTCTGGCCTTCCTGGCTGTATCTGTGACACTCTGGCCTTGCTGGCTGTATCTGTGACACTCTGGCCTTGCTGGCTGTATCTGCGACACTCTGGCCTTGCTGGCTGTATCTGTGACACTCTGGCCTTGCTGGCTGTATCTGTGACACTCTGGCCTTGCTGGCTGTATCTGTGACACTCTGGCCTTGCTGGCTGTATCTGCGACACTCTGGCCTTGCTGGCTGTATCTGTGACACTCTGGCCTTGCTGGCTGTATCTGTGACACTCTGGCCTTGCTGGCTGTATCTGCGACACTCTGGCCTGGCTGGCTGTTGTTACATATCACTAGTTATGGATACACACAATATTTAATGTTAAATAAATTATTGAATATAATTTCTTAATATATATGTGTGTATGGTTTTTGTGAGGTGCAGTAGAACATGGCAGCATAGCACGGAGCAAGGAGCGGGCTTGCTTTTCACCCTGTTTAATATCTGTCCATTCCTGGTCCTCTCCTGGACCAGGAGATTGGATGTGTTCATTTGTGGGGTTGCCAGATGCTACCTCTTGAATAATTCATACTTCAGTATTCACTCTATATAAATTTATTGCATTTTTATTAATGATATTTACATGTTGCAATTTATATCTCATTTCATTTATGTCTGTGTTAGCATGATTACACTTCTCATTTAATTATTTGGGATTCGTATAAAGTACTCGCTTGCCATCCCTTGAGGGAGTGGGGAGTGTGGGCTGTGCGTCGTGAACTCAGTTAGTAGTTAAGAGACCTCCACCTGGGAAACATTATGCTGATAAGTCGTCAATTCTGTTCTGTTTTATTGTTCCGTAGTGTAGATTTATTATCTGTCGAGATTTTCTTATGTAAATTAAAGCCAGTTAATTCTTTCATGTTATTAAAGTGAAATCACTTTTGTGTAAGTTTGGAATACGTGCATAATAATTTTTGTGTTTGTTACTTATATATATATATATATATATATATATATATATATATATATATATATATATATTATATATATATATATATATATATATATATATATATATATATATATATATATATATATATATATATATATATATATATATATTATATATATATATATATATATATATATATATATATTATTATGTGCATGTTTATTTCACCTGATCTTTTAAATTTATATTTCTGCCCTACATGGGGGCTCTCTGGTGTTGACTTTTGTTTAAGATAGTGAACTTACCCTAGACTACAATTTATATCACTATCTGCGTGATAGTGTCAGTGTGTGACACTATCACGCGGTGTCACACGAGCTGTGCCAACTAGCTATGTAACAGAAATTGAGGGTCTATAACCTGGAGACTGTTCCCACATGATAGCCAATGCTGGGAGAGTGTTACCACATTTTTTACTGTATACTAACATGTAAACTTGTACAAATTAAAACTTGCCTTCCAAGGTAAAGTGATCAAATTTGTCTAATATTGGCGTGACAGCAAATACAGTTTCTGTGTCCATATGTACTCAGCCAGAGTCAAAAACACGCTTCACGATTTTGAGGTAAGTCATTATTTTCTTGCTTGTGCAGTGGGCCAGGCAGTATTCAGTGTTGTTACAATTTAACATAAATAAATAAATAGTGAACTGCTCAGTGTTCAGTGTCGCTCAATAATAACATTGTTTTTAATAAGTGAAGTGCCAAGTGTTAACCAGGAGAGTCAAGTGGCGTTGTTGTTAGCTGAGCCTAACTTTGAAATTATTAAGAACCTAACAAAGTCTGCCTTGATCTGCATGGCAGGTAAACTAGAATTAGAAGCCAGTAATAAGATGGTCAAAGCACAGATAGTGAGAGTGATAATTACTCATCTAGTGAAAGATGGTAAACTAGAGGAAAAGGTCCAGGAACAATTAAGTGATGGGACATATGAGGAAGTGTCATTAAGACGTTTTGAGCTCCAATTACAACAGAGAAAATTACAAATAGAGGCTCTATAGCAACAACAAATCTTAGAGACAAAAGCTCAACAGAGAGACATTAAAGCACAGCATGCTAGACTAGCAGCTCAGTTGCAGCTAGAGGAAGCTAAAAAACAACCATTAGAAATTCAAAGAGAAATGGCAGAGGATAATAATAGAGTAGACACAGAGACTGGCAGTTGGACATGATAATACTAGCAATATTCCTAATAATAATAACAACCCTCAATCTAAGATAAATAAGTATGTCGAATTGCCAAGTTCAATGAGGAAGACACCTGAGGTTTTCTTTTCACACTTTTCCAAGATTGCAGCTAGTATGGACTGGCCAGTAGACCAGTGGGTGGCCATAATGCAAAATCAATTCACGGGGAGGAGTCAGGAGGTATTCACATCATTGCCTGATGCAAATAGCTTTGACTACCAGTTTGTCAAAAACAGCATCTTAAATGCATATCAGTTAAACCCTGAGGCACATCGACAGAAATTCAGAAATTTAAAGAGGGCACATGAACAAAACACTGCTGATTTTACCAGGTTGAAAACTAATTTTTTTGAGAGATGGCTTAAATCACTTTCTATTACAGAGTTTGATACTCTCAAAACCTTCTTATTACAGAAAAGGTGTTATCATGTCTCCCAGATATATTATTTACTTTTATAACGGAACAGAAAAGCACCACAGATGTTTATGAGCTGTCTAAATTCGCTGATGAGCAGGAATTGTTAACAAGGGCACAGTTTAAAGCCCAATCAAATAGTTAACACAGTAGAGTAAACTACAATGTTCACAGAAATGCTAATCAGAACAAACCCAGTACTAATTCTCCAGCTACTCCCATGAACTCTTCTACAAAAACTAAACTTGATAAACCATTGACAGGAATACTAAATTCTAGTAATGTGAATTCTTAACCTGCAGTAGGTTCAACAGGTGTGACCACTGTCAGATACTGCACTCATTGTAAGAGGAAAGTACATGTGATAATTCTTGTTTTAGTTTTCATCCTGAATTAAGACGAACTGGTCTCATTATGAGTAGAGGATAGCAAACAAATAATTCACCATGTATTACTGTCAATCCCTATTGGATGACTGAGTTTAAACCATATATGTCTACAGGTACATTACTTTGTAAAGATTGTAGAAGTACAGTAGTACCTGGTTGATGGGGTTCTGGGAGTTCTTCTACTCCCCCAAGCCCGGCCTGAGGCCAGGCATGACTTGTGAGAGTTTGGTTCACCAGGCTGTTGCTTGGAGCGGCCCGCAGGTCCTCATACCCACCACAGCCCGGTTGGTCCGGAACGTCTTTTAGAAAACAATCTAGTTTTCTCTTGAAGATGTTCCCGGTTGTTCCGGCAATATTTCTTATAGTCGCCAGGAGGACGTTGAACAGCCGCGGACCTCTGATGTTTATACAGTGTTCTCTGATTGTGCCTATGGCACCTTTGCTCTTCACTGGTTCTATTCTGCATTTTCTTCCATATCGTCCACTCCAGTACGTTGTTATTTTAATGTGTAGATTAGGGACCTGGCCTTCCAGTATTTTCGATGTGTATATTATTTGGTATCTCTCTCGTCTCCTTTCTAGTGAGTACATTTGGAGAGCTTTGAGACGATCCCAATAATTTAGGTGCTTTATCTCGTCTACGTGTCCCGTATATGTTCTCTATAGTCCCTCTATTCCAGCAATCTCTCCTGCTCTGAAGGGGGAAGTGAGTACTGAGCAGTACTCGAGACGGGACAACACCAGTGACTTGAAGAGTACAACCATCATGATGGGATCCCTGGATTTGAAAGTTCTCGTAATCCATCCTATCATTTTTCTGGCTGACGCAATATTTGCTTGGTTATGCTCCCTAAACGTTAGGACGTCGGGAATTATTATTCCCAAATCCTTGACATGCTGTTTACCTATTATGGGCAGATTCGATTGTGTTTTGTACCATTTATTATGTTTTATTTTTGACTGTTCAATTACTCCGTGATACTGGTGCTTCACAGTCTCTTATTTCCCATAATGTGCTCGCTGATGTTGCTACCAGAGATCTTGTGGAGGTTGTACTACTACAAGGTATTGCAGGCAGTGTGCAACAAGTGTCTTTAATGCAGATTAACCTTGATTCCAATTATACTTCTGGGTGGTGTAATGTTGGTGTGAGTAAACAGTTCCCCATTCGAGGAGTGGACATTGCTTGATATTAATCTAGGGAATGATTTTGGGAACCATAAGGTTGAAGGACAAAAGTGTCCGATAATGTTGATTAACCCAAACAGTGTACTGTCTCAGCACGATGCAGAGGATGACATTATTTACCCTGCATGTGGTGTGACCAGGTCAATGGGAAAAATCGGGTGATAGCAATCCTGTCCTAACCAAGGTAGATGTTCCCAAGACAATGATCCCTTCAGTTAAGGAGTGGGAGGTGGATCTTGAGGTTTCCTTAATGACTCAGTTGGATGTTGAGTGAGTCCTTACTAGAAGCCCCACCGAGCCAAAACCACAAGGAAGGTAAAGATAAGGAGGCTGAATTGTGACTTGCCCGTTTATCTCCACTGACCCAGTTGTCGAGAGCGAGACTGCAGTAGCTGTGACTCCATTTTATTCTGAGCAGCCAGGGTCAGGAAAGGAAATCAAGTTGCTAGGTACTTGCTTGCTCGCTTCTGAGTCTAAGTCCTTAACCTTGAGTCCCTTTCAGAATACTGATCCTAGTTTACTTGAATGTAGTTCTGAGGCCACTGCTACTGTAGATGCATTGAAGGACGGGACGGGTTTCTTCTTCAAGGATCAACTTCTGATGAGAAGGTGGAGACCCAAGGGAGCTCCCTCATCAGATGATTGTGAGACTAGAACCCAACAAGTTGTCCCCTGTGATTATCGCCAGCAGGTCTTGCAGGCTGCACACGATGACCTCATGGGAGGTCACCAAGGTATAAACAATATATACCATAAAATAAGTAAGTATTTTTACTGGTCTAAATTGAAGAGAGAAGTGGTCAGATACTGCCATAATTGTGTAGCATATCAAACTGTGGGAAAACCCAACCAATCTGTGCCAAGAGCCCGATTACAACCTATTATTGTTCGAGAAGAACCTTTTTCTCACGTTGTCATGGATTGTGTAGGTCCTTTATCGAGAACTAAGTCAGGTAATATGTTTTTGTTCACCTTGATGTGCATGACTACGAGATTTCCTGAGGCATATGCTTTAAGGAATACTAAGGCTCATAATCTTGTCAAGTGTCTAGAGCGATTTTTCTCCTTGTTTGGGATGCTTCGTGTTATCCAGACTGATAATGGGGGAAACTTTTGTTCCAAAGTTTTCAGAACTTTTTGTGAATTGCATGGGATTCAACATAAGTTTTAGAGTCCGTATCATCCACAAAGTCAAAGTAGAATTGAGCATTTTCATCAAACGTTAAAGCAGATGCTGAAGACTACAGGGGAGACTTATCCACGTCATTGGGACGAAAATCTTCCTTTTGTTCTTTTCGCAGCCAGAGAGCAGTTACAAGAGTCACTTGGTTGTTCTCCATTTGATCTCGTATTCGGACACCAGGTCAGAGGTCCATTGAAGATGCTTCAAGAGAGGTTGCTTGGTGATGTCTCTGTTCATCAGAGTGGTCGTTACTTGAGTGATGTCATGAACAAGTTGTGTCGTGCAAAAGAGTTGGCTATGGAACATCTTGGGAAGACTCAGTAAGAAATGAAACAGCTATATGACAAGAAGTCCAAGACAAAGCTCAGGTCGTTTGCAGTCGGCGATTTGGTGTTGGTGTTGAAACCTCGTCTAGGGACTTCCATGTCCCATGACTTTGAAGGACCCAATCAAGTGGTAGAAAAGTTGGGAGAATTATCTTATAAATTGTCTAACCCTAATATTTTAGAACAACAAATGATTGTGCATGTCAACCGTTTGAAGGCCTATTGTAGACCAGGTGTTGTAGCTTCTTTAGGTCAGGAGGAGTTACCACCTGAGGAGGATTATATTGAGGGGTAAGATGTTAACATTCATTATCTCAGTTGCAGTTCCGGAGGGAAGGAGATGCTGTGTCATTTACAGGAGGAGCAGCGTGATGAGTTCCAGGTCCTGCTGGACACACATGCGTATCTGTTTGGGGAGGTTCCCACTCAGACACATCTCATCACCCACGACATCCAACTGTTTGACAACACTCCAATTCGACAGCATCCATACAGGGAAAAGACAACTCATCCAACAGGAAGTGGATTATCTACTTCAACACAACTTCATCCGTCCAACCCAGAGTTCTTGGAGTTTTCCTTGTCTGCTGGTACCAAAGCCAGGGGGAACCTAGAGGTTATGTGCAGACTATCGTAAATTAAACAAGGTAAGAACCGTTGATGTGTTCCCATTACCAATTTTAGAAGAATGTATAGACCAGATTAGTAATGCTCAATATGTGTCAAAACTTGATTTGTCTAAGAGTTACCATCAGATCTACCTAAGTAATTATGCTTGGGAAGTGACAACCTTTATTACAACTGATGGTGCAAATGAATTTAACGTAATGCCTTTTGGTCTGAGAAATGCTCCTGCCACTTTCCAGAAACTTATGAGTTGTTTGCTCAAGGACGTGCCAAATTGCATGGCATAACTAGATGATATTGTCTTGTATAGTAAGTGTTGAAAGACTACCTGTCTGGTCTTAAGAAATTATTTAGTGTTGCAGAGTGCCAATTTAACCGTAAACGCCAACAAGTGTAGTTGGGCAAAGGGTACTATGATATATCTTGGACATGAAGTGGGACAGGGTAAGATACTTCCTTTGCAAGATAAAATACAAACAATAGTGGACTATCCAGTACTAACTAGTAAAATGGGAGTGCAAAGATTTATTGGAATGTATGCTTACTCAACCCGTTTTCGTACTCGCTTCTAGGCAATATTGCCTTATTTAATAAGTGCATATGTGACATACTAATTGATTGTGAATATTTTAGTTTACCTGAAAAGCTTCATAGAAAACACCGACCTCACCTAACCTTCTTAGTATGTTAAGATAAGCATCTTATTGCTTCTTAATTACAATTATTACAAACCTATACCGTTGATAGGTTAAGTAATAATTGTAAATAAGAAGCAATAAGATGCTTATCTTAACATACTAAGAAGGTTAGGTAAGATCGGTGTTTTCTACGAAGCTATTCAAGGTAAACTAAAATATTCACAATCAATTTGTATGTCACAGCAAGTGCAAGAACGGGTTGGTGCTTACTACAGGCGGTACTGTAAGACTTTTCTACAGTTGCTGCCCCATTAACCAATATGTTGCATAAGCAAGTGAAATTTAAGTGGACACAAGATTGTCAAACTTCATTTCAGAATTTATAGGGAATATTGTTTACGTCACCTGTTCTTGCCAGCCCTTAATATGACAGACCTTTTATCCTGCTTGTTGATGCGTCTGATTTGGGAATCAGTGCTGTTCTTATACAGGTTGGCCTTGATTACATTGAACATCCAGTATACTATTATTCTAGAAAATTTAATAAAGCACAGAAGAACTATTCTGTAGTGGAAAAAGAGGCACTAGATCTCATTTTATCTGTTAGGAAATTTGAAACTACATTTCAGGTAATAAAGCGTTAGTGTTCACAGATTACAACCCACTTGTTTTCATCCATATGATGAAAATTAAGAACAAAAGGATTCGTAGATGGTCCTTATTTCTGCAAGAGTTCAATGTAGAGATTAAGCATATTCCTGGTAGGCAAAATGTAATTGCGTATGCTTTATCCAGGAGTTTTGTGTATGATGTAACATAATAATGAGACATGTTTATTTTAAATTTTCATTTTAATTGTTACATTCTTATTTACAGCAAAAATGCCATTGATCTTTAATCAATTGCATTTTGTTTCTCGGAGGTGAAGTTGTGTTACACACACACAAACACACACACACACACACACACACACACACACACACACACACACACACACACACACACACACACACACACACTCACACACACACACACACACACACACACACACACACACACACACACACACACACACACACACACACACACACACACACACACACACACACACACACAGAGCCATGGCGGCAGAAGCAAGGAAGAGGCGCAGGGCGAGAGGGGAAAACCAGGAAGTCACAGCTCCCAACACAACACCCCGAGAAGCGAGGGGGGAACCCACAACCAGCTACCCAGTAACACCACAAGGGAGGACAACCCCGCCTCCCTCCTCTGCATAGAAACCCCCCCTACCCCAAACCCTCCCTGCCCCCACTCAAATGTTCAGCCAAATATCCCTCCCCCCACACCCAATCTCCACCCTTCTACCCCTCCCCTCCTCCCGAGTCCTCCCTCCCCCCCTTTCCTTCCCGTCCTCCCTCCCCTTTCACCCCATACCCTCCCTGTCCCTTCCCCTTCAGTGGATCCCCTGCCCCTCATCCCAGTATTCTCTGAGACCCTGTTTTCCACCTCACAGGTCCTCACACCCATGGAACAGCCTCCCCCACCAGCAGAACACTCACCAAGGAGGCGATTTGAGAAGGGACAGAAGAAAGTGAGCCTCAAAGCGATGTACACTAACATAGATGGAATTACAAATAAAGCAAATGAGCTTGGAGAACGGGTACTAGAGGAAAACCCAGACATAATAGCCCTCACAGAAACAAAGATCACGAAAACGATAACAAACGCAGTGTTCCCACAGGACTATTATGTTATGAGGAAAGAGAGGGAAGGAAGAGGTGGGGGTGGTGTAGCTCTGCTGGTAAGAAAAGGCTGGGAATTTGAGGAGATGGATATTCAGGGCTGTGAAGGCCTGACTACATAGCAGGTACCGTAACAAATGGAGGGAAAAAAATTATAGTCGTAGTCATATATAATCCACCACCAAATGACAGAAGACCTAGACAGGAATATGATAGAAACAACATGGCCACCATTAACATAATAGAAAGAGCAGCTTCTGTTGCTAGCAGGAATGGATCTGGATTACTAATTATGAGAGACTTCAACCATGGGAAGATAGATTGGAAGAACAGAGACCCGCATGGAAGACCAGAAACATGGAGGGCTAAGCTGCTGGACGTGGCAACAAGAAACTTTCTAAGCCAGCACATCAAAGAACCAACAAGAATGAGAGGAGAAGATGAACCAGCAATGCTTGATTTGATATTTACCCTAAATGAGTGGGATATAAGAGAAGTTAAGATGGAAGCGCACTTGGGAATGAGTGACCAGAGTGTATTGAACTTTGAGTATCTGGTAGAGCTAGGACTTATCTCCCCCAAAAAAGAACTAGGAATCAAAAGGCTGGCATACCGAAAGGGAAATTATGAACAGATGAGAAGTTTCCTAAGTGAAATACCTTGGGACACAGACCTCAGAGATAAGTCTGTACAGGGTATGATGGACTATGTTACCCAAAAGTGTCAGAGGCAGTAAACAGGTTCATCCCGGCCCAAAGGGAAAAATCCGAGAAGCAACAGAAGAATCCATGGTATAATAGGGCATGTATAGAAGCGAAGAAACTGAACAAAAGGGCGTGGAGGAACTTCCGGAATAACAGAACACCAGAAAGCAGAGAGAGATACCAGAGAACCAAGAATGAGTACGTCAGGGTGAGAAGAGAAGCAGAGAAAAGTTTTGAAAATGATATAGCAAACAAAGCCAAGACCGAACCAAAGCTACTCCACAGTCACATCAGAAGGAAAACAACAGTGAAAGAACAGGTATTGAAACTTCGAACAGGCGAGGACAGGTATACAGAGAATGACAGAGAGGTGTGTGAAGAACTCAACAAGAGGTTCCAGGAGGTCTTCACAATAGAACAAGGTGAGGTCACTGTGCTAGGAGAAAGGGAGGTGAACCAGGCGGCCTTGGAAGAGTTCGAAATTACGAGAGGGGAGGTCAAGAGACACCTGCTGGATCTGGATGTTAGAAAGGCTGTTGGTCCAGATGGGATCTCACCATGGATACTGAAAGAGTGTGCAGAGGCACTTCGCTTGCCACTCTCCATAGTGTATAGTAAGTCACTGGAGACGGGAGACCTACCAGAAATATGGAAGACGGTGAATGTGGTCCCAATATACAAAAAGGTCGACAGGCAAGAGGCACTGAACTACAGGCCAGTGTCCTTGACTTGTATACCATGCAAGGTGATGGAGAAGATCGTGAGAAAAAACCTGGTAACACATCTGGAGAGAAGGGACTTCGTGACAAATCGCCAACATGGGTTCAGGGAGGGTAAATCTTGCCTTACAGGCTTGATAGAATTCTACGATCAGGTGACAAAGATTAAGCAAGAAAGAGAGGGCTGGGCGGACTGCATTTTCTTGGATTGTCGGAAAGCCTTTGACACAGTACCGCATAAGAGGCTGGTACATAAGCTGGAGAGACAGGCAGGTGTAGCTGGTAAGGTGCTCCAGTGGATAAGGGAGTATCTAAGCAATAGAAAGCAGAGAGTTACGGTGAGGGGTGAGACCTCCGATTGGCGTGAAGTCACCAGTGGAGTCCCACAGGGCTCTGTACTCGGTCCTATCTTGTTTCTGATATATGTAAATGATCTCCCAGAGGGTATCGATTCATTTCTCTCAATGTTTGCAGACGATGCTAAAATTATGAGAAGGATTAAAACAGAAGGGGACTGTTTGAGGCTTCAAGAAGACCTAGACAAGCTGAAGGAATGGTCGAACAAATGGTTGTTAGAGTTTAACCCAACCAAATTTAATGTAATGGAGATAGGTGTAGGGAGCAGGAGGCCAGATACAAGGTATCATCTGGGAGAGGAAATTCTTCAGGAGTCAGAGAAGGAAAAAGACTTGGGGGTTGATATCACGCCAGACCTGTCTCCTGCAGCACATATCAAGCGGATAACATCAACGGCATATGCCAGGCTGGCCAACATACGAACGGCATTCAGAAACTTGTGTAAAGAATCATTCAGAACTTTGTATACCACATATGTCAGGCCAATCCTGGAGTATGCAGGCCCAGCATGGAGTCCATATCTAGTCAAGGATAAGACTAAACTGGAAAAGGTTCAAAGGTTTGCCACCAGACTAGTACTCGAGCTGAGAGGTATGAGCTACGAGGAGAGGACTACGACCCATGGGGTCGCCATGGGTTCTCCCCTAGGTGTCCTGTTTGCAAACTTCTACATGGGTACCATCGAGCAAAAAGTCCTAGTCGACATGAACTTGAAACCGGCCATATACTGCAGGTATGTTGACGACATTTTCACACAGGTACCTGATGTCAGACATCTGCAGGAGCTGAAGGAGGCGTTTGAGCAGAGTTCCGTGCTGCGTTTCACTTACGAGATGGAAAAGGATGGGAAGCTGCCCTTTCTAGATGTAACAGTCATGGAATAGAGCGGAGGTTTCCACACTGCAGTCTACACTAAGGAAACGAACATAGGAATGTGCCTAAATGCCAACAGCGACTGCCTAGACAGGTACAAAAGGAGTGTTTTTAACGCATATGTCGACCGTGCTCTCAGCCACAGCTCAGAATGGAAGCAAGTCGACGAAGAACTCTGTAGGGTAAGGCAGGTCCTAGTCAACAACGGCTTCTCCAATGGTTTCGTCGAAGACATCATAAGAAGGAAAGTGAAACGCCAGGCAACCTCTGAAGAGACAACTAACACAACACCTATACCCCCCTATTAGACTATTTTACAGGAACTTCTTTTCCACAGCTCATAAAACGGAGGAAAGGGTCCTGAAAGATATTGTTAATAGAAACGTTATCCCTACAGACAAAAATCAGAGGATACAACTGACGATTTACTATAAAACCAGAAAAACGGCCAGCCTACTCATGAGAAACTCTCCAGACACAAAACAGAACGCTTTAAAAGAGATTAACGTCGTCTATGCCTTCAAATGCCCTCTTGGGGACTGTAAGCTCCAAAAAACCCAGTATATAGGCAAGACAACATCATCTCTTTCTAGGCGTTTAACGATGCATAAGCAACAGGGCTCCATTAAGGAACATTTAATCTCTTCCCACAACCAAACCATCGCCAGAGAAATCCTAGTAAACAACACAGAAATCATCGATAGATACAGCGATAGCAGGCGGCTTGACGTTTACGAGGCACTACACATCAAGAAGTCAACACCAGCAATCAACAGCCAATTAATGCACAACTATATTCTACCCACTTCAAGACTCCGCTCCAATATAGAAGCATCAAGAAATATGGACCAATAGGCTTTCTACAAACACTTCTATTCAATACCCATTGTTTCGTGTTCTGTCTTGTGTTGATGAAATTAATACCCTATTAATGCCACCTCTTGTTCTGTCTTGTGTTGATGAAATTTATACCTTATTAATGCCACCTCACTCCATCCACCTCACTAAAATGTAGATATAAAATCGGAGATGCGTAAGTTCTATTCACCCACATCTTCACAGACGGATCGGTGGACACAGAAAATGAGAGTGCTGGCGCTGCTCTTTGCACGAGCAGCGTTCAGGCATATTGGAGACTGGGAGGACTAGTATCATCAACCCAAACTGAGCTGTTTGCCATACAACAGGCATTCGCATATGTGATTGCACAAAACACTCAAAATGCAATCATACACACAGACTCAAAAGCTGCACTTCAAATACTAGGACAAAAACAGTGGAAAGATAATGTGGAAATAATTACCACCATTTTGTATCAAGGAGCAGTCGCTAAAGGCAAAGGCCTCAACATAACTTTAAACTGGATCCCATCCCATATTGGAATCCCATTAAATGAAAAAGCTGATGAAATTGCTAAATTGGCAACTCGTCATCCAGTGATACATAAAACAATTCAACCCAGTCTAGAGAACATAAAAAACATCATCACCAAAAAACTCTCACATCTCAACAAAGCCGACCTGCACTAAAGAATAGCTGAAGGTTCGCCATCTGCAACATGGTATCTTCAGGCAACCAAAGTAGAAAGGTTAAATATCCCAAAAGGAATCCACAGGGAAATAGCAGTTAGGCTATATAGACTACGTCTAGGTTACAGATGCAACTGGGAGATTGGTGAACCCCGACAGAGAGAGTGCATCTTCTGCCAAACTGTCACAGAAAAGCCATTACTTCACTATCTTCTGGAATGTGAAGCAACCAATGACCTTAGAAGAGCTTTAAGAGTTCCTGAATCATGCAGTGGCCACCCTGAAGCCATCAACACAGCCACTCTCCTGGTCAACAAAGGTGTCCAGCAGCTGGACAACCTCATAAAGACTGTGAAGCAGTATCCTCCCCCACGATAACAGCCTGATGGTTAAATGCAACCTCAGAATATTGAGAAAAAAAAATTGTACCACTTACGGGCTATTCATGCCCGTGCCACCTCTTGGGTGGCTTAATCTTTATCAATCAATCAATCAGTTCTATTCAGTTGTGTATTTGTAAACTAAAGTCTTTGAAAATGTAATAAGTTTTACGAAACGCGCTCGTGTCGCGTCAGACTAGAAATAAAAATGAATTTTGGAGAATTGATTTTTTATTTACCTCCAACAGTGAAAAGAAATGTACGAAAGATTGAGAAAATTAGTGTTAGAATTATTAATCTTACTTTTTCGGTCATATTTAATAATATATGTCTACAGGAAAGACTGCTACCAATATATATATATATATATATATATATATATATATATATATATAACAATAGGGAAGGGAGTACCACCTCTAGCTGGAAGAAGGGGGACCCATAGCCTCGGAGGAAACCACACATAACGCATTGGAGGGAATGTAGGTCCCCTCCAATACAGTTTCTGTGTGCTTTTCTCCTACCATCCCCTTCCCTTTTTTTTTTTTTCCTTTATTGTGTATTTAAAGGTTACAAAACATACAAGACAAATGCCTAAAGGTTATGGATCTCTTGAAGCTCCTCCGCTTCTGGACAGGAACCGAGGACGCAGCAAGCATTTCCCCTCTGGATCGCCACACTGAGACGCTGAAATAAAAAACTGGAAGCCCTTGGGTCTCTGGTGACGTCAATGAGCCTGGAACCCAATTCCTTGAGAAATCCCAAGGCACTCTTGCCCCAGGGGCCATGCGTCTCAGACGCTATGGGAACAAAGAGGTATTGACCTTCCAGTCGCCTGTACTTGAGTGATTTTGCTGTTTCCCTGTGGTTGGCCGCCCCACCTGCTTGATCAGCTCCGAAGTGTACATAGGTGTCAGCCAGGGTGGATACACATGTGTAGTCCCACACCAACTGTCTACCCTCCTTCCATGGGTATATGGTGATGCCATCAGGGCGAAGTGCGGGGAAATCCGGGTTTTGGACCCCTAGGATGCGAGGTTCTCTCTCCGCTGGGCACCCAGCTGAGACGAGGCTTCTCTTGATGATGTCATTGACCTCGTTGTGTCTTGCATGCCAGCCCTTTGTGCTTCCGCAATGCAACCCATGCAGTCCGTATTGGTCTGCTTCCACCCTGTTGCAAATACACTTGTATTCAGTGTGAATTGGGGCACCAAGGCGGAGGGCTACTGCTACACGAAGGGATTCTGGATCTAGGCGCGTGCCCATTGCTGACATGGGTACTGCCAGGAGGAAGTCTCCTGCATGGGGGGCACGCACTGCTCTGAGGCGGGCTTTCTCCTTGTATGATGTTGCGACGCTGAGCATGGCATCAGCTACTTTTTCCACTAGAGGGTGGTCCCAGCCGGACTGTTTGTGTTGTTTTGTTGGCTCTATAATGGTTGCTGGGGCTGCAAGAACATCCCACTGATTTGAACATTCAGTGAAAGCAGGATCGTGTATTCCTGCTGAATCCCTCAGGGTTGCAGGTAAAATATCTCTGACGAGGTCGTGTGATGCATGAGAGGAGGAAAGGAAGGCTGTCATATATATATATATATATATTATATATATATATATATATATATATATATATTATATATTATATATATATATATATATATATATATATATTATATATATATATATATACATATATATATATATAATAATATATATATATATATATATATATATATATATATATATATATATATATATATATATATGTCATACCTAGTAGCCAGAAAGCACTTCTCGGCCTATTATGCAAGGCCCGATTTGCCTAATAAGCCAAGTTTTCATGAATTATTATTTTTTCGACTACCTAACCTACCTAACCTAACCTAACCTAACCTAACTTTTTCGGCTACCTAACCTAACCTAACCTATAAAGATAGGTTAGGTTAGGTTAGGTAGGGTTGGTTAGGTTCGGTCATATATCTACGTTAATTTTAACTCCAATAAAAAAAATTGACCTCACACATAATGAAATGGGTAGCTTTATCATTTCATTAGAAAAAATTTAGAGAAAATATATTAATTCATGAAAACTTGGCTTATTAGGCAAATCGGGCCTTGCATAGTAGGCTGAGAAGTGCGTTCTGGCTACTAGGTACGACATATATATATATATATATTATATTATATATATATATATATATATATAATATATATATATATATATATATATATATATATATATATATTTCCAAAGGTCACTACCAAAGATACCTTACAAGCAGAACTTATTGCAGAAGGAGGAAAGAATCGAGGCAATTACAGAAGCACCATACTGTCCCCCGAGCTCAAAGCGGCAGCTAAAAGCCTTCGTGAGAACAAGGAGACAGTTGTCAGGAGAGGTGACAAGTCGCCAATATATGTCATTCTTAAAAAAGACGAATATCTGGCGAAAATGAACGTCATACTCTCTGACCAAACTAAGTTCCAAAGGGTAACGAAGGACACTACAGCCGAATTAAAAGCAAAGGTCAACAAACTGATCGAAACTGTGAACGCCAAGAAATCCGGACTCCACCTGCCAAAGATCATTGGGGAATATAAACCTGGATATGCGTATGGAAATGTCAAGACACACAAGCCTGGAAACCCACTTCAACCAATCATTAGCCAGATACCCACACCCACGTACAGACTGCCGAAGCGACTCAACGGCCTGCTAACTCCTTATGTTCCCTGCGCCTTCAGCCTGAAGTCTCCAAAGGAATTTGTTGACTTACTGCGGGGCACACGGGCCACAGGGATTAGAGCCTCGTTGGACGTAGAATCGCTGTTTACCAACGTACCTGTGGACGAGACAATCGGGATGATAGCCGACAGAGTGTATCGTGATCCAGCCTGTACTCCTCTTGACATACCAGAAAATATTCTGAGGAAACTACTCCAAGCTTGTTCTAAAGAGGCACCCTTCTTGAGCCCGGATGGGCACATGTATAAGCAAGTAGATGGGGTCGCCATGGGTTCTCCCCTAGGTGTCCTGTTTGCAAACTTCTACATGGGTACCATCGAGCAAAAAGTCTTAGTCGACATGAACTTGAAACCGGCCATATACTGCAGGTATGTTGACGACATTTTTACACAGGTACCTGATGTCAGACATCTGCAGGAGCTGAAGGAGGCATTTGAGCAGAGTTCCGTGCTGCGTTTCACTTACGAGATGGAAAAGGATGGGAAGCTGCCCTTTCTAGATGTAACAGTCATGGAAAAGAGCGGAGGTTTCCACACTGCAGTCTACACTAAGGAAACGAACATAGGAATGTGCCTAAAGGCCAACAGCGACTGCCCAGACAGGTACAAGAGGAGTGTTGTTAACGCATATGTCGACCGCGCTCTCAGCCACAGCTCAGAATGGAAGCAAGTCGACGAAGAACTCTGTAGGGTAAGGCAGGTCCTAGTCAACAACGGCTTCTCCAATGGTTTCGTCGAAGACATCATAAGAAGGAAAGTGAAACGCCATGCAACCTCTGAAGAGACAACTAACACAACACCTATACCCCCCTATTAGACTATTTTACAGGAACTTCTTTTCCACAGCTCATAAAACGGAGGAAAGGGTCCTGAAAGATATTGTTAATAGAAACGTTATCCCTACAGACAAAAATCAGAGGATACAACTGACGATTTACTATAAAACCAGAAAAACGGCCAGCCTACTCATGAGAAACTCTCCAGACACAAAACAGAACGCTTTAAAAGAGACTAACGTCGTCTATGCCTTCAAATGCCCTCTTGGGGATTGTAAGCTCCAAAAAACCCAGTATATAGGCAAGACAACAACATCTCTTTCTAGGCGTTTAACGATGCATAAGCAACAGGGCTCCATTAAGGAACATATAATCTCTTCCCACAACCAAACCATCGCCAGAGAAATCCTAGTAAACAACACAGAAATCATCGATAGATACAGCGATAGCAGGAGGCTTGACGTTTGCGAGGCACTACACATCAAGAAGTCAACACCAGCAATCAACAGCCAATTAATGCACAACTATATTCTACCCACCTCAAGACTCCGCTCCAATATAGAAGCATCAAGAAATATGGACCAATAGGCTTTCTACAAACACTTCTATTCAATACCCATTGTTTCGTGTTCTGTCTTGTGTTGATGAAATAAATACCCTATTAATGCCACCTCTTGTTCTGTCTTGTGTTGATGAAATTAATACCCTATTAATGCCACCTCACCCCATCCACCTCACTCAAATGTAGATATAAAATCGGAGATGCGTAAGTTCTATTCAGTTGTGTATTTGTAAACTAAAGTCTTTGAAAATGTAATAAGTTTTACGAAACGCGCTCGTGTCGCGTCAGACTAGAAATAAAAATGAATTTTGGAGAATTGATTTTTGATTTACCTCCAACAGTGAAAAGAAATGTACGAAAGATTGAGAAAATTCGTGTTAGAATTATTAATCTTACTTTTTCGGTCATATTTAATAATATATGTCTACAGGAAAGACTGCTACCAAAATATACTAATATATATATATATATATTATATATATATATATATATATATATATATATATATATATATATATATATATATATATATATATATATATATATATATATATATATATGTATATTATATATATATATATATATATAAATATATATATATATATGTATATATATATATATATATATACATATTTATATACGTATATATACTTAACCTAACCTATAAAGATAGGTTAGGTTGGGTTAGGTAGGGTTGGTTAGGTTCGGTCATATATCTACGATAATTTTAACTCCAATAAAAAAAAAATGACCTCATACATAATGAAATGGGTAGCTTTATCATTTCATAAGAAAAAAATTAGAGAAAATATATTAATTCAGGAAAACTTGTACACTCCAACACTTTCCCGTCACAATATATATATATGCGAACAAGCCTGAATGGTCCCCAGGAATTATTAATCTTACTTTTTTCGGTCATATTTAATAATATATATATATATATATATATATATATATATATATATATATATATATATATATATACATATATATATATATATATAAATATATATATATATATATATATATATATATATATATATATATATATATATATATATATATATATATATATATATGTCGTACCTAGTAGCCAGAACGCACTTATCAGCCTACTATGCAAGGCGCAATTTGCCTAATAAGCCAAGTTTTCATGAATTAATTATTTTTCGACTACCTAACCTACCTAACCTAACCTAACCTAACTTTTTCGGCTACCTAACCTAACCTAACCTATAAAGATAGGATAGGTTAGGTTAGGTAGGGTTGGTTAGGTTCAGTCATATATCTACGTTAATTTTAACTCCAATAAAAAAAAATTGACATCATACGTAATGAAATGGGTAGCTTTATCATTTCATAAGAAAAAAATTAGAGAAAATATATTAATTCAGGAAAACTTGGCTTAATAGGCAAATCGGGCCTTGCATAGTAGGCCGAGAAGTGCGTTCTGGCTATTAGGTACGACATATATATATATATATATATTGCATATAGTCCTGGGGACCATTCAGGCTTGTTCGCATATATATATTGTGACGGGAAAGTGTTGGAGTGTAGAAGTTTTCCTGAATTAATATGTTTTCTCTAATTTTTTTCTTATGAAATGATAAAGCTACCCATTTCATTATGTATGAGGTCAATTTTTTTTTATTGGAGTTAAAATTATCGTAGATATATGACCGAACCTAACCAACCCTACCTAACCCAACCTAACCTATCTCTATAGGTTAGGTTAGGTATATATACGTATATAAATATGTATATATATTGTCGGGGTTCACCTCCAATGAGAGGGGAATGGGGCAAGTAACAGTACACTCAAGGTCACTCACCGTAGCCCTGCGGGTCTTCACTCTATCCTCGCGGCGCCACTGTACGCCAGGAGAGTATCGCAGTCAATCCCAACTGGCCTCTGATCGAGAAGGAGTGGGAACACAACTTGTTCACTTAACTGTTGTATGCCCGCCCCAACAATGGGCTCAACGACTAACCACAAGGTCGCCAACTGGTGTTTTCAGTGTCCAGTAACACGTCAGTGGATTTGTTGAATTGTGGTAACAGTGGGAAGGACACACTCAATAGATCTGATATCAGGCAGGTATTTACTTCTATTACGATCTGCTGTCAGGTATTATATAGCCACAAGAAATATGGAGGGGATGATATAAACACCAATGTACTTTGTATTTTACTTAAAACTCATTCCAAGACATCACAAGATAATATCAATAAGCAAACTGCTGTTTCAGGCGGGAGTCGCTCGTTCCCACACATATAATATGAACTCATCAAGCCGGCAACACTCCCCCTCTCGTCAATGTCAAAATCAGCTGGGTGACTACCCCTGCGCGAATGTCACTTTATCTGTTTGCTTGTTTTCCTGGCGTCACGCGCTCTGTTTCTTTAAGTTCTCAAAGATCACTAGAAGATTGAACACACAATATTTGCGACAATAGCACGTAAATACTACGCTACCCTGATCTTGGGCTCAATCAAACATTTCTATATTAAAGGTGACAATAATTCACTGTCATGGTATTACACACTGCCCTTCATTTAATGATAACGTATGCAAGTATATATCACTGGAGTTCTTAGTAATTCCTTTCGTGGGCGATAACACAATTAATCACTGCACACATGAATGATTATTCAATACACGAGCATAGACATATATATGTATATGGATGAGTCATAGACATTTATAATGATAATAACATAGTTACTGGGCACATAGCTTAACTCCCAAATACTGGCACATTTGTATATATATATTCTCTCACTATATGATCACATTAAAGTCTCATGAAAGACATTCTCAACACAGTAAATTCATCAATTACTCCGGGTGCCTGCATACACCAATAATAATCATAAATATCGTGAGTACTCTTTATAGTCCCACTGCACACTTGTGCCTTACTGTGACATAGGTGAGCCTTGCTCACGACATACAAAATACTCTGGCTAAATAATATAGCTGACTAAAGGGGAATTGGGAGGGAAACTAGAATCACCTACTTCCACCTATCCTCCGATGAGAGTTGAGTTGTAGCTCCTGGTCCTGGCTCCTGCCTCGTGTAGGGAACGCCCCACACACACACTGTCGTGTCCTCCAGGAACTCAATCAACGTCCCACCGTAAGCGCGTCGTCTCCGTGCCTCTTCACTGCAGGTCCGTGCTCCTCCTCGACTTCTTGTAGGGTTGGAGTCGGTCTCCCGGCCGTCGCCTTCTCCTCCCAGCTACGGCTGCCCGCCTACGTCTCGGCTGCAGTCGTTCGGATTCCCGAATAGTTTTCTTCTTCCACTGCTTCCCGGTGGCTCAGTCCAGCCACTATGCCGTCACAAACGGGTGAACTGCCTCAGACGTCGCATACGTCACTGCACAGACTTCACTTCTTCTTGCACAGTACCTGTCCTGGAGCACTTGTTGCTCAATATCCCGTCGATTCCCTCTCTGGTCCAACACATGAACGAAGGAAGACCTCATAGAGTACTGGCAGACTTCGGGAGAAGCGTAAAATCCACGGGAGCGGGAAACAACTGTCAAACTGACAGGACCAATCTTCGCACGTCCAACCACCTTGACGTGTCGTATCAGACTGATTACCTCACGGAGGATTGGATCAGCAACTACGTCATCACTGTGGAGCTATCAGCCGTCGCATACGTCGCTGCCTAGACTCCACTCATGCACAACACCTGTTCCTGGAGCACTTGTTGCTCAATATACTGTCAATTCCTTCTCCGGTCCAACACATGAACGAAGGAAGACCCTACAGGTGATGGCAGACCACGGGTGATGCGTAAGTCCTCCGGAGACGGGGTAAACTGTCCAACTGACAGGACCCCCCAGCACACGTCCGGCCTCCTTGACGTGCTGTCTTAGACTGATGGCGCCAGCGCGGCGCGATGACTGGACCCCCCTTCCTTCGTGAAGTCATATTCGCCATGGGAGGTTTTCATTGGCTCCCTGTGCCACCTCGCTGTCGGTGACCAATCTGGTGTCACTGACGTCACACAGTTTTGGCGGCAAAACAGAAGAGCCAGCGCCATATTGGCTTCCTAAAGGGCCTAAACCACAGGCCAAAATACTCTTCTTTGATAAATTTCTCAGCACTCCTAGAACACTACATCCTCCCACATATATCAAATTGATGCCTGCGACGTAGAGAACGCTCGGGTAAATTGGACATGACTCTTACTGCAGGCGTGGGAGAAATATAAGGGGGGGGAACACCGTCACAATATATATATATATATATATATATATATATATATATATATATATACATATATATATATATATATATATATATATATATATATATATATATTAGTATATTTTGGTAGCAGTCTTTCCTGTAGACATATATTATTAAATATGACCGAAAAAGTAAGATTAATAATTCTAACACGAATTTTCTCAATCTTTCGTACATTTCTTTTCACTGTTGGAGGTAAATCAAAAATCAATTCTCCAAAATTCATTTTTATTTCTAGTCTGACGCGACACGAGCGCGTTTCGTAAAACTTATTACATTTTCAAAGACTTTAGTTTACAAATACACAACTGAATAGAACTTACGCATCTCCGATTTTATATCTACATTTAGTGAGGTGGATGGGGTGAGGTGGCATTAATAGGGTATTAATTTCATCAACACAAGACAGAACAAGAGGTGGCATTAATAGGGTATTAATTTCATCAACACAAGACAGAGCACGAAACAATGGGTATTGAATAGAAGTGTTTGTAGAAAGCCTATTGGTCCATATTTCTTGATGCTTCTATATCGGAGCGGAGTCTTGAGGTGGGTAGAATATAGTTGTGCATTAATTGGCTGTTGATTGCTGGTGTTGACTTCTTGATGTGTAGTGCCTCGCAAACGTCAAGCCGCCTGCTATCGCTGTATCTATCGATGATTTCTGTGTTGTTTACTAGGATTTCCCTGGCGATGGTTTGGTTGTGGGAAGAGATTATATGTTCCTTAATGGAGCCCTGTTGCTTATGCATCGTTAAACGCCTAGAAAGAGATGTTGTTGTCTTGCCTATATACTGTTTTTTTTGGAGCTTACAGTCCCCAAGAGGGCATTTGAAGGCATAGACGACGTTAGTCTCTTTTAAAGCGTTCTGTTTTGTGTCTGGAGAGTTTCTCATGAGTAGGCTGGCCGTTTTTCTGGTTTTATAGTAAATCGTCAGTTGTATCCTCTGATTTTTGTCTGTAGGGATAACGTTTCTATTAACAATATCTTTCAGGACCCTTTCCTGAAAGAAATCAGAGATGCGTAAGTTCTATTCAGTTGTGTATTTGTAAACTAAAGTCTTTGAAAATGTAATAAGTTTTACGAAACGCGCTCGTGTCGCGTCAGACTAGAAATAAAAATGAATTTTGGAGAATTGATTTTTGATTTACCTCCAACAGTGAAAAGAAATGTACAAAAGATTGAGAAAATTCGTGTTAGAATTATTAATCTTACTTTTTCGGTCATATTTAATATATATATATATATATATATATATATATATATATATATATATATATATATATATATATATATATATATATATATATATATATATATATAAATATATATATATATATATATATATATATATATATATATATATATATATATATATATATAAATATATATATATATATATATATATATATATATATATATATATATATATATATATATATATATATATATATATATATATATATATATATATATAACTGAAAACTCACACCCCAGAAGTGACTCGAACCCATACTCCCAGAAGCAACGCAACTGGTATGTACAAGACGCCTTAATCCACTTGACCATCACGACCGGACATAATGAGGTGATAGCCGAGGCTATTTGAACCACCCCACCGCCGGCACTCGGATAGTAATCTTGGGCATAGCATTTTACCAAATCACCTCATTCTTTGGGGCACACGTGAGGAACACAAATGCGAACAAGCCTGAATGGTCCCCAGGACAATATGCAACTGAAAACTCACACCCCAGAAGTGACTCGAACCCATACTCCCAGAAGCAACGCAACTGGTATGTACAAGACGCCTTAATCCACTTGACCATCACGACCGGACATAATGAGGTGATTGCCGAGGCTATTTGAACCACCCCACCGCCGGCACTCGGATAGTAATCTTGGGCATAGCATTTTACCAAATCACCTCATTCTTTGGGGCACACGTGAGGATGGTCAAGTGGATTAAGGCGTCTTGTACATACCAGTTGCGTTGCTTCTGGGAGTATGGGTTCGAGTCACTTCTGGGGTGTGAGTTTTCAGTTGCATATTGTCCTGGGGACCATTCAGGCTTGTTCGCATTTGTGTTCCTCACGTGTGCCCCAAAGAATGAGGTGATTTGGTAAAATGCTATGCCCAAGATTACTATCCGAGTGCCGGCGGTGGGGTGGTTCAAATAGCCTCGGATATCACCTCATTATGTCCGGTCGTGATGGTCAAGTGGATTAAGGCGTCTTGTACATACCAGTTGCGTTGCTTCTGGGAGTATGGGTTCGAGTCACTTCTGGGGTGTGAGTTTTCAGTTGCATATTGTCCTGGGGACCATTCAGGCTTGTTCGCATTTGTGTTCCTCACGTGTGCCCCAAAGAATGAGGTGATTTGGTAAAATGCTATGCCCAAGATTACTATCCGATTGCCGGCGGTGGGGTGGTTCAAATAGCCTCGGCTATCACCTCATTATGTCCGGTCGTGATGGTCAAGTGGATTAAGGCGTCTTGTACATACCAGTTGCGTTGCTTCTGGGAGTATGGGTTCGAGTCACTTCTGGGGTGTCAGTTTTCAGTTGCATATTGTCCTGGGGACCATTCAGGCTTGTTCGCATTTGTGTTCCTCACGTGTGCCCCAAAGAATGAGGTGATTTGGTAAAATGCTATGCCAAGATTACTATCCGAGTGCCGGCGGTGGGGTGGTTCAAATAGCCTCGGCTATCACCTCATTATGTCACGTCGTGATGGTCAAGTGGATTAAGGCGTCTTGTACATACCAGTTGCGTTGCTTCTGGAGTATGGGTTCGAGTGACTTCTGGGGTGTGAGTTTTCAGTTGCATATTGTCCTGGGGACCATTCAGGCTTGTTCGCATATATATATATATTATATATAAATATATATATATATATATATATATATATATATATATATATATTATATATATATATATATATATATATATATATATATATATATATATATATATATATATATTGGTGTATACTGGAAGCAGGTTTTCTTTCAAACATGTTTCATTGAATATGACCGCATATTCTGTGTTTATTATTTTCTGGTTTAGGGCTTCTATCCCTCTAACTATTTTCTTAGCATCAGGGCTTAATTGAAATAGGAGTTCTGCAAAACTCATTTTCGTACTTTTGAGGTGAAGAAAAGAAGTGATTTACTATAGTGTATTACACTTATTTATATAATTTGCAGAACGTTTCGAACCTCCATGGTTCATTCTCAAGTGAACAGATCTTATGATGATGATGATGAAGATTAAGCCACCCAAAAGGTGGCACGGGCATGAATAGCCCGTAAGTGGTGGCCTTTTTAAGCCATTACCAGTATCAAGAGCTGATTCTGGAGATCTGTGGAGGTGCGAATGCACCCTGCATGATGGGAGATGTCTCCCTTGTGAATGTGTTAAGATGAAGATGAAGCCACCCAATAGGTGGCACGGGCATGAATTGGTAAGTGGTGGCCCTTTTGAGCCATCACCAGTATCAATAGATGATACTGGAGATCTGTGGAGGTGCGACTGCACCCAGCGTGACGGGAGATGTCTCCCGTGTTTTAAACAGATGAAGAAGATGAAGATGAAGCCACCCAAAAGGTGGCACGGGCATGAATAGCTCGTAAGTGGTGGCCCTTTCGAGGCATCACCAGTATCAAGAGTTGATACTGGAGATCTGTGGAGGTGCAAGTGCACTCTGCGTGACGGGAGGTGTCTCCCATGAATGTGTCCAAGATGACGATTAAACCATCCAAAAGGTGGCACGGGCATGAATAGCCCGTAAGTGGTGGCCCTTTTGAGCCATTACCAGTATCAAGAGCTGATACTGGAGATCTGTGGAGGTGCAGCTGCACGCTGTGTGACGGGAGATGTCTCCCGGACCAAGCGTGTCGAACAGATCTTACAATACTAGTTGATTTTATACCCGCACTGGGTCAGGTGATAATACAATAAAGGTGAAAACATGGGGGGATACATAAGGGATAAATGTGAGGTGAAACATAAAGGCTGCAGAAGGCTTATTGGCCCATACAAGGCAGCTCCTATCTAAACACAAAAATTAATCCAGTGTAATTGGCCTATTATGTTGGACATTGTCTTCTGTGTTGGCATCGATATGTTCTTGTCTTGTCCTTACTCTCATGGTGGGAAGAGTAAATAGTTCCGTGATTTGGGTGTTCATGGTAGGTCGCTCTATTCTTATGTGAATTGCCTCAAGAATTTGTAATCTTCTTGCATCTTGGGTTTTGTCTATTATGCAGGTATTCTTGTTCAACATTTCTCTGGTTAGAGTAATGTCATGGGCTTGTCTCATGTGATTCCTAGGGGCACCAGATTGAAGATGGCATGTCAAACGCCTCGTCAGCTTGGTCGACGTCATACCTATGTACTTACATTGAAGGTTACATCCTTCGTGGGGACAAGTGTACATGTATACAACGCTTGACTGCTGTAGAGGGTTCTCCGTCGGCTTCGGGCTGTTTTTGATAAGGAGTTCGGAAGTCTTCTTGGTTTGTAGAATATTATCAGGTTTATGTTTTGATTAGGAGTAGTGCTTTTTACTCCTTTACGGACTATTTCTTTCATTATTCTTTCCTCTTTTATATGTTCACTGTGCATGGTTGATTTGTAATATAATTTTATTGGGGGTGTTGTGGTTTCTGTTCTAGGTTCTGAATTATACCAACGGTCCAAGTGTCTTCTTATAGCAGCGTTTATTTCCGCGTTGCTATATCCGTTGTTCACCAATACCTGAGTTACTCTTTCAAACTCTCTACTCACGTTGCTCCATTCAGAGCAGTGGGTAAGCGCTCGACGAATATAAGCATTGAGAACACTGGCTTTGTATCTTTGGGGGCACTCACTTCTACCGTTCAGGCATAATCCTATGTTGGTGGGCTTGGTATATACGTTGGTGCTTAAAGAGGTTCCTGTTTTTGTTATTAGTACATCCAGGAATGGCAGACTGTTATTTTCACTATTTCCAAGTGTAAATCGGAGTACTGACTCTCTCTCTAGGTGTCTTTTTAGGTCAATTAGTTCATCTGAGTCTTTTACTATTACGAATATGTCATCTACATAACGGCAGTATACAGTTGGTTTTTGTCTGCTACTGAAGACCCTGTCTTCGATGGTTCCCATATAAAAATTAGCAAATAAAACTCCTAAGGGGGAGCCCATTGCTACTCCGTCTATTTGTAAATACATGTCTCCTTGTGGACTGATGAAAGGGGCTTCCTTTGTACATGCTTCGAGAAGACTTTTCAAGTGTGGCTCAGGTATGTCTAATTTGGGGTGCTCTCGTCTCTGTATACTCTATCCAGTATCATTCCTATGGTTGTGTCGACTGGGACGTTGGTAAATAGGGATTCAACGTCCAGGGAAGCCATGATATCATCGGGCTGGGTAGATTTGATCAATTCTAGGAAATCTGCTGATGATTGTAGACTAAACTTACTTGGAGTGTATGGAGTTAGGAGTTCATTGAGTTTCTTTGCCAGGTGATAAGTTGGGGTTGGTATTTGGCTGATTATAGGGCGTAGTGGGTTACCTGGTTTATGCGTCTTAACATTGCCGTAGGCATATCCTAAGCTATAGTCGCCTTGAAGTTTATTGAAATGCACACTACCTTTCTTTGCGTTGATTGCTGTAATTGTTTTGTATACAGAAGCACCATGCTGTCCCCGAGCTCAAAGCGGCAGCTAAAAGCCTTCGTGCGAACAAGGAGATAGTTGTCAGGAGAGGTGACAAGTCGCCAATATATGTCATTCTTAAAAAAGACGAATATCTGGCGAAAATGAACCTCATACTCTCTGACCAAACCAAATTCCAAAGGGTAACGAAGGACACTACAGCCGAATTGAAAGCAAAAGTCAACAAACTGATTGAAACTGTGAACGCCAAGAAATCCGGACTCCACCTGCCAAAGATTATTGGGGAATATAAACCTGGATATGCGTATGGAAATGTCAAGACACACAAGCCTGGAAACCCACTTCAGCCAATCATTAACTAGATACCCACACCCACGTACAGACTGGCGAAGCGACTCAACGGCCTGCTGACTCCTTATGATCCTTGCGCCTTCAGCCTGAAGTCTCCAAAAGAATTTGTTGACTTACTGCGGGCACACCGGGCCACAGGGATAAGAGCCTCGTTGGACGTAGAATCACTGTTCACCAACGTACCTGTGGACGAGACAACCGTGATGATAGCCGACAGAGTGTATCGTGATCCAGCTAGTACTCCTCTTGACAAACCAGAGAATATTCTAAGGAAACTATTCCAAGCTTGTAAAAAAGAGGCACCCTTCTTGAGCCCGGATGGGCACATGTATAAGCAAGTAGATGGGGTCGCCATGGGTTCTCCCCTAGGTGTCCTGTTTGCAAACTTCTACATGGGTACCATCGAGCAAAAGTCTTAGTCGACATGAACTTGAAACCGGCCATATACTGCAGGTATGTTGACGACATTTTTACACAGGTACCTGATGTCAGACATCTGCAGGAGCTGAAGGAGGCATTTGAGCAGAGTTCCGTGCTGCGTTTCACTTACGAGATGGAAAAGGATGGGAAGCTGCCCTTTCTAGATGTAACAGTCATGGAAAAGAGCGGAGGTTTCCACACTGCAGTCTACACTAAGGAAACGAACATAGGAATGTGCCTAAATGCCAACAGCGACTGCCAAGACAGGTACAAGAGGAGTGTTGTTAACGCATATGTCGACCGTGCTCTCAGCCACAGCTCAGAATGGAAGCAAGTCGACGAAGAACTCTGTAGGGTAAGGCAGGTCCTAGTCAACAACGGCTTCTCCAATGGTTTCGTCGAACACATCATAAGAAGGAAAGTGAAACGCCATGCAACCTCTGAAGAGACAACTAACACAACACCTATACCCCCTATTAGACTATTTTACAGGAACTTCTTTTCCACAGCCCATAAAACGGAGGAAAGGGTCCTGAAAGATATTGTTAATAGAAACGTTATCCCTACAGACAAAAATCAGAGGATACAACTGACGATTTACTATAAAACCAGAAAAAACGGCCAGCCTACTCATTAGAAACTCTCCAGACACAAAACAGAACGCTTTAAAAGAGACTAACGTCGTCTATGCCTTCAAATGCCCTCTTGGGGGACTGTAAGCTCCAAAAAACCCAGTATATAGGCAAGACAACAACATCTCTTTCTAGGCGTTTAACGATGCATAAGCAACAGGGCTCCATTAAGGAACATATAATCTCTTCCCACAACCAAACCATCGCCAGAGAAATCCTAGTAAACAACACAGAAATCATCGATAGATACAGCGATAGCAGGCGGCTTGACCGTTTGCGAGGCACTACACATCAAGAAGTCAACACCAGCAATCAACAGCCAATTAATGCACAACTATATTTCTACCCACCTCAAGACTCCGCTCCAATATAGAAGCATCAAGAAATATGGACCAATAGGCTTTCTACAAACACTTCTATTCAATACCCATTGTTTCGTGTTCTGTCTTGTGTTGATGAAATTAATACCCTATTAATGCCACCTCTTGTTCTGTCTTGTGTTGATGAAATTAATTCCCTATTAATGCCACCTCACCCCATCCACCTCACTCAAATGTAGATATAAAATCGGAGATGCGTAAGTTCTATTCAGTTGTGTATTTGTAAACTAAAGTCTTTGAAAATGTATTATATATATATATGTATATATATATATATATATATATATATATATATATATATATATATATATATATATATATATATTTCTTTTTCAGCGCCTTAGTGTGGCAATCCAGAGAGGAAATGCTCACTGCATCCATGGTTCCTGCCCGCCATCTGAGGAGCTTGGAAGAGCTGTACAACTTGTGACAAGCAGCCTTGCACCCTGCATGTAATCAATATTGTAACTTTTTTTGTGTAATGACATTTTCAAATAAAGTTAGATAAATATACACACATACCAAAAGAATAGGGGTGGTAGGAGAAGAAAATATCAAAGTGTTCAGTTGGATCCACAAGGTCTTCTCTGAGTACTCTTTATTTTCTTCTCCGAGGCTATGTGTCCCTACACTTGCACCAGAGGTGGTACCCCTTCTAGGTATTATAAAAAAATAAAAAAAAAATATATATGTATATAAAATATATATTATATATATATATATATATATATATATATATATATATATATATATAATATATATATATATATATATAATATATATTTTATATACATATATATTTTTGCAGAGTAAACAAAAACATTAGAGAAAATATATTAATTCAGGAAAACTTGGCTTATTAGGCAAATCGGGCCTTGCACAGTAGGCCAAAAAGTGCTGCATTCTTTAAGCACCCTGGCAAACACTTCATCCGGCCCTGGGGATTTGTTTGGTTTGAGTTTTACTATTTGTTTAAGAACATCCTCCCTGGTAACTGCTAAACTCCTCAACCTGTCCTCGTCCCCACCCACATAGACTTGTTCGGCTGAAGGCATATTGTTAAGTTCCTCTTTAGTAAATACAGATACAAAATATTTATTAAAAATACTACTCATCTCTTCATCACTATCTGTTATTTGACCTGTCTCAGTTTTTAATGGACCTATCCTTTCCCTAGTCTTAGTACGATTTAACTGAAAAAAACCCTTTAGGATTTGTCTTTGCTTGCCCTGCTATGCGAACTTCATAGTTTCTTTTTGCTTTCCTTATCTCTTTTTTAACATTTCTAACCAGTTGTACGAATTCCTGTTCTAAAGTGACCTCCCCATTTTTAATCCTTTTGTACCAAGCTCTCTTTTTACCTATAAGGTTCTTCAAATTCTTTGTTATCCACTTTGGGTCATTAGTATTCGATCTATTCAATTTGAATGGTATACTACGTTCCTGTGCTTTGTTTAGAATATTCTTAAATAAGTTATATATTGAATCCACATCGAAATCCCCATTTAAGTCACCTATCGCTGGGTTCATGTCTCGCTCCAAGACCGGCCCACACCCCATACCCAAGACTTTCCAATCAATTTGACCCAAAAAACTTCTTAGGCTATTAAAATCAGCTTTTCGAAAATCTGGCACTTTAACAGAATTTTCTCCTACTGGTCTATTCCATTCTATGCTAAATCTGATTTCTTTGTGATCACTGCTCCCTAGCTCACTCCCTATTTCGATGTCATTAATTTGCGTTTCCCTGTTAGTTAACACTAAATCTAAAATATTATTTTCCCATGTTGGTTCCTTAATGTGTTGCGTAAGAAAGCAATCGTCAATTAATTCTAGAAAATCTTCTGCTTCACAATTCCCTGTTTTATTCAACCAGTTTATTCCGCTAAAATTATAGTCACCCATGACATAAATACTGTTAGATCTAGATGCTCTAGATATTTCATCCCATAGGTGCTTTGCTTCCATTCTGTCTAAATTTGGTGGCCTATATATTACTCCTATTATAATATTATTAGCTTTTTCGTTTAATTCTATCCAAATAGTTTCTGTGTGTGGCTCTGTTTTGATTCCCTCTTTGAGACTACATTTCAAATTGTCCCTAACATATATGGCTACTCCACCTCCTCGTCTAATATATATATCTGTGTGAAATAGTTTAAATCCATATATTTGATATTCAGCTAATAGTTCTCTATTTTCTACATTCATCCACGTTTCGGTAAGTGCAATAATATCTATTTTTTCTGTGCAGACAAGAGCATTTAATTCGTTAATTTTATTTCTTAGACTTCTACTGTTAGTGTAATATACCCTAAGTGAATTGTTATTTTGCGGCCCTTCTCTTTCCCTGATTGTTTTGCCAATTCCTTTCTCCCACAAACACATACTTTTATTACCTCCTTCCTCCAAATCAATTCCCATACCTCTATCTACTAACAGTTTAAACCCAAACAAACACCTCTAACCACTTCTTCCAACAAGTTCGCAACAGCAACAACCCCAGCTCTCGATAGATGCACCCCATCACGAGCATACATTTCATTTCTTCCATAGAAGTGTTCCCAGTTGTCTATGAAAGATATTGCATTTGATTTGCAATATCTTTCCAGCCGGCAATTGACACCAAGTGCCCTCGATATCCATTCATTTCCCACTCCCTTTCTTGGAAGAATGCCACATATGATCGGGATTCCTCCCTTGCTCCTAACTAATTCTATGGCTGTTTTATACCTCTGAATCAGTTCCTCACTCCTAACTCGACCAACATCATTTCCTCCCACTTCTTCTCTTGATGATCTTCTCTGATGATGATGTTCTTGATGAACTTCTCGTGATGTTATCTTACCTGATGACACTGGGGATACAGTTTCTCATGGTGTTATCTTAACTGATAACACTGGTGATACAGTCTATCATGGTGTTATCTTACCTTATGACACTGGTAATACAGTCTCTCATGGCGTTATCCTACCTGATGACACTTGGGATTCAGTCTCTCGTGGTGATATATTACCTGATGATACTGGTGATACAGTCTATCGTTGTGTTATCTTACCTGATGACACTGGGGATACAGTCTCTCACGGAAGTAAAACCGTGGCGCTGACAGTGGGTAGACATGATGTGAGTGGTTGGCACCATGTCACTTCTGCAAGTGTGGAAGAGCGATATGCTGGATGGTACTCCAAATACACCACTAAGGTTTGCCAGAGCGCAAAACGTATGCAGCCAGGAACACCCGCTCCACCTCAAACCACCAAACTACCTGTGTGTCGCCCACTCATCGCTGATTGGCTGCGGTTCCAGTTGCACCTGCCCTCCACCCACCACACTACCTGATGTCTGGGGCCACACGACCCCCAGACCTCAGAATATCCAGTGCTTTCAACAAGTTAACACGTCTCGTTGGTAGACTAAGCTGTGGCTTACGTGTACTAAGAGAGGTGGCAGCTTAAAGCCAATATTCCTGCACCTCTTATCTGATTGTATATTGTTCACTTGTTATTACTCACTTGTCTTAACGTAACTTTTCATTTTGTCATTTGATTATTCTTCTTATTTTGATTGATTGATTTTATGATACGAATTTTATGTCCATTTTATTCATGTTTTGCTTTTCTAACATAATTAAAATCTCATTGTTAAATTTACTTGTGTTTTGTGTGTCTTCCCTTTACCTTACCACAGACGAAGTTCCAGATTTTCTATTTTTTGTTTCTATATGTGACGAGGCCATACCCCTAGCTTTTGAACAGCCGAACACCAACACGTTACCGTCACAATATATATATATATATATATATATATATATATATATATATATATATATATATATATATATATATATATATATATATATATATATATATATGTCGTACCTAATAGCCAGAACGCAATTCTCAGCCAACTATGCATGGCCCAATTTGCCTAATAAGCCAAGTTTTCATGAATTAATGTTTTTTCGACTACTTAACCTACCTAACCTAACCTAACCTAACTTTTTCTGCTACCTAACCTAACCTAACCGATAGAGATAGGTTAGGTTAGGTTAGGTAGGGTTGGTTAGGTTCGGTCATATATCTACATTAATTTTAACTCCAATAAAAAAAATTGACCTCATACATAATGAAATGGGTAGCTTTACCATTTCATAAGAAAAAAAATTGAAAAAATATATTAATTCAGGAAAACTTGGCTTATTAGGCAAATCGGGCCTTGCATAGTAGGCTGAGAAGTGCGTTCTGGCTATTAGGTACGACATATATATATATATATATATATATATATATATATATATGTATATATATATATATATATATATATATATATATATATATATATATATATATATACACACCACCACTGGTGCATTGTAGGGACCCACATCCTCGAAGAAGAAAATAAGGAGTATTAGGAGAAGACCTTGTAGATTCTCACTGAACACTTTAATCTTTTTTTCTTCTACCATCCCTATTATTTTTTATATATTTTATTTTATTGCAATGCTATAAATATGCTATAAATGCTTATATATATATATATATATATATATATATATATATATATATATATATATATATATATATATATATATATATATATATATATATATATATATATATATATATATATATATAAGGCACAACTCTCCTAAACACGAGAGTGAAGTATACAACTTTAGAACACTTTCCCACCAGGAGACTCGAACCCTAGCCAGCACAGAAACCTTCCAGCAACTGGCATAACAGGTACGCCTTAACCCGCTCCACCACCTGCTCAGACCCTTAAAAGAGATGGTAATTTCGGAGTATTTAAATACACCAAAGATCACCACCTCCCAAGAGCACTAGAGCAAGTGAGGGGTCATTTATACGTTTATTTCATCAAGTCCCTGTTAATATGGGAAGACACAGTGTATATGCTTAAGGCACAACTCTCCTAAACACGAGAGTGAAGTATACAACTTTAGAACACTTTCCCACCAGGAGACTCGAACCCTAGCCAGCACAGAAGCCTTCCAGCAACTGGCATAACAGGTACGCCTTAACCCGCTCCACCACCATATGTGTCTTCCCATATTAACAGGGACTTGATGAAATAAACGTATAAATGACGTTTGCCTGTGGTCTGTGGTAAGTGAGAGGGAGGAACACGTTAAACACAAAGTATGAACAATGAAATTTTAATATACTTTAAACATAAATAAAAATAAAGACATGTCCCGTGACAATGAACAGTGCAATTTAAAGAACAAAGATAAATGCAAAAACACAATAGATAAAATAGTAATAATGGTGCTGAGAATATTGGCTATGGCTAAGACCTCCCTAGAGAGGGAGAGCCGGTCGGCCGAGCGGACAGCACGCTGGACTTGTGATCCTGTGGTCCTGGGTTCGATCCCAGGCGCCGGCGAGTACAATGGGCAGAGTTTCTTTCACCCTATGCCCCTGTTACCTAGCAGTAAATAGGTATCTGGGTGTTAGTCAGCTGTCACGGGCTGCTTCCTGGGGGTGGAGGCCTGGTCGAGGACCGGGCCGCGGGGACACTAAAGCCCCGAAATCATCTCAAGATAACCTCAAGATAGTATACAGAGCCAGAGAGCTTAGTATGCCAGAGAGAGATGTCTTAGAGCACAAAGAATATTCTGAAGTTGATGGCTGGTTCATTTGATTGATTTGAATACAGATTCAAAGGAACAATAGAATTAGGAGCAAGGGAGGAATCCCGATCATATGTGGCATTCTTCCAAGAAAGGGAGTGGGAAATGAATGGATGTCGAGGGCACTTGATGTCAATAGCAGGCTGGAAAGATATTGCAAATCTAATGCAATATCTTTTATAGACAACTGGGAACACTTCTATGGAAGAAATGACATGTATGCTCTGGATGGGGTGCATCTATCGAGGGCTGCCAAACATTTGATTTGATTGATTTGAATACAGAGATTCAAAACAATAATAGAAATAGTTAGGAGCAAGGGAGGAATCCCGATCATATGTGGCATTCTTACAAGAAAGAGCGTGGGAAATGAATGGATGTCGAGGGCACTTGATGCCAATTGCAGGCTGGAAAGATATTGCAAATCTAATGCAATATCTTTTATAGACAACTGGGAACACTTCTATGGAAGAAATGACATGTATGCTCTGGATGGGGTGCATCTATCGAGGACTACCAAACATTTGATTTGATTGATTTGAATACAGAGATTCAAAACAATAATAGAAATAGTTAGGAGCAAGGGAGGAATCCTGATCATATGTGGCATTCTTCCAAGAAAGGGAGTGGGAAATGAATGGATGTCGAGGGCACTTTGTGTCAATTGCAGGCTGGAAAGATATTGCAAATCTAATGCAATATCTTTCATAGACAACTGGGAACACTTCTTTGGAAGAAATGAAATGTATGCTCGGGATGGGGTGCATCTATCAAGGGCTGGGGTCGTTGCTGTTGCGAACTCGTTGGAACCAGTGGTTAGAGGTGTTTGTTTGGGTTTAAACTGTTAGTAGATAGTGGTATGGGAATTGATTTGGAGGAAGGAGATAATAAACGTATATGTTTGGGGGAGAAAGTAATTGGCAAAATGATCATTGAAATTGAAGGGCCTCAAAATAACAATTCACTTAGGGTATATTACACTAACAGTAGAAGTCTAAGAAATAAAATAAACGAATTAAATGCTCTTGTCTGCACAGAAAAAAATAGATATTATCATGCTTACCGAAACATGGATGAATGTACAGGCGATGAGTCACAATAATGTGGCTGAAGTATGTTGACCAATCGGAGTATGATTGATCAGCTGAAGTATGTTGACCAGATCACACACTAGAAGTTGAAGGGACGACGACGTTTCCGACCGTCCTGGACCATCACTCTATTGTGATGAGTTGTTGTTGTTGTTGTTAAAGATTTAGCTATTCAGGACGGAGTGTCCATGTAGCACGGGCTATGGTGAGCCCGTAATTGAGTTTGGTGATATACATGATAACCTTTTTCCTGTGATATTTAGATCTAAGTTTAAAATAGAGGAGAGGACTTCTCCTTTTTCCCTGCTTATTTTGTCGCTTCTGTTTTATTGCACTGGTTTTAATCTTTTTTGTTTATCTTGGTGGCGGATGTAGATGCAGAATGTTCACTAATGAGTCCCATTCCTCAACAGCTTTTCTAATCATTGTAGTCGCGGTGGAATGTGCATCTAATGCAGCTGCTGTCGTTGGATTAATGTTGAGTTTGATGCGCAGGGGTTCAGTAGCTTCACATTCTAGTAAGTAGTGCAATAGCGGCGCCTCTGCCTCAGTTTCACAGATGTGACACTTTTTAACTATTGGGTTCATTACCTCCCAGCAGCACTTGTATCCAAGTCTGAGTCTGTGTATGGCTACTGCAATGTCTCTGGATATCTTTTTGCCAGGCTTGAAAGAGGAGTAACCAGTGGCTTGTTCATACCATATCGCAGTGGATCTACCTTCCGCTACCTTGGCTCTGTGGCGACTTTTGATAGTTGAGAATATTTTCTTCTTGATTTGCTCCTTTATCTGTGAGAAACTTGGAGGGATTTGAACCTGTACAACAGGTAGAGCAGTGGCAGTTTTTGCTGATTGATTGATTGATAAAGATTAAGCCACCCAAGAGGTGGCACGGGCATGAATAGCCCGTAAGTGGTACAATTTTTTTTTCTCAGTATTCTGAGGTTGCTTTTAACCATCAAGCTGTTATCGCGGGGGAGGATACTGCTTCACAGTCTTTATGAGGGTGTCCAGCTGCTGGACACCTTTGTTGACCAGGAGAGTGGCTGTGTTGATGGCTTCAGGGTGGCCACTGCATGATTCAGGAACTCAAAGCTCTTCTAAGGTCATTGGTTGCTTCACATTCCAGTAGATAGTGAAGTAATGGCTTTTCTGTGACAGTTTGGCAGAAGATGCACTCTCTCTGTCGGGGTTCACCAATCTCCCAGTTGCATCTGTAACCTAGACGTAGTCTATATAACCTAACTGCTATTTCCCTGTGGATTCCTTTTGGGATATTTAACCTTTCTAATTTGGTAGCCTGAAGATACCATGTTTCAGATGGCGAACCTTCAGCTATTCTCTGGTGCAGGTAGGCTTTGTTGAGATGTGAGAGTTTTTTGGTGATGATGTTTTTTATGTTCTCTAGGCTGGGTTGAATTGTTTTATGTATCACTGGATGACGAGTTGCCAATTTAGCAATTTCATCAGCTTTTTCATTTAATGGGATTCCAATATGGGATGGGATCCAGTTTAAATTTATGTAGAGTCCTTTGCCTTTAGCGCCTGCTCCAAGATACAAAATGGTGGTATTTATTTCCACATTATCTTTCCACTGTTTTTGTCCTAGTATTTGAAGTGCAGCTTTTGAGTCTGTGTGTATGATTGCATTTTGAGTGTTTTGTGCAATCACATGCGAATGCCTGTTGTATGGCAAACAGCTCAGTTTGGGTTGATGATACTAGTCCTCCCAGTCTCCAATATGCCTGTACGCTGGTCGTGCAAAGAGCAGCGCCAGCACTCTCATTTTCTGTGTCCACCGATCCGTCTGTGAAGATGTGGGTGGCTCCTGCTACTGCTATGCTATACATTTGCTCCTCTATTATGCGCCTTAGGATTGTCGGATCACAGGCAGCCTTTTTCATTGGGAGACTTTCTATTACTATTTTGAAAGTAGGCTCTTCCCACGGCGTGGAAGGAGTGTAATTTGGGTGTGGATGATCACCCTCTCTATCAAGAATCATGCTTTTTAAATGTAGTCTGTTTAGGACTTTTCCTGCTCTTGCAACCTAAGAGTTTCCATTGTTTTGGCCTAGTCCAACCACCAAGGCCTGCCGTACTGGGATTGGATCAGAAGAAATAATTATCTTACTGATAATTGTAGCTGTCCTTTGTGATATTCTTTCTTGTAGAGAGGGCAAACCCGTCTCCAGTCTAAGAGTTTCAAGCCTGGTCCACATGGGGGCTCCCAGTGCAGCTCTCATAGCATTGTTTTGGGCAACTTCAAGCTTTTTCCACTGTTGGTGTGATAGATTTGTGAGTGCAGGTGCGGCATAATCGATCACTGATCTGACTGCCTGTACATAGTATGTGCGAAGGACTTGCAGATTGGCTCCTCCAGAAAGGGAGGTTAGCGACCTGAGGATTGCCGTCCGGGCCGCAGTTCGCTCTCTCAAGTAAGTGACCTCAGCATTAAAATTCATGTGTGTGTCCAGAATGATTCCTAGATACTGATAGGTGTCGACCCATTCTATTGGTTGACCCTGTACTGTGAGTTGAATGTTGGGCTTCGCTATTTTTATGGGCATGGCCTTCGACTTTGAGGGGTTGAGTTTGATCCCAATCTGTTTTGCCTCTTTACTGATGCAGTCTAAGCATTTGGGTGCAAGGCGCGCCGCATCCCTTCCTTTTATGATGATGACAAAGTCGTCCGCGTAGTTTAGCAGCCTGCAGTGATGTGGGAGTTTCAACCTCATTATACTTTCCATTAAACAGTTGAAGAGAAGAGGGCTGAGAATACCTCTTTGCGGTGTACCATTTTCATGTCTTTTGTACTCAGAGACTGTGCCATGAAGTTTTACTCTTGCTTCTCTGTTTATGAGACAGTTTTTGGTCCAGGAGAGCAGGTTGCCTCTGACCTCTTTGTCAATGAGGCAGCAGAGAATAGCTGGGGCGCTAGCCAGTTCAAAGGCTTTTTCGAGGTCCAGGAATATCAGCATTCCTGGTCTGTCATTCAAGTGGGCTAACAGAGTTGTAATACATTCCACTGTGCCAACCCCTCTTCTATAGGCATACATATCATGGTGCAGTTTAGGCATTTTCCACTCCAGTCTGTCAGTTTTTGCTAGTGAGTTTGCCTTTTCATTACCCTCTATGCCAATGTGACTTGGTATCCAAATTAGGGTGATTGACAGCCCTCGATTATGGGCATCTTTTCCTATATGTTGAATTTCTGTGAGGAGATGTATATTATCTCTGTGCTGACTGGATAACAATGCTTGGAGCGAAGATTTAGAGTCTGTATGAATGATGACATTATGTAAATTATTCTCAATTGTATAGTTTATTGCCTTCTTCAGGGCATATAATTCTGTGTGATGAGGATTGATTGATTGATAAAGATTAAGCCACCCAAGAGGTGGCACGGGTATGAATAGCCCGTAAGTGGTACAATTTTTTTTTCTCAGTATTCTGAGGTTGCATTTAACCATCAGGCTGTTATCGTGGGGAAGGATACTGCTTCACAGTCTTTATGAGGGTGTCCAGCTGCTGGACACCTTTGTTGACCAGGAGAGTGGCTGTGTTGATGGCTTCAGGGTGGCCACTGCATGATTCAGGAACTCTTAAAGCTCTTCTAAGGTCATTGGTTGCTTCACATTCCAGAAGATAGTGAAGTAATGGCTTTTCTGTGACAGTTTGACAGAAGATGCACTCTCTCTGTCGGGGTTCACCAATCTCCCAGTTGCATCTGTAACCTAGACGTAGTCTATATAGCCTAACTGCTATTTCCCTGTGGATTCCTTTCTAATTTGGTTGCCTGAAGATACCATGTTGCAGATGGCGAACCTTCAGCTATTCTTTGGTGCAGGTAGGCTTTGTTGAGATGTGAGAGTTTTTTGGTGATGATGTTTTTTATGTTCTCTAGGCTGGGTTGAATTGTTTTATGTATCACTGGATGACGAGTTGCCAATTTAGCAATTTCATCAGCTTTTTCATTTAATGGGATTCCAATATGGGATGGGATCCAGTTTAAAGTTATGTTGAGGCCTTTGCCTTTAGCGACTGCTCCTTGATACAAAATGGTGGTAATTATTTCCACATTATCTTCCACTGTTTTTGTCCTAGTATTTGAAGTGCAGCTTTTGAGTAGTAGTGTAAACCGGGCCATAGACCGTGCGTTTTGGTTTTTCCCACGCACGGTCTATGGCCCCTGGGTTTTCTCAAATATTTTCCCACGCACGGTCTATGGCCCCTGGGTTTTCTCGAATATTTTACCAAGCACGGTCTATGGCCCCTGGGTTTTCTTGAATATTTTCCCACGCACGGTCTATGGCCCCTGGGTTTTCTTGAATATTTTCCCACGCACGGTCTATGGCCCCTGGGTTTTCTCGAATATTTTACCAAGCACGGTCTATGGCCCCTGGGTTTTCTTGAATATTTTCCCACGCACAGTCTATGGCCCCTGGGTTTTCTTGAATATTTTCCCACGCACGGTCTATGGCCCCTGGGTTTTCTCAAATATTTTCCCAAGCACGGTCTACGGCCCCTGGGTTTTCTCAAATATTTTCCCAAGCACGGTCTATGGCCCCTGGGTTTTCTCGAATATTTTCCCAAGCACGGTCTACGGCCCCTGGGTTTTCTCGAATATTTTCCCAAGCACGGTCTATGGCCCCTGGGTTTTCTCGAATATTTTACCAAGCACGGTCTATGGCCCCTGGGTTTTCTTGAATATTTTCCCACGCACGGTCTATGGCCCCTGGGTTTTCTTGAATATTTTCCCATGCACGGTCTATGGCCCCTGGGTTTTCTTGAATATTTTCCCACGCATCATGCAGGGTGCATTCGCACCTCCACAGATCTCCAGTATCAGCTCTTGATACTGGTAATGGCTTAAAATGGCCACCACTTACGGGCTATTCATGCCCGTGCCATCTTTTGGGAGCTTAATCTTCATCAATCAATCAAACAAACCCATTGATTTGGGTTGAAACAGAATGAGACAAGACAGAGTACAAGAGGACAAACAACGCGACATGGACATACAGACAACCAACAACAGTCGGGTAGTCAAGACACCAGACCATAAAAATCCACAAAAACAACTGCAAGAAGTAGTGGCAACTCAAGATCAACGGAATCATTCAACACAAGAGACAGACAATAAACTTAAGTCAGTGAACCATCACTTGGCCAAGTCCCAAGTCCAAACTGGATTGGTAACTGACAAATTTAAAAAACTCTTCACAAGTCAGCGTCTTTCCTTGTGTAGCTTCTGGGGTTCAATGGCCTCTCGGCCCGCCGGTTAGTCGTATGGTCAAAAAAGGCTTTTGGACGCGGCTGCTCGCAGCCTGACGTATGAATCCGGTAATTCTTGGAGGTGTTTGTCAAGGTCAAGGTGTGTTTGTGTAGCGGGAGTGTGTGTCAACTTTTAAGCGGTCCCAATAATAAAGATGACTTATAGAGCGCATTCTGAAGTAGAGTTGAAGTAGAACTTCTGGTTGCAATTCTTTTAACCATGTCGTAGCTCAGTCGATTAGGGCAGCGTCTGGGATGCTCTCGGACGTAGGTTCGAACCCTCGTTACGGCTCATATGTATTTGGTCATTTGATGCATCACCCTATTGTCATTTCTGTGTGTAATGAAGTAAGGGCGAAGAGGTAGAACGGCCTATTGACAGAGCTCGAGTGCATGGGGTAATTGCGTAAAATCATGGTTTGTGTCTCGGAGAGGCTGCAGGGTCCAAGTAAAGTCAGAAGAACTTCTGGATGCAATTCTTTTAACCTTGTTGTAACTCAGTCGATTAAGGCAGTGTATGGGATGCTCTCGGACATAGGTTCGAACCCTCGTCACTGCCTTTGTGGATTTGTTCATGCAGGAAATTCTGTAGTTAGTTGGAGACTCTCAAACGGGTGTTCAACTTTACAAACAGAAATGCTAGCCATTCAAAATGCTTTGGAACATACTCTTGCTGAACACAGACAACATGTTATCATACATACAGATTCGAGAACTGCCACTGAAACCTTCCAACAAGAACACATACGTGATAACATCCATCTGACCACAAACGTCATAGCATTAATGCAAAGATTCAAAGGTCAAGGCCGTCGGGTACTTACCAACTTCCATATCAGAAATATGGAAGACGGCGAATGTGGTCCCAATATACAAAAAGGGCGACAGACAAGAGGCACTGAACTACAGGCCAGTGTCCTTGACTTGTATACCGTGCAAGGTGATGGAGAAGATCGTGAGAAAAAACCTGGTAACACATCTGGAGAGAAGGGACTTCGTGACAAATCGCCAACATGGGTTCAGGGAGGGTAAATCTTGCCTTACAGGCTTGATAGAATTCTACGATCAGGTGACACAGATTAAGCTAGAAAGAGAGGGCTGGGCGGACTGCATTTTCTTGGATTGTCGGAAAGCCTTTGACACAGTACCGCATAAGAGGCTGGTACATAAGCTGGAGAGACAGGCAGGTGTAGCTGGTAAGGTGCTCCAGTGGATAAGGGAGTATCTAAGCAATATGAAGCAGAGAGTTACGGTGAGGGGTGAGACCTCCGATTGGCGTGAAGTCACCAGTGGAGTCCCACAGGGCTCTGTACTCGGTCCTATCTTGTTTCTGATATATGTAAATGATCTCCCGGAGGGTATCGATTCATTTCTCTCAATGTTTGCGGACGATGCTAAAATTATGAGAAGGATTAAAACAGAAGAGGACTGTTTGAGGCTTCAAGAAGACCTAGACAAGCTGAAGGAATGGTCGAACAAATGGTTGTTAGAGTTTAACCCAACCAAATGTAATGTAATGAAGATAGGTGTAGGGAGCAGGAGGCCAGATACAAGGTATCATCTGGTAGAGGAAATTCTTCAGGAGTCAAAGAAGGAAAAAGACTTGGGGGTTGATATCACGCCAGACCTGTCTCCTGCAGCACATATCAAGCGCATAACATCAGCGGCATATGCCAGGCTGGCCAACATACGAACGGCATTCAGAAACTTGTGTAAAGAATCATTCAGAACTTTGTATACCACATATGTCAGGCCAATCCTGGAGTATGCAGCCCCAGCATGGAGTCCATATCTAGTCAAGGATAAGACTAAACTGGAAAAGGTTCAGAGGTTTGCCACCAGACTAGTACCCGAGCTGAGAGGTATGAGCTACGAGGAGAGACTACGGGAATTAAACCTCACTTCGCTGGAAGACAGAAGAGTTAGGGGGGACATGATCACCACATTCAAGATTCTGAAGGGAATTGATAGGGTAGATAAAGACAGTCTATTTAACACAAGGGGAACACGCACAAGGGGACACAGGTGGAAACTGAGTGCCCAAATGAGCCACAGAGATATTAGAAAGAACTTTTTTAGTGTCAGAGTGGTTGACAAATGGAATGCATTAGGGCAGTGATGTGGTGGAGGCTGACTCCATACACAGTTTCAAGTGTAGATATGACAGAGCCCGATAGGCTCAGGAATCTGTACACCTGTTGATTGACGGTTGAGAGGCGGGACCAAAGAGCCAGAGCTTAACCCCGCAAACACAACTAGGTGAGTACACAGGTGGAAGCCGAGTACCCAAATGAGCCACAGAGACATTAGAAAGAACGTTTTCAGTATCAGAGTAGTTAGTAAATGAAATGCATTAAGAAGTGGTGTGGTGGAGGCTGACTCCATACACAGTTTCAAATGTAGATGTGATAGAGCCCAGTAGGCTCAGGAATCTGTACATCAGTTGATTGACGGTTGAGAGGCGGGACCAAAGAGCCAGAGCTCAACCCCCATAAGCACAATTAGGTGAGTACACACACACACACACAAGCAAGCACGCAAGAAAGCAAGCACTCAAGCAAGCACGCACCCACGCATGCACTCACGCACGCACTCATGAACGCAGACAAACACACACACACACACACACACACAGCAAGGGGGGACATGATCACAACCTTCAGAATCTTCAGGGGAATCGACCGGGTAAACAAGGATGAACTATTCAACACTGGTGGGACGCGAACAAGGGGACACAGGTGGAAGCTGAGTAACCAAATGAGCCACAGAGACTGATTGATTGATTGATGAAGATTAAGCCACCCAAAAGGTGGCACGGGCATGAATAGCCCGTAAGTGGTGGCCCTTTTAAGCCATTACCAGTATCGAGAGCTGATACTGGAGATCTGTGGAGGTGCGAATGTACCCTGCATGACGGGAGATGTCTCCCTTATGAATGTGTTAAGATGAAGATGAAGATGAGGCACGGGCATAAATAGCCCGTAAGTTGTGGCCCTTTTGAGCCATTACCAGTATCAAGAGCTGATACTGGAGATCTGTGGAGGTGCGAATGCACCCTGCATGACGGGAGATGTCTCCCTTATGAATGTGTTAAGATGAAGATGAAGCAACCCAAAAGGTGGCACGGGCATAAATAGCCCGTAAGTGGTGGCCATTTTAAGCCATTACCAGTATCAAGAGCCGATACTGGAGATCTGTGGAGGTGCGAATGCACCCTGCATGACGGGAGATGTCTCCCTTGTGAATGTGTTAAGATGAAGCCACCCAAAAGGTGGCACGGGCATAAATAGCCCGTAAGTGGTGGCCATTTTAAGCCATTACCAGTATCAAGAGCCGATACTGGAGATCTGTGGAGGTGCGAATGCACCCTGCATGACGGGAGATGTCTCCCTTGTGAATGTGTTAAGATGAAGCCACCCAAAAGGTGGCACGGGCATAAATAGCCCGTAAGTGGTGGCCATTTTAAGCCATTACCAGTATCAGGAGCTGATACTGGAGATCTGTGGAGGTGCGAATGCACCCTGCATGACGGTCTCCCTTGTGAATGTGTTAAGATGAAGATGAAGCCACCCAAAAGGTGGCACAGACATGAATAGCTCGTAAGTGGTGGCCCTTTTGAGCCATCACCAGAACGAATAGATGATACTGGAGATCTGTGGAGTTGCGACTGCACCCTGCGTGACGGGAGATGTCTCCCGGACCAAATGGTGACCAGATGGTGTGTGCCACAGAGACGTTAGAAAGAACTTTTTCAGTGTCAGAGTAGTTAGTAAATGGAATGCATTAGGAAGTGATGTGGTGGAGGCTGACTCCATACACAGTTTCAAATGTAGATATGATAGAGCCCAATAGGCTCAGGAATCTGTACACCAGTTGATTGACAGTTGAGAGGCGGGACCAAAGAGCCAAAGCTCAACCCCGCAGCAATGCTACAAATAGGTGAGTACACACACACACAGGAGGTATCACAGGAAAAGTAAAATAAACACAAATAAGTCATAAATGAAAATCAAACACTCTAACATTGGAAAAATTATTGAAATGGAAATAATTTTATTTTTCTTTTACAGAATTCTTCAAAATTTTCATGATCATTTAATCATGGTGGTGGTTCTGGGCCTAGACGACCGGGGGAAGACCATCATTGGAAACCAGGGACCTATGGCAGTTTTAAGACAATCAGATTGGCTAAAACGCGGGTCCTCCTTTTTGTTCTGTTAATAGCACCCTTGCTCTTCCTGAGAGAGAAACAAACATTATTCTAATCTTACAGTAAATAATAATTATGTAAGTCTCGATTTAAAAAATCTTGCCCAAACGTTCATGACTGTTTTTTAAGTGTACTAAGTAAGATAAGTGTCTTGCTTCACTATCATAAAACACAAGTCTTATATGTGGCATTTTGGGAGAAGCCGGAGTAAGATACTGTATACGTCTGGTGGTTGGAGGGGGGGGGGAGGTTGCTGCGATACAACCCCATGTAATTCCAGAGAAGACGGGCACGTATACAACCCTTACAGTCACAATTATATTTTATATAATTATAAAGCAAGTGTGTGAGGATGGGTGGAGCGGACATGCAATACAGGACCAGTGTGAGATGTGGGAGGGCAAGACACAGTCCAGAAGGCAAGTGTGAGACATGGGAGGAACAGCAATCACTTTCGGAATCAACACAGCAAATTTACTGTTTTACCGAAATCCAGCTATAAAAACATCCTGAAGATCATGACAGAGACCATTATCAATTGCTTACAGATGATGAAGAACGCCTCACAACAACAGACTCAAGAAATCACTTGTGTAATAATGGACAAGATCCTGCAGCAGACCTCAGTTACACAAGAAACAGAATGAGACAAGACAGAGCACAAGAGGACAAACAACGCGACATGGACATACAGACAACCAACAACAGTCGGGTAGTCAAGACACCAGACCATAAAAATCCACAAAAACAACTGCAAGAAGTAGTAGCAACTCAAGATCAACGGAATCATTCAACACAAGAGACAGACAATAAACTTAAGTCAGTGAACCATCACTTGGCCAAGTCCCAAGTCCAAACTGGATTGGTAACTGCCAAATTTAAAAAAACTCTTCACAAGTCAGCGTCTTTCCTTGTGTAGCTTCTGGGGTTCAATGGCCCCTCAGCCCGCCGGTTAGTCGTATGGTCAAAAAAGGCTTTTGGACGCGGCTGCTCGCAGCCTGACGTATGAATCCGGTAATTCTTGGAGGTGTTTGTCAAGGAGGTGTGTTTGTGTAGCGGGAGTGTGTGTCAACTTTTAAGCGGTCCCAATAATTAAGATGACTTATAGAGCGCATTCTGAAGTAGAGTTGAAGTAGAACTTCTGGTTGCAATTCTTTTAACCATGTCGTAGCTCAGTCGATTAGGGCAGCGTCTGGGATGCTCTCGGACGTAGGTTCGAACCCTCGTTACGGCCCATATGTATTTGTTCATTTGATGCATCACCCTATTGTCATTTCTGTGTGCAATGAAGTAAGGGCGAAGAGGTAGAACAGCCTATTGACAGAGCTCGAGTGCATGGGGTAATTGCGTAAAATCATGGTTTGTGTCTCGGAGAGGCTGCAGGGTCCAAGTAAAGTCAGAAGAACTTCTGGATGCAATTCTTTTAACCTTGTTGTAACTCAGTCGATTAAGGCAGTGTATGGGATGCTCTCGGACATAGGTTCGAACCCTCGTCACTGCCTTTGTGGATTTGTTCATGCAGGAAATTCTGTAGTTAGTTGGAGACTCTCAAACGGGTGTTCAACTTTACAAACAGAAATGCTAGCCATTCAAAATGCTTTGGAACATACTCTTGCTGAACACAGACAACATGTTATCATACATACAGATTCCAGAACTGCCACTGAAACCTTCCAACAAGATCACATACGTGATAACATCCATCTGACCACAAACGTCATAGCATTAATGCAAAGATTCAAAGGTCAAGGCCGTCGGGTACTTATCAACTTGGTTCCAAGTCATGTGGGATTAATAGGGAAGGATATTGTACACAAAGTTTCAGAACTTGCAACTAAGAGAAGAAATATAGACATTTACATTTCACAGAGTCCATCACGATTTAAGTGAGTACAGTTAATTTAAATAGAGTAATGCAGAAGATGTACAGTGACCACAACAAAGCAGCAGCAACATCAGGATCTGCGGTTTTGTGCAAGAATTCAACTAACTACGAACCACTTATTTTGATAAAAGGAAGCCTTTTATCAAAATACACAAAACATAAGTACACTTATATAGCAACAAGCTTCAATACCCATGTGCATAGGAAATAGGCATACAGGTTCCAGAAGTTGGGAGGAAATGTCAGCACTGTGGAGAAATGCCCGATACACACCACTGAAACATTATTTAACACAGTGCAGTCACAAACCCAATATGATAACTATGATTCAACAGAGCAGAAGAAGTTGTCAAACACATGCAGCATATTCATACTGAAACGAACATTCAAGTCATAAATACTCATACTCTGCCTAAATAAAAGAGAAACAAAAACAAGTAACACATAGTGGGCCAGCCAGAGGCTTAAGGCCTATGCCAGAATAACACTGAAACAAATAAAATAAAAATGTGTTAGTCTACTGTACTTTGAAGAGTAGGTGTTAGTTTATTGAGCTTTGAAGGGCAGGTGTAAGTCTACCGAGCTTTGCAGGGTAGGTGTTAGTCTACTGTGCTTTGAAAGTCAGGTGTTAGTCTACTGTGCTTTGAAGGTCAGATGTTCGTCTACCGAGCTTTGAAGGTCAGGTATTAGTCTACTGTGCTTTGCAGGGCAGGTATTAGTCAACTGTGCTTTGCAGGGCAAGTGTTAGTCTACTGTGCTTTGAAGGTCATGTGATATTATACTATGCTTTGAAGGTCAGGTCTTAGTCTACTGTGCTTTGAAGGTCAGGTGCTAGTCTACTGTGCTTTGAAGGTCAGGTGCTAGTCTACTGTGCTATGAAGGTCAGGTGCTAGTCTACTGTGCTCTGAAGGTCAGGTGCTAGTCTACTGTGCTTTGAAGATTAGATGCTAGTCTACTGTGCTCTGAAGGTCAGGTGCTAGTCTACTGTGCTCTGAAGGTCAGGTGCTAGTGTACTGTGCTCTGAAGGTCAGGTGCTAGTCTACTGTGCTCTGAAGGTCAGGTGCCAGTCTACTGTGCTTTGAAGGTCAGGTGCTAGGGTGCTGTGCTCTGAAAGTCAGGTGCTAGTCTACTGTGCTTTGAAGGTGAGGTATTAGTGTACTGTGCTTTGAAGGTCAGGTATTAGTGTACTGTGCTCTGAAGGTCAGGAGTTAGTATACTGTGCTTTGAAGGTCAGGTGTTAGTCTACTGTGCTTTGAAGGTCAGGTGTTAATGTACTGTGCTCTGAAGGTCAGGTATTAGTCTACTGTGCTTTGAAGGGCAATTGTAAATCTACGGTGCTTTGCTGGTCAGATGCAAGTCTACTGTGCTTTAAGGTCAGGTGTTAGTCTTCTAAGCTTAGAAGATCAGGTGTTAATCTTATAAACCTTGAAGGTCAGAAGTGAGCCAACTGTGCTTTGAAGGACAAGTGTTTGTCTACTAAACTTTGAGGGTCAAGTGAGAGAAAACTGTACTCTGAAGGGCTGGTGTTAATCTACTGTGCTTTGAATTGCAGGAATTAGTATATTTTGCTCTGAAGGTCACGTATTAGTGTATTGAACTTTGAAGGTAACTTATTAATCTATTGATCTTTGAAAGTCAGGTATTAGTCTACTATGCTTTGAAAGTAAGTTGTTAGTCTATTGTGTTTTAATTGTTGTCTTAGTCTTCTCTGCTTAGCAAGTACGGTTTTGGCTACTAAGATTTGAAGATCATGTGTTAGTCTACTAATCTTTTGAAGTTAGGTGTTAGTCTACTAATCTTTTGAAGTTAGGTGTTAGTCTACTAAACTTTTGAAGTTAGGTGTTAGTCTACTAATCTTTTGAAGTTAGGTGTTAGTCTACAAAGCTTTCAAGGTCAGGGATTACTCTACTCTGATTTGAGGGTCTGGCGTTAATCTAATAATTTTTTAAGTTTCGATGTGAATCTGAGATTTCAAAGGTCAGGTAATAGTCAACACAGTTTTTAAGGTCAGGTCTTAATCTTCTGACTTTGAAGGTTGTTTATTAGTCTACTGAGCTTTGAAAGTCTGGTATTAGTTTACTGAGCTTTGAAGGTCAGGCACTAGTTTACGTTGCTTTGAAGGTCAGGTATTAGTTTACTGAACTTTGACGGTCATTTAGTAGTGTAATGTGCTTTGAAGATAAGGTGTTTGTCTACTAATCTTTGAAAGATCATGGGTTAGGCACCAAAGCTTTGAACAATAGATTTCAGTCTACTGAGCTTTTTAGGTCAGGAAATAGTCAACTGAGCTTTAAATGTCTGCTATTAGTCTGCAGACCTTTGTAACAAAATAATTACCCATCTCATTGCGTTCTCGTTGTAGAGGGTTGATTCGTGCTGCTTCCCAGTGATCAACCTTAAGCGGGAGGCTCGAGCAAAGATTTGCATTTCAGCACCTTCTATTCCAGTGATTCTGAAACATAATATTATTCATGAAGAAAAATATATGAATTTCAATAGAAGAATAAAGGTAATTAAAACAATAATATTAATGCTTTGTTAGTTGATGCACCGCTAACAACTCACACACCATTAACAACTCAGAGCACCACCAACAACTCACAGCCTCACTAACTCACAGTACAACTAACAACTTGATGCCCAAGTAACAACTCACAACGCAACTTACAAATCACAGCACCTCTAAAAACTTGATCCCCACTAACAACTCATAACACCGCAAATAGCTCACAGCACCAATAACAACTCACAGCACAACTAACAACTCACAGCACCGCTAACAACTTGATGCACCACTAACAACTTGATGCACCACTAACAACTTAATGCACATCTAAGAACTTTAATGTTCCACTGACAACTTGATGCACCACTAACAAATTGATGCACCACTAATAACTCACAGCACCACTAACAACTTGATGCAGCACTTACAACTCACAGCACCACCTAACAACTTGATGCACCACTAACAACGTTATGTACAATTAACAACATAATGCCCCACTAACAACTCAAAACACCACTATCAACTCACAACATCACTTAAAACTCACTGCACCACTAACATCTCACAGCACCACTAACAACTCACAGCACCACTAACAACTCACAGCACCACTAAGAACTCACAGCACCTCTAACATCTCACAGCACCACTAACAACTCACAGCACCACTAACAACTCACAGCACCACTAACATCTCACAGCACCACTAACAACTCACAGCACCACTAACAACTCACAGCACCACTAACAACTCACAGCACCACTAACAACTCACAGCACCACTAACATCTCACAGCACTAGTAACAACTCACAGCACCACTAACAACTCACAGCACCACTAACAACTCACAGCACCACTAACAACTCACAGCACCACTAACAACTCACAGCACCACTAACAACTCACAGCACCACTAACATCTCACAGCACTAGTAACAACTCACAGCACCACTAACAACTCACAGCACCACTAACAACTCACAGCACCACTAACATCTCACAGCACCACTAACAACTCACAGCACCACTAACAACTCACAGCACCACTAACAACTCACATCACCTCTAACATCTCACAGCACCACTAACAACTCACAGCACCACTAACAACTCACAGCACCACTAACAACTCACAGCACCACTAACAACTCACAGCACCACTAACAACTCACAGCACCACTAACATCTCACAGCACTAGTAACAACTCACAGCACCACTAACAACTCACAGCACCACTAACAACTCACAGCACCACTAACAAATTGTTTCTCACCTGGTGAGGCTTGTGACTACTGCGTTTGTTGCACACCCGTCGCACATATATCCTCCGGGAAACCGGTAACCATTATCAGATATGTAGTATGACAGTGCCTAAAAATTATATACATAATTAAGTATATTCAAGATTATGTGACATCTTTCTCCTATATAAGAAATATAATATGTCATGTATCATTACTATTTTCAAGTCCGGCAATTATATATTACACAAAATTACCACTTAATATATATAATACCTTTGAACAAAAATCATGACAAGAGTTTATTAAAAAAGTGATTGCGAGGGTACCTTAATTATGAGCGGGGAGGGCGAGGGGGTGACGGGGGCGTGGCACCACAGACACACAACGCTCTCCTGGACGCTCTTCCTCGCTACTAACACGTCCAGCTCGTCATGGGCGGAAAGGAGGGCATAGAGAACCGCATTGTTGATGGTTAAGAACTTCTTGGCTCGTGTCGAGGACACATACGCCTGCCTCAACATTTCATCATTATATGCACATAAGTCATGTAAGTTGAATAATGGGTTAATAATGCCATCTGTCAATATAACCCAGTCCCATTCAAGTCCTTTGGCCATGTGAACGGTACTGAAGCATATATCTGCCTCGGATGCCTCTGTGTTGCACCTCTGAGTAAGCAGAGTCACGTGATAAGGTGTCCTACTCCCACTGTAATGGAACATATTAATTTTGGAAAGTAGCTCCCGGTCTTTACACGTTTTAGCAAAGTTCGTAAGGTCGGCTATGGTTTCGAACTTGGCCACTAATGGATTCTGAATATTTGCTGATTCTCTTGTGGCAAGACCCTCCTGAATTTGATTTAAATTAAATATGTCCATAACATCGTCATATCCATATTTACTCAATCCACCAGCAAATGTCATGGATACTGCAATGTACTCTTTATCCTCACATATCTTCGTGGCTATTCTATAAAGTTCCGTATTTGTCATAGCTATATAAGCCCTTTTGAGTTTTGAGCTTGGGTCAAAAAGTTTAGGATCTGGAGCATGGACAAATGAGTCTTTTTTTCTTGCTCCGACGACAGTCCGGTGGGAAACCAATAGGCGAGCCTCCAGAGCACATTGTGCTACATATGACACCTCCGGTCCGAACCTGAAGGACTGGCTGAGGGAAAACTTGTGAGTGGCTGTCACCTTATCCAGGGCGCTGACTGTCCCTCCGAAGAAGCGCAGCTGTTGGCAAGAGTCTCCCACAAACACCTGAAACATAAACAACAACACAATTCAATGACAACTGTCACCAGATGAAAATCTGCGCACAATAGATATATATGAAATATCACCCAGTACCAAGTAAATGAAGGGTGACGGAGTATAGGGTTGATGACAGCCAGCACCACATCATAGAAGGGTGATGGAGTATAGGGCAGATGACAGCCAGCACCGCGTCATAGAAGGGTGATGGGGTATAGGGTAGATGACAGCTAGCACCACATCATAGAAGGGTGATGGAGTATAGGGTAGATGACAGCCAGCTCCACGACAAGGAAGGGTGACGGAGTATAGGGTAGAATACAACCAGCACCCGTTAAGGAAGGGTGATAGAGTATTGGGTGGATTAGAGCAAACACCACATAAAGGAAGGGTTACGTATTTTAGGGTAGATAATAGTCTGCACCACTTCAAGAAAGGGTGACGGTGTATAGGGTAGTTGACAGTCAGCACCACATAAAGGAAAGGTGACAGAGTATATGGTAGATGACAGGAAGCACCGCCTAAAGGAAGGGTGATAGAGAATAGGGTAGTTGGAAGCCGACACTAAGGCAAGGAAGGGTCATGGAGAATAGGGTATATGACAGCCAGCACCACATCATGGAAGGGTGACGGAGTAAAGAGTAGATGACAGCCAACACCACGTCATGCAAAGGTGATGGAGTGTAGGGTAAATGACAGCCAGCACAGCATAAACGAAGGGTGACAGAGTGTATGGTAGTCGACAGCCAGCACCACGACATGGAAGGGTGATGGATTATAAAGTAGATGACAGACAGCTCCACTTCAAGGAAGGGTGACGGAGTATAGGGAAGATGAGATCCTACACCACATAAAGGAAGGGTTATGAAGAATAGGGTAGTTTGACAGTCAGCACCACTTCAAGGGTGATAGCTTACAGGGTAGATGACATCCAGCACCGGTTAAAGGAAGGATGACGGTGAAAAGGTTAGATGACAGCTGGCACCACATCAAGGAAAGGTGACAGAGCATATGTTAAATGACAGGAGCTCCACGTAAAGGAAGGGTGCCGGAGAACAGGGGAGATGATTACCAACACCACGTCAAGGAAGAGTGGCAGAGTATAGGGTAGATGACAGCATGCACCACAGAAAGGAAGGGTGATGGAGTATAGGGTAGATGTCAGCCAAAACCATGTAAAGGAATAATGATGGAGTATAGGGTAAATGATAGCTACCACAACGTAAAGGAAGGGTAACGGAGTATAGGGTACATCAACACCACGTAAACGAAGGGTGACTAAGTGTAAGGTTGACGACAGCCTGCAACATGTCAAGGAAGGGTGGCGGATTATAGGATAGATGACAGGCAGCACCACGTCAAGAAAGGGCAACGGAGCATAGGGTAAATGTCAGCCAGCACCACGTTATGGAAGTTTAAAGGAGTATAGGGTAGAAGACTGCCATCGCCACGTCAAGGAAGGGTGACGGTGTGTAGGATAGGTGACAGCCAGCACCATGTTGGAAGGGTGACGGAATATAATGTTGATGACAGCAAGCACCACGTCAAGGAAGGGTAATGGAGTATAGCATAGATGACAGTTAGCAATACGTCAAGGAAGGGTGACGGAGTACAAGGTAGATGACAGTCAGCACCACCAAATAAAAGGGTTAAGGAGTATACAGTAGATGACATCCAGCACACCATAAAAGAAGGGTGACGTAAAGAAGTAAAGAAAGTAGATGATTGCCAGCACCCCGTCAACGTTGGGTGACGGAGTATAGTGTAGATGACAGCCAACATCACAGAATTTAATAGTGGTGAAGTATAGAGTAGATGACAGCCAGCACCATGTAAAGGATGGGCGACTGATTATAAGGCAGATGACAGCCAGCACCATCTAATACAAGGGCTAAGGAGTATACAATAGATGACAGCCAGCACCACGTAAAGGAAGGGTGACGGAGTATAGGGTAGATGAAAGCCAGCACAACATAAAGGAAGGGTGACGGAGTATAGGGTAGATGAAAACCAGCACAACACAACGGAAGAGTAACGGAGTATAGGGTAGATGAAAGCCAGCACAATATAATGGAAGGGTGAAGGAGTTTATAATAGATGACAGCCAGCACCACGTAGAGGGTGCAGTGTGAGAATATAGGATAGTGGGCAGCTAGCATCACGTAGGAGAGTGTAGGGCACTGGGCAGCCAGCATCACGTAGGAGATTATAGGGCACTGGGCAGCCAGCATCACGTAGGAGAGTTTAGGGTAGCGGGCAGCCAGTATCACGTAGGAAAGTGTAGGATAGTGGGCAGCCAGCATCACGTAGGAGAGTTTAGGGTAATGGGGAGTTAGCATCACGTAGGAGAGTTTAGGGTAGTGGGCAGCCAGCGTCACGAAAGAGGGTGTTAGAAAGTGTATGAAAATTGGAAGCCAGCATCATGTCTCCTCTCCGGCATGCCTCCTCAGACCTCTCACTCGACAATCTCTCCGATCTAAATATAACTCGCCTGCCCTCTGTCCACCCTCCTCAGCAGTTCTCCAGCTGTTTTCCTTCTCTCTACAGCGTCGTCGTTCAATGCCCTGACCCCTGACTTGTCTGCCATCCTTCTTTCACTCTCACCCGCATCCCTCCTCTCTCCTCCAGTCCTCTTCCATTCTCTCTTTTCTCACCAGGTCCCTCACTCATCTCCCTTCTCTCCCTAGTTGCTCTACCCATTCCCTTGTCTTCCCTGCTGTTCTTCCCTCTCCCTTATCTCTCCTGCCGCTATTCACTGTTCTCTCCCATGATGCTCGACCCTCTCCGTTCTCTCGCCTGCTGCTCTACCCTCTCTGTTCTCTCCCCCCTGCTGCTCTACCCTCTCTGTTCTCTCCCCCCCTGCTGCTCTACCCTCTCTGTTCTCTCGCCTGCTGCTCTACCATCTCCGTTCTCTCGCTTGCTGATCTACCCTCTCCGTTCTCCACCCGCTGCTCTACCCTCTCCGTTCTCTCCCTATGCTGCTCTACCCTCTCCATTCTCTCCCCCCCTGCTGTTCTACCCTTCTCCGTTCTCTCGCCTGCTGCTCTACCCTCGCCATTCCCCCCTGCTGCTCTACCCTCTCCGTTCTCTCGCCTGTTGCTCTACCCTCTCCGTTCTCTCTCCCTGCTGCTCTACCCTCTCCGTTCTCCCCCTGCTGCTCTACCCTCTCCGTTCTCCCCCTGCTGCTCTACCCTCTCCGTTCTCTCCCCCTGCTGCTCTACCTTCTCCGTTCTCTCCCCTGCTGCTCTACCCTCTTCGTTCTCTCCCCTGCTGCTGCTCTACCCTCTTCGTTCTCTTCCCTGCTGCTGCTCTACCCTCTCCGTTCTCTCCCACTGCTGCTCTACCCTCTCCGTTCTCCACGCGCTGCTCTACCCTCTCAGTTCTCTCCCTTTCTGCTGCTCTACCCTCTCCGTTCTCTCCCCTGCTGCTGCTCTACCCTCTCCGTTCTCTCCCACTGCTGCTCTACCCTCTCCGTTCTCCACCCGCTGCTCTACCCTCTCCGTTCTCTCCCTTTTTGCTGTTCTACCCTCTCCGTTCTCCCCCTGCTGCTCTACCCTCTCCGTTCTCTCCCTCTGCTGCTCTACCCTCTCCATTCTCTCCCCCCTGCTGCTCTACCCCTCTCCGTTCTCTCGCCTGCTGCTCTACCCTCTCCGTTCTCTCCCCCTGCTGCTCTACCCTCTCCGTTCTCTCCCCCTGCTGCTCTACCCCTCTCCGTTCTCTCGCCTGCTGTTCTACCCTCTCCTTTCTCTCCCCTGCTGCTCTACCCTCTCCGTTCTCTCCCCTGCTGCTCTACCCTATCCGTTCTCTCCCCTGCTGCTCTTCCTCTCCGTTCTTCCCCTACTGACCTTCGCACAGTGTTGGTTGAGGAGGATATCCAAGACGGCATCATTGATGTCCTCTGCTCCGTCGACCAGCAACACGTCATAGCCCTGGATACGCGGCTTCGTTAGCTGCCAGGCCTTCACCAGTCCGTCCTGTTGACAACACACAGCCGTCACACGTGCTCGCACCACAACATTTATATCAATGGAAAACATATCATCTGTCAGTTGGGTAACAATGGGAAATATGCGATCCATCAGTGTTATTAAATTGGAAAATGTCACAAAGTTTCCCAGTTTTCCAGTACACCTCTCCTGGCTGCTGATTTCCCATTTCAAGAAAGTGGATTACAACACTGTCAATAACACACCTGTGTCATGGACACCTGCAGCCTGGCCGAGCACTTGTTACAACACTGTTCATAACTCACTCACCTGTGTCATGGAAATTTGCTGCCTCTCCCAGCACCTGTTCATCTCCATCCACACTGACTCGGCAAGTGACAGGACCTGACAATACAAAATTCAAATATAAACACAAAGTACATCGCAGATCAGTTATCGTCACTGTAACTACAGCGGAACATAATGCAATAGTTCTGCACTTGACCTTGCATCTATATGTGAAGATACAGGAAAATATTCTCCTCTAGCGCATGAGGGCAGTATGATCATCTAGTGATTAAACTTTCCTCCCACGTGGACACAAGAGCGTGTCCGACGGGGTCCACTTTAAGTTGCCCATATTGTATTGTTGGACATATTTTTATGTCCGACGAACAAATATTTCTATAAAATTCAAATCTTATCTGATCGACTTGGGGATAGTATGAACATGTTTGCCATAAAATTTACGTTTTCTTTAGTAGCCACATAGCCTATTTGGGAGAACGGCACTGTGTTGTATCGTGGTAAGGCTATTGTAGATCGCCGATGTGAGGTAACAGATAACACTTCGCCCACTTCCCACACTCTTGCGGGTGGGCTGCGGTCCTCATTCTTCATTTATATGCATATGTTCGTGTAGGGAATTTTATTGCGTTTTCAAAGATACCAAATTTAACGCTGTAGGACAAGTGTGGAGTTGACAACCCTGAAAAGAATGGAAACATCTCGTCGCTGTTTGGGCTAGTGATCGACGTAGTTTCTTTATTGGTAGTGGTTTAAATCACAGTTTGATGACATTTTATACATATGTTTTTCTAGAACATTCTATTGCGAACACATTGGTACAAAAATGAAATGTGTACATCAAAAATTAGGATCAGAACAGTGAAAAGAGTATACACTTTTCAGTGTTTCCGCTGGATCCCCCGAAACGCCAAGAGCACTTTGCGCTTAGTTTTTCCTTGTTCGCTGGGAGGCTGAAAGTGTTATATTAATTAACTTAAATTAAATTAGTTAAGAGAAACATGATTCTCTAAGGGAAGTATGTACCTCTAGGGATGTATGCTTCCCTAGCGCTTAAGGGAAATATGCTCATTTGGCACTCAAGGGAAAGTATGCTACTTTGTTACTTAGGGAAAATATGCCCTCTTAGCGCCCAAAGGAAAATATGCTCATCTAGCATCCTAGGGTAAGTGTACATCACCAGTGATTCCGGGTAAGTTAAAAGTTCCCCTCCAGTGGAAAGTTGTAGCCAGTATTCCTCTCATGTGGGAAGATGCAGCCAATATTCCTCTTAAGTAACGAGCTCCAAACCACATTCCCAGTAAGTTGCAGCCAGCATGCCTTTTATATGAGGAGCTACAGACTACATTCACTTTAAGTGATGTTTACAGACCACATTCATTCACTCCTCATGTAGAGAGTTGCAGCCAATATTTCCTTCAAGTGACAAGTGAAAAAATACACCAAACATTCCCCTCAAGTGCATAAATACAGCAAACATTTCCCTCAAGTGGCCAGTTGCAGCCAACATTCCCTTGAAGTGGATAAATACAGCAATCATTCCCCTCAAGTGGAGAAATACAGCAGATATTCCCTCTAAGTCGGGAAATACAGCCAACATTTCCTATAAGCAGAACAATGATCTTCTCAGATTGAAAATTGCAACCAACTTTGCTCTCGTTGCACCCGACGACCTGCCATGTTCTGTAGTGTTGGTGAGAACCACAGCACCGAGGACCCTTACTCAGCCGGAGTGTGTTCCTGTTCCACATTTACTTCAAGTTGCTGGTGTTCAGATCAATAGATTCACGACAGGTGATACGGCAGGCCGATAGACGGACGACATGAGACTCTCCACTCTATTCCACAATGCTTGGGAGACCAGTGGGGAGTTTGGTGTCCTTTATCTTGGTATTGGGATTCCATTTTAGTGATGCAAAAAGGGAACAAGAGTTGCAATGATTATTGCATTCAAGTGGAGAGCAATAGTCCGCATTCCTTTTCAAGTGGTAGAATAAACAACATTCCCTTCAAGTCGAAAGTTATAGCCAAACTTTTCCCTTAAGGTGAGAGTTACAGTCAACAATTCACTCAGTTGGGAGAGTTACAGCCAACATTTCCCTCACGTGGAGAATTATATTCAACATTCACCTCAAATGGAGTTACCAACACAATTTCTGTTTTGTACTTGTCTAGTAGGTCAGTGAAACAGTGAGATGAGAGTTACCTTTATACATAACGTTTCGTCGTTTAAGGGATTAATCCAGACTAACATAGCATCACGTATGTCTGCTACAACTCATACCTTCTCCCCATCTGAGGAAAAAACCTCATCTTTTCTTTGTCACATAATATTATTTCATTAAATCAACAATGAGTTCGCAGTTGTCAAGGTTGTCTTTACTGTATACATTGATGCATTACTTGTACTACCGTTGTGTCTCTTTGCTACTTCCTGAATGCACTAAATGCAAAAAAAACAGTTGCTTTCTCTAATGTCAGTGGAGTCCTCTTGAGGTGATACCCCGTCAACAATGTGTCAACACATCTTGCCTTGACACGCACTGGACCAACACGTTAACTTACCAGCACAACAACATATTGGACTAACCTCAACATGTACTGAACCTGTATTTTATATTACAAACTCACCAACATATCGGACTAACCCTCAACATGGACTGAACCTACACACTATATATTACAGACTCAGCAACATATTAAACTAACACTCAACATGGACTGAACCTTCACATTATATTACAGACTCATCAACATTTTGGATTAACCATTTACATGGACTGAACCTACACTTTATATTACAGACTCGCCAACATATTGGACTAAACTTCTACTTAAACTGAACCTACACATTATATTACAGACTCAACAATATATTGGACTAACTTTCTACATGGACTGAACCTACACCTTATTACAGACTCAACACCACGTTAGACTATCCTTCAATATGGACTGAACCTACACATTACATTACAGACTCACCAACATATTGGACAAACCATCCACATGGACTGAGCCTATACATTATTTTACAGACCCACCAACAAATTAGACTAACACTCAACATGGACTGAACCTACACATTATATTAAGGACTCACCAACAAATTGGACTAACACTCAACAGGAACTGAACCTACACATTATACTACAGACTTAACAACATATTGGACTAACACTCTACATGGATTGAACCTTCATATTATTTTACAGACTCACCAATATATTGGACTAACACTCAACATGGGCTGAGCCTACACATTATAATGCAGACTCACCAACATATTAGACTAACCATCTACATGGATTGAACCTACACATTAATTTACAGACTCGCCGATATACTGGACTTACGATCTACATGGACTGAACTTAGACATTATATTATAGGCTCACCAGCATATTGGATTAACACTTTACATGACGGAACCTACACATTATATTACAGATTCAACGACATATTAGACTAACCTTCCACATGGACTGAACCTACACATTATATTACAGACTCACCAACATATTTTACTAACACTTAACATGGACAAAACCTACACATTATATTACACACCAACAAATTGGACTAACCTTATATCGACATTCGTCCGTCAGGGTCTCAATTTCCCAAATATGGCGCGTGTCGTTGGGCACGTGCTGCAGGGTGATGTACTCGTTCGAGGAACTCATGAAGCAATCAATAGTTCTTCTTACCAAGTCAAGAGTCTTAGAGCTGTAAGTTGTTGGAAAAGTGTACAACACTTATTAGGACAGTTTACACAAGTTATTGACAGATTGTACACAAGTTATTGGCAGAGTATTCAAAAGTTATATGAAGAGTTCACACAAGATATTGAAAGAGTGTACACATGTTATTGTAATAGTGACACAAGTTATTGGCGAATATTCAAACGTTATTAGGGAATATTCAAACGTTATTGGGGAATATTCAAACGTTATTGGGAAATTTTCAAACGTTATTGGCGAGTGTACAAAAGTTTTTTTTTTTTTTTTTTTTTTTGAGATATATACAAGAGTTGTTACATTCTTGTACAGCCACTAGTACGCGCAGCGTTTCGGGCAAGTCCTTAATCCTATGGTCCCTGGAATACGATCCCCTGCCGCAAAGAATCGTTTTTTCATCCAAGTACACATTTTACTGTTGCGTTAAACAGAGGCTACAGTTAAGGAATTGCGCCCAGTAAATCCTCCCCGGCCAGGATACGAACCCATGACATAGCGCTCGCGGAACGCCAGGCGAGTGTCTTACCACTACACCACGGAAACTGTTCACCACGGAAATATTGGAATGTGTACACAAGGTTTTGGAAGTGTACACAAGTTGTTGGAAGAGTGTATACAAGTTATTGGAATAGTGCAAACAAGTTATTTATTACTGTACTGCGATTATAGCCACCAGGCAGCCCTATAGAGTAAGTGTAGCCACCAGTCATCTTAGTACTGTGATTGAAACAAGCAGGCAGCCTGTAGTGTGAGTGTAACTATCTGGCACCCTTATAGTGTGAGTGCACCCACCAGGCAGCCCTGTAGTGTGTGTGTAGCCACCAGGCAGCCCTGAAATGTGATTATAGCCACCAGTCTGCCATGCAGAGTGAGTATGACCACCAGGCCGCCCTGAAATATGAGTGTACAATCCAGGCAGTCTTGTAGTGTGGATGTAGCCACCAAGCTGCCATGTAATGTGTAATAAAGCTGCCCTGTAGTGTGATTGTAGACCCCATGCAACTCAGTAGTGTTCTTGTAGCCACCAGGCAGCCTTGTAGTGTGACTGTAGTCACCAGGCCACCCTGTAGTGTGAGTGTAGCCACCAGGCTGGGCTGTAGTGTGAGTGTAGCCACGAAGCTGTTCTGTAGTGAGAGTCTAGCCATCAGGCAGCCCTGAAGTGTCAGTGTAGCCACCAGGAAACTTTGTAGTGAGATTGTATCCAATAGGTAGCCTTGTTCCACTAAACATTTTCCCGTTTTCAAAACGTGCTTAAAACGACATTTCATTGTTTTGGGTACGTTTTAAATTACATTTAATATACATGTTTTTAGAATTTAAAAGTACACGTATAAAACATGAGGTCATAACGTTTTAATAAATGTTTTAAATGTTATGCGATAACGTTTTGGAGCAGAAGTTTTTAAAATGATAGTTCTAATTTTTATTTATTGCAATTATTAGGAAAAATTATCTTTATTGCATTTAGAAAAATGAAGAGAGGGAGAAGAGAGAGATACAGCAAAATAGAGAAAGAGAGAGATGGAGACAGACAGATAGGAGAGAGATATAGAAGAGAGAGAGAGCTTAGAGGGAGAGAGAGAGAGAGAGAGAGAGAGAAGAGAGAGAGAGAGAGAGAGAGAGAGAGAGAGAGAGAGAGAGAGAGAGAGAGAGAGAGAGAGAGAGAGAGAGAGAGAGAGAGAGAGAGAGAGAGAGAGAGAGAGAGAGAGAGAGAGAGAGAGAGAGAGAGAGAGAGAGAGAGAGAGAGAGAGAGAATCTCAAGAGAGAAGAACTTGGAGAGATAGAGAAAGAGAAAGAAAGAGAGAGAGAGAGAAGAACTTGGAGAGATAGAGAAAGAGAGAGAGAGAAGAGAAAGAGAGAAGAAGAACTTGGAGAGAAAGAGAAACAGAGAGAGAGAGAGAGATAAGAAAATGAGAGAGAGAGAGAGAGAGAGAGAGAGAGAGAGAGAGAGAGAGAGAGAGAGAGAGAGAGAGAGAGAGAGAGAGAGAGAGAGAGAGAGAGAGAGAGAGAGAGAGAGAGAGAGAGAGAGAGAGAGAGAGAGAGAGAGAGAGAGAGAGAGAGAGAGAGAGAGAGAGAGAGATAAGAGAAAGAGAGAAGAACTTGGAGAGAGAGAGAGACAGGGCTGCTATCGTGCTGGTCGCTATCGTGCTGGTCGCTAGGAGGCTTCTGCCAGGGGTTAGCTACCCCTGTATATGATTGTTGGAGACCCCGGGCAGCATGTGGCTGAAGTCCTATGCCAGTGTGTAGCTGGAGAGCGATAGTGGAGAATAGGCACCTCGTGATACTGTGTCGGTGGACTGGCCCACGTATAAGGTGAACTGTTACGAACCCGGATCCAGCGTCCGAGCCTGGAGCAGTGACAACCACGCCATCTGTGGGTCAGCTCCCGAAACCCCCGCCAAACGGACGACGACACCTGGTGAGGACAGCGTGTACTGGCCTCGAGGACCAGTTTCCAGTCTGGTTCAGCGCGCAACACCGCCACTGCTGACCTCTGGTGAGGTGGTGCCCAGACACCACCGCCATCTATGGAGTGGATACGTCAGGTGTTTGTGCCCGAGCCCGTAAGTAAGGTGTTTTAGTGTCCCAGTTATTGATGACGTGTCTGCTTACAGAGCCGACCTGGGACTGCTGTGATAGAAGTGGAGTCAGTCTACCCGAGGCAGCCAGTCTCCATACCTTGAACCTTGCTGCAGCTGTTGTGACGTCGTCCCCCCGGAAGAACACTGTGGTGTGTTAGCCTGCCAGTGGAGTGGCAGTGAAAGGATTTACCCGGGACCGACTGTTGGAGACGATCATCCACTGGGGTACTGAAGACAGGAGAGTGACTTGTGTTGTCACACGAGGCTCCTGTCTAGGGCGTTCCCCTTTTATCGTTCGTGGAGTGGCCGTACCAGCCTTGTTGGCTCAGAACCTGCCAGCAGACCAGCTGGACGTGTGGTTGACGGCCTCCACGGCAGTGCCCCCAGTGGACCTGTGTTTTGGCTGACCTGTGGCCCGGGTAGGCTCGGCATTCTCAGAGGACACGTCGTGAGGCCACGAAGAAAGCACCAAGGACTCGGCACCAAAAGTTGTGGCACCAGCGTCTTCAGCAGAAGACAACGATTATGGATTAATCCCCTTGTATAGTGTTAATACCCCCCCCCCCCTGTGTAACCGTTTTATATATTATTTATTGGTGACGGACATTATATTATATTAAGTTTTTGCCTTTATTTCCCTTCCCCTTTAAGTTACTTGCGTCACGGATCGCATCCCTTGAAAGCCACTGCTGGCTTGGGGTCGGATATAACTTCCTCCAACATCAGAGTAAGAACCCCGTTGCGTCCCGAGAGGGCCGTAACATGAACTCGCTAATGTTTCTCATTACGTGTGGACGAGGTACTAGGTGGTGGAAACACTGGGGTTGACGAATACTGCATAGTGTGCGTTTTGTGTGTCGAGTGTGCAAGTGACACTATTGTAAATAAGTATAGTAATAGTCTATTTATTCAAATATTTTATTGGTGAAAGTGTAAATATATTGGTAAAGGACATAGTGTTTTGTTCATCCCCCCTTTTCTCTATTGCACAATATAACCAATTCCTAAGAGCGTACTACTGACTTGGGGTCGGATACACTAAAAGAGGTTCTTCCATCAGGAACCCGGTTACTGGTCCTAAGTGGCTGTAACAGTGAGTGTAGCAACCAAGCAGCCCTGTAGTGGGAATGTGGACACCAGACAGCAAGAAAGAAAGCGGTTACAGCCCCGCTCCTGTGCCAGGTAAGTCCACTACGGGCTCACCATAGCCCGTGCTACTTGGTACTAGTTCTGAAAAGCTGAATCTAAAACAACAACAGCAAAAAAGTCTGAGTGTTGTCACCAGGCAGCTCTATATAGTGAGTGTAGGCTCTGTTGTTATTGTTTAAGATTCATCTGCAAGGAATAAAAAGTTCCAAGTAGCACGGGATATGGTGAGCCCGTAGTGGACTAACCTAGCACAGGAACGGGGCTGTAATGTGTAGCCACTAGACAGCCCTGTAATGTGAATGAAGCCACCAGGCAGCCCCTGTAGTGTGATTGTAGCCACCAGGCGACCTTGTAGTGTGAGTGTAGTCACAATGTAGCCTTGACGTATGAGTGATGCCAACAGGCAGCCTTATAATGTGAGTGCAGCAAACAAGGACCACTGAAATGTGAATATAGCCTCCGGGCAGCACCTTAATGTGAGTGTAGCCACCAGGGAGCCCTGTAATATGAGTGTAGCCACCAGGGAGCCCTGTAATATGAGTGTAGCCACCGGACAGCACTGAAGTTTGTGTATAGCCACAAGGCAACCTTGATGTGTGAATATAGCTACCAGGCAGACCTGTAGTGTGAGTGTGGCCACCACGCATCCCTGTAATGCGTGTTTAGCCATCAGGCAGCTCTGGAGTGTGAGTGTAGCCACAAGGGAGCCCCTGTAGTGTGAGTGTAGCCAAATGGCAGCTCTGGAGTGAGAGTGTAGCCACAAGGGAGCCCTGTAGTGTGAGTATAGCCACGTTGCAGCTCTGGAGTGTGAGTGTAGCCACAAAGGAGACCCTGTAGTGTGAACGTAGCCGACCAGGCAGCCTTGAAGGTTGAGTGTAGCCAAAAGGGAGCCTTGTAACGTGACTGTAGCCACCAAGAACCCTTTAGTGTGAATGTTGCCACCACGCAGCCTTGAAGTAAGAGTAGCCACCAGGGTGCCCTGTAGTCTGAGTGTAGCCTCTAGTAGTGCAATAATCTAGTGTATTACTCTAGTAGTGTAATAATCTAGTAGTGTATTACCCTAGTTGTATATTAACCTAATTGTGTAATAACAAAGAGGTGTAATAATCTAGTTTAATAACCTAATGTGTAATAATCTTTTTTAATAACCTAATGTGTAATATTCTAGTAGTGTAATAACATAGTGGTGTAATAATATAGTAGTGTAATAACCTAGTGGTGAAATTATTTAGTGATGTAATATTCTAATTGTGTAATAACCTAGTGGTGTAATAATATAGTGGCTTAATAGTTATATATAATTTATAATATTTTAAATAAAATCCTAGTGCTTTAAAAACCTAGCTGTGTAATAAACAAGTAATGAAATATACTAGTAGTGAGACAACCTTGTGGTGTAATAACCTAGTGGTGAAATACCCTAGTGGTCTAAAAACCGAGTTTTGTATTAACTTGGTTTTGTAATTCCCTAGTGGTATAATGCACTAGTCGGGTAATAACCCTAGTGGTGTAAGAACCATGTAGAGAAATAGCCTAGTGGAGTAAGAACCATGTAGAGTAATAACCTAGTGGTGTAAGAATCATGTAGAGTAATAACCTAGTGGTCACACACAGAGATCACACTAACGTGATGCATCAAATGAACAAATCCACAAGGGCAGTGACGAAGATTCGAACCTGCGTCTGGGAGCATCCCAGACACTGCCTTAATCGACTGAGCTACGACAGGGTAAAAAGGGTTGAAACCGAAGTTGTACTGAACTTACTGGATCCCGTAGCCTTTCCGAGGCACAAACCAGGCTTTTACACAATCCCCCCCCCCCCCCCTGCACCCGAGCAGAATGGATTTGTTCAACCTAGTGGTGTAATAATCTATTGGTGTAAAATCCTGCTGGTGTAGTAACCTTGTGGTGTAATACCCTAGTGGTGTAATAATCTATTTGCTTAATAACCTAGTGGTTTAAAACCTACTTTTGTAATAAACCAGTGGTGAAATACCCTAGTGGTCTAAAAAACGAGTTTAGTATTATCTTGGTTTTGTGGTATAGTGGTATTTATAGTATTATACCCTAGTGGTATAATACACTAGTTGTGTAAGGGTGAGAGGGTGTGTTAGCCGGAGCTCCTGAGTGTAGTTATATTATCATAGCAATATGGAAGTTGTAGTGAGGGACCTGATGACTCTAGTTGGAGCCCTGAAGACACAGTTGGACTCTTTACGGGAGGAGGTACTACAGTTGAAACGACAAAAAGAAGAAACGAAGGAGGAGACCAGTAGTAAAAAGATCTCGTCTTGGAAAGTTGTAAAGTTCAGGGGAAGAAGAAGACTTTGATAAAGCCGCCTACAGACACCCTAAGAACTTCTAATTCATTTGTGATATTGGAGGACGAGTGCTGTGGTGATACTGCAGATCACGCGAAAGGGAAAGCAATGAAGCGCAGGCCCCTCAGAGAGTAAAGGAAGTACCTAAGCGAACTTTAGTTGTGGGAGATTCCCAGATATGATATTTGGATAGAACGTTTTGTGCTAAAGATTGTGAATATCAAATAAATGTATTAAAACTATTTCACACAGATAGATATATTAGACGAGGAGGGGGAGTAGCCATATATGTTAGGGACAATTTGAAATGTAGTCTCAAAGAAAGTTTTCAAAACTGAGCCACATACAGAAACTATTTGGATGGAATTAAACGAAAAAACAAATATTATAATAGGAGTTATATATAGGCCACCAAATTTAGACAGAATGGAAGCAAAGCATCTATGGGATGAAATATCTAGAGCATCTATATCTAACAGTATTTATGTCATGGGTGACTCTAATTTTAGTGGAATAAACTGGTTAAACAAAACAGGGAATAATGAAGCAGAAGATTTTCTAGAATTAATTGACGATTGCTTTCTTGCGCAACACATTAAGGAACCAACGCGGGGAAATAATATTTTAGATTTAGTGTAAACTAACAGGGAAACACAAATTAAGGACATCGAAATAGGGAGTGAGCTAGGGAACAGTGATCATGAAGAAATCAGGTTTAGCATTGAATGGAATATATCTGTAGGAGAAAATTCTGTTAGTGCCTGACTTTCGAAAAGCTGATTTCAATAGCCTAAGAAATTTTTTGGGTCAAATAGATTGGAAAGTCTTGGGAATAGGGTGTGGGCCTGTCTTGGAGCAAGACGTGAACCCAGCGATAGGTGACGTAAAATGGGTTTTCGATGTGGATTCAAAATATATAACCTATTTAAAAATATTCTAAGCAAAGCCCAGGAATGTAGTATACCATATAAATTGAATAGATTGAATACTAATAATCCAAAGTGGATAACAAAGGATCTGGGGAACCTTATAGGTAAAAAGAGAGCGTGGTACAAAAAGAATTAAAAATTGGGAAGTCAGTTTAGAACAGGAATTCGTACAACTGGTTAGAAATACTAAAAAAGAGATAAGGAAAGCAAAAAGAAACTTTGAAGTTCGCATAGCAGAGCAAGCGAAGACAAATCCTAAAGGGGTTTTCCAGCTATACCGGACAAAGATTAGGGAAAGGATAGGTCCATTAAAAACTGAGACAGGTCAAATACTGAAAGTGATGAAGAGATGAGTAGTATTTTTAATAAATATTTTATATCTGTATTTACTAAAGAAGAACTTAACAATATGCCTTTAGATGAACAAGTCTATGTGGGTAGGGATGAGGACAGGTTAACTAGTTTAGCAGTTACGCATGCAGGACATGCAGTGTGTCACTGTTAAGCCGTACAAGCAGCTATCATACATGCCGGACATGCAGTGTGTCACTGTGAAGCTGTCATACATGCAGTATATCGTTAAGCTGTATATGCAAGATATACAGTGTGCCACTATTAAGCTGTAATAGCAGCTGTCATTCATGTAGGACAAACAGTACGTGTGTCCCTATTAAGCTGTACAATCAGCTACTATACATACAGGAGAGGCAGTGTTTCACTCATAAGCTATACAGATAGCTGTCATACATACAGATAATTAATTCCAAGGGAGTTAAGTGTCCAATGACTTAAATGATCAACATGAAACATAATATTATACCAGACTTTCACACATCAATTCTCTAATGTTTGTGATGACATATTTAAATTAGACATTGAGAAAATAATGTAGTAATTTAGTGACCATATTTCAACACATCCTACTGTTCATTGCCTTTGCTGGTCTTACCTGGTTTTTGACTGGTTACATAAGTCGATGAACTTAGATATATCAATCAGACCAAATGTGTCCTCCAATTTATTAATTGACGAAAACCTGAAAAACAAAAGAACAAAACATTATTGAATAATAATTTCTTCCAAACCAACCATAAAGATTTGTTGCTCTTTTGAAATCCATAATCCAAACACTGAAATGTCAGCTTTCTTGAAATATTAAGATATATTTGTTTTGTCCATCACATTGATGAAGACTGGTGCGGGCGAATAGTTTCCTCATGAACCTGGAGAACAGCAGGAAGTTGCTTTAGTACAACTGCCATCAACTGTAGATCAGTCAGGTTCGTATATGACTATTACATTTCCAAGGCCAAGAAGAGAGACGGAGTTAAGATCAAACACGCGACAACAGCACTGCCAAGTGTGAGGTTCAGAGAATCTTACACCAGCACCAGAGCTTTAGTTTGAGGCTTTAGTGTGCGTGTAGCCACCAGGCAGCCCTATAGTGTGCGTGTAGCCACCAGGCAGCCCTATAGTGTGAGTGTAACCACCAGGCAGCCCTATAGTGTGAGTGTAACCACCAGGCAGCCCTATAGTGTGAGTGTAACCACCAGGCAGCCCTGTAATGTGAGTGTAGCCGCCAGGCAGCCCTATAGTGTGGGTGTAGCCACCAGGCAGCCCTATAGTATGAGTGCAGCAACCAGGTAGCCCTGTAATGTGAGTGTAGCCACCAGGCACCCCAATAGTGTGAGTGTAACCACCAGGCAGCCCTGTAATGTGAGTGTAGCCACCAGGCATCCCAATAGTGTGAGTGTAGCCACCCGGCAGCCCTGTAGTGTGAGTGTAGCCACCAGGCAGCCCTGTAGTGTGAGTGTGGCCACCAGACAGCCCTGTAATGTGAGTGTAGCCACCAGGCAGCCCTGCAGTGAGAGTGTAGCCAACAGGCAGCACTATAGTGCGAGTTTAGCCACCAGGTAGCCCTATAGTGTGAGTGTAGCCACCAGGCAGCCCTATAGTGTGAGTGTAGCTACCAGGCAGCCCCTATAGTGTGAGTGTAGCTACCAGGCAGCACTATAGTGTGAGTGTAACCACCAGGCAGCCCTATAATGTGCGTGTAGCCACCAGGCAGCCCTATAGTGTGGGTGTAGCCGCCAGGCTGCCCTATAGTGTAAGTGTAGCCACCAGGCAGCCCAATACTGTGCGTGTAGCCACCAGGCAGCCCTATAGTCTGCGTGTAGCCACCCGGCAGCCCTGTAATGTGAGTGTAGCCACCAGGCAGCTCTATAGTGTGAGAGTAGCTACCAGGCAGCCCTGTAGTGTGAGTGTAGCCACCAGGCAGCCCTGTAATGTGAGTGTAGCCACCAGGCAGCCCTATAGTGTGTGTGTAGCCACCAGGGAGCCCTATAGTGTGAGTGTAGCCACCAGGCAGCCCTATAGTGTGAGTGTAGCCATCGGGCAGCCCCTATAGTGTGAGTGTAGCCACCAGGCAGCCCTATAGTGTGAGTGTAACCACCAGGCAGCCCTATAATGTGCGCATAGCCACCAGGCAGCCCTGTAGTGTGAGTGTAGCCACCAGGCTGCCTTGTAATGTGAGTGTAGCCACCAGGCACCCTGTAGTGTGAATGTAGCCACCACACAGCCCTGTAGTGTGATTGTAGCCACCAGGCAGCCCTGTAGTGTGAATGTAGCAACCAGGCAGCCCTGTAGTGTGATTGTAGCCACTATGCACCCTGTTGTGTGAATGTAGCCACCATAGCCAAATAGTATGATTGTAACCAGCATGCTCAACTTACTTTGTTCCAATGTGTGCTAAAGCCATAGACTGAGCAGTGTTCACCGTAACATTGATGGGGAATGTTTGTGAACATTGTTCTTCGAGTGACTTAGTGGGGACAAGCAGGAGAAACCTTGTGTGTGGTCGCTCTTGGCACAACCTCCGCAGGATTGTAGTCTTGCCTGCTCCTGCAAAGGCGTCGATCTTCACAACCTGGACAATAATTATAACATTATTCACAAACTGGACAACCATCTTTAATGTCATTGACAATTAGCATATCTATTATTCTAGGTTTCAGACCCTAGACAACAAATTAAGAATATAATTCATAACCTGAACCACCAGTTATAACATAATTCACAGTCTTACAACAATTATAACATCCTCAAAGTTCAGGCAATTATTATATCATCATTCACAACCTTGACAACAATAATACAATCATTCACAACATGGACGATAAATATAACATCCATTGAAACCTGGACAACAATTATGACATCATTCACAACATGACAATTATTTTAGCATCATTCACAACCTGACAACAATTATCTGCTTGATTATAATATTACCTGCTTGCAGGCGAGGAGTCACAATAACGTGGCTGAAGTATGTTGACCAGACCACACACTAGAAGTTGAAGGGACGACGACGTTTCGGTCCGTCCTGGACCATTCTCAATCGACTTGAGAATGGTCCAGGACGGACCGAAACGTCGTCGTCCCTTCAACTTCTAGTGTGTGGTCTGGTCAACATTACCTGCTTGAATTATATCATTCTTCACAATCTGGACAACAATTATAACATTCTTCTCAACCCGGTACTGTAACTGTACAACCCGGTGTTTACTGTTAGTACACACGTAGTGACGTTACTTATATGACTGTCTTCTGTAAGTTCACAAGTAGTAACGTTACTTATATGACCGACAGTAAAAACACACATTGCGAAGTTACTTACATGACTAGCTGTAGGAACACACATTGCGAAGTTACTTACATGAATGGATCTAAGTACACACGGAATGATGCTACTTACTTGAATGGCTTTTGTAAGTGCACACGTAGTGACGTTACTTACATGACTGGCTGTAAGTACATACATTATGGCGTTACTTACATGACTGTCTTCAGTAAGTACACACACATTGTTACGTTACTTACATTACTGGCAGAAAGTGCAAACTAAAGGACGTTACTTACATGATTAGCTTTTATTTTATGATTGATGATTCTTAGTTGTTCTTGAGTAAGATGAAGAGTCTCGCTGTGGATGACCTTCTGTGTTCTATGTTGACCTGACGCCACCTGCTGCCGCTGTTGACCCACAGACACCTGCTGCAGCTGTTGACCCAACGCCACCTGCTGCCGCTGTTGACCCACAGACACCCGCTGCCGCTGTTGACCCACAGACACCTGCTGCCGCTGTTGACCCACAGACACCTGCTGCCTCTGTTGACCCAAAGACACCCGCTGCCGCTGTTGACCCACATACACCTGCTGCCCCTGTTGACCCACAGACACCCGCTGCCGCTGTTGACCCGCAGACACCCGCTGCCGTTGTTGACCCACATACACCTGCTGCCCCTTTTGACCCACAGACACCTGCTGCCACTGTTGACCCTCAGACACCTGCTGCCGCTGTTGACCCACAGACACCTGCCGCTGTTGACCCACAGACGCCTGCTGCCACTGTTGACCCACAGACACCTGCTGCCGCTGTTGACCCTCAGACACCCGCTGCCGCTTTTGACCCTCAGACACCCGCTGCCGCTTTTGACCCACAGGCACCTGCTGGAGCTGTTGACCTTCAGACACCTGCTGCTGCTGTTGACCCTCAGACACCCGCTGCCGCTGTTGACCTTCAGACACCCGCAGCCGCTTTTGAGCCTCAGACACCTGCTGCCGCTGTTGATCCTCAGACACCTGCTGCTGCTGTTGACCCTCAGACACCTGCTGCCTCTGTTGACCCACAGGCACCTGCTGCCACTGTTGACCCACAGACACCTGCTGCCGCTGTTGACCCTCAGACACCCGCTGCCGCTTTTGACCCACAGGCACCTGCTGCTGCTGTTGACCCACAGACACCTGCTGGAGCTGTTGACCCACAGACACCTGCTGCCGCTGTTGATCCTCAGACACCTGCTGCTGCTGTTGACCCTCAGACACCTGCTGCCTCTGTTGACCCACAGACACCTGCTGCAGCTCTTGACCCACAGACACCTGCTGCAGCTGTTGACCCACAGACACCTGCTGCAGCTGTTGACCCACAGACACCTGCTGCCTCTGTTGACCCACAGGCACCTGCTGGAACTGTTGACCCACAGACACCTGCTGCAGCTCTTGACCCACAGACACCTGCTGCAGCTGTTGACCCACAGACACCTGCTGCAGCTGTTGACCCACAGACACCTGCTGCAGCTGTTGACCCACAGGCACCTGCTGGAGCAGGTGACCCTCAGACACCTGCTGCCACTGTTGACCCACAGACACCTGCTGCAGCTGTTGACCCCCAATCACCTGCTGTAGGTCTTCGTGATAATTTATTCCTGCAGTTCTCCATCTGTTCTCATACAGGTGTAGTGTATAATTCACCATGTAGTAGTACCTGTAAGTAAATCATAGAGGTAGTATATAATACACCATGTGGTAGTTCCTCTAATATTATCATAGAGAAATTGTATAATACAACAGGTTGAAGTAGCTCTAAGGTTATCATAGTGAAAGAGAATAATACACCTGGTGGTGGAACCTGTATGGCTTTTCATAGTGGTAGTGCATAATGCACTAGGTGGTAGTACTTGTAATGTTATCAAAGAGGTAGTGTATAATACACCATACAGAAGTTAGTACCTGTAAGGCTATCATAGCGGTAGCGTATAATACACTAGGTTGTAGTACCTGTAAGTTATCATAGAGGTAGAGTTTAATACTCCAGGTGGTGGTACTTATCGGAAAAACAACCCCATTTATTAACTTTCAATACATTTGACAGATATTCTTCCTGTTTATTTACTACTAACAAGATAACTCAAAGAAAACGAGATTGTCATGGATTTTTCCCTCAGAAGAACACGAGGAAATCATTGCAATATGTCACCATTAACCTCACCAGCTAATAATATCGTGAATTCTTCTTAAAACATCAGTCTCTGGACTGTAAACATCATAAAAATATTTCCCTTGAACGAACTTAAATTAACTATAATTACTAAAATTGATTAATTATTAACCCTCTTTCTACTTCTTGCTAAAACACCATCTGATGTTCACACCAATGTGGAAGACTCACTGCTATGACGCTACTTGTTACAAAAGTCCCTAGACTCTACTTTGTCGGACACTCAACCTGTTAGAACTGTCCCAAGTCCGGACCTGTTACAACTTATTCCATCTGTTACGTCAGATTTCTGTGACGCTCAACTTGACACGTCAGGTCGTTGTGATGTTACACTCTGTACGTCAGGTATCTGTGCCGCTACACTTCGTACGTCTGGTTATTTTGACGCAACACTTGGTACATCAGGTATATGTGACGCTACACTTCGAACTTGAGGTCACTTTGACGCTACACTTGGTACGTCAGGTCATTTTGACGCAACAATTGGTACGTCAGGTCATTGTGACGCAATAATTAGTACGTTAGGTCATTGTGACACAACACTTGGTACGTCAGGTCATTGTGACACTACATTGGTTCATAAGGCCATTGTGACGCTACACATGGTGCGTCAGGTCACTGTAACACTACACTTGGTACGTCAGGTCATTGTGACACTACACTTGGAACGTCAGGTCACTGTTACGCTACACTTGGTACGTCATGTCATAGTGACACTACACTTGGTACGTCAGGTCATTGTGACACTACACTTGGTACGTCAGGTCATTGTGACACTACACTTGGTACGTCAGGTCATTGTGACACTACGCTTGGTACGTCAGGTCATTGTGACACTACGCTTGGTACGTCAGGTCACTGTGACGTTACACTTAGTACGTCAGGACATTGTGACGATACACTTGGTACGTCAGGTCATTGTGACATTACATTGGTACGTCAGGTCACTGTGACGCTACACTTCGAACGTCAGGTAACTGTGACGTTACACTTGGTACGTCAGGTCAATGTGACGCAACACCTGGAACGTCAGGTCATTGTGAAATTTTTCAGGTAACTGTGACGCTACACTGGGTGCATCAGGTCACTCTGACACCTGACGTTGTGTGATAGGTCATTGTGACGTTACACTTGATGCTTAAGGACAATGTGACACTACACTTGGTATGTGTAGGTCATTGTGACACTATACTTGGTACGTCAGGTCACTGTGACACTACACGTGGTACGTCAGGTCATTGTGACACTATACTTGGTACGTCAGGTCACTGTGACACTACACTTGGTACGTCAGGTCATTGCGACACTACACTTGGTGCGTCAAGTCATTGTGACACTACACTTGGTACGTTAGTTCATTGTGACACTATACTTGGTACGTCAGGTCACTGTGACACTACACGTGGTACGTCAGGTCATTGCGCCACTACACTTCGTGCGTCAAGTCATTGTGACACTACACTTGGTACGTTAGTTCATTGTGACACTACACTTGGTACGTCAGGTCATTGCGACACTACACATGGTACGTCAGGTCACTGTGGCACTACACGTGGCACGTCAAGTCATTGTGACACTATACTTGGTACGTCAGTTCATTGTGAAACAACAATTTGTTCGTCAGGACACTGTGACTCTACACCCTGAACGTTAGTTCACTCTGAAACCTGACGTTGTACGTCAGGTCACTGTGACGTTACACTTTGTACGTCAGGTCACTGTGACGTTACACTTGGTTCATCGGGTCATTGTGAGGCTTCACTTGGTACGTCAGGTCACTTTGACACTACACTTGGTTCGTCAGGTCACAGTGACGCTACTCTTCGTACGTCAGATTACTGTGACACTACACATTGTACTTCAGGTTTCTTTGACACTACCCAAGTACGCAGATCTACCCAGTGCCCAGATCATCCCGGTTCCCAGACTAACCCAGTGACCAGATCAACACAGTGCTCAGATCATCCCGGTTCCCAGTCTAACTCAGTACCCAGATCAACACAGTGCTCAGATCATCCTGATTTCCAGACTAACCCAATGCTAAGACAACCCAGTGCCAAGACAATCCAGTGCCAAGATCAACCCAAGACCCCAGATCAGCCCAGTGCCCAGATCAACCCAGTGCTCAGAGTAACTCAATGCCCATATCAACCCATTGCTCATATCAACCCAATTCCGATATCAACCTAGTACCCAAATTAGCCCAGTTCCCTAATCAAACCAGCACCTAGATCAACCTGGTGCCCGGATCGATCAAGTGCCCAGATCAACCTGGTACCCGGATCAACCAAGTGCTTGGTAAGACGGGCATCATTAATCTAATGTCGATACATCCGTGCTGGATCCCACCCTATGTCAACACAACCTGGAAACATGCCTGGGAATTGAATATTTTACGTCATTAACATAGTGCCAGAGTTTCCACCAACTTGATGGTGGTGACAATGTGAGCCGACCACTTTATAGTTAGATAATAAAGCAGACCCAATCCGACTGTGTTGGACAAATACACCTCGGTAATCACTTTACAAAACTGGGTGAGGCTATGCAAGCGTATTGCCTTTGACATTGGACAGACATCTCTCTCTTTTTTGTATTTAGATTACAAAGGTCACATAATAGTGGAATTCCAGAGACTCTTCTGGTCCCATACCACCAAGTTCGTGAGGGTCACCTTGCTATCCGACATTCTTTTAAAGGGGCAATTCGACAAACCTCATTGCATCTATATAACGTTTCTTATATATTATCCAGATGAGATTACTATTGTTGCTACTATTGTGATCATTTATACTTTTTATCGTGAAACTTCTCACCACAAGAATGACCCGAACATAATAATAATAGTTAACTCACCTTGTTGGAAAACAGAAGTGATCTGTGCAGTAAATCAGAAGGGAAGCTAAGCAGTAGAAGGCCTCTGTGACATCAACATAAGTGAGGGGAGAGTGAGGGTGAAGCAGCAGGTGGATCGCCCCCTCCACGTCCCACACGTCCTCCGACACTGCCAACATCAAATCATTGCTAATACACTTCCCTCACATTATACGGAATAGATGAATTATGGAGTATATTTCCTTGTCGATATTCAATTAACATTTCCACCTGTATAACATTTATTGTTGCTTATCAGCAAGGATGAGTAAACAGCCTGGCTGTGGAAAGCATTGGCTATCTAAAAACAATAAAAAAAGGCATCTTCCTACTTGGCCCATACGTGACACCTCCTATTTATACTCAACCTAACTCAGTTCGATACATACAGAAATCACTATTCCGTGATATATCAAATGAATAAATTTGATCATAATTATAATGGGTACCACAATCCACAATCAAGGTAAGGATAACACGATCAATGGGATGAGAACGCGAGCTAAGGGCAGGAAAACATGATCAAGAGGAGGATATCATGATCAATGGGATGAGAACACGTGCTAAGGGAAGGAGAACACGATCAAGGGGAGGGTAACACGTGCTATGGGGTTTAGAACACAATCATGGGGTGGATAACACGATCAATGGAATGAGAACGCGAAATAGGGGGAGGAGAACACGATCAAGTAGAGAGGAACACGATCTATGGGATTAAAACACGAGCTAGGGGGTGAAGACCAAGAGGAAATGGAGGAAAGCCGGATCAAGAGAAGGAGAACAGGATCGGATCAAAGGGAACTTTGGCAATGAGAGGTGAACAAGAGCAAGAGGAAGAGTACAGTATCAGTGGGACGAGAACCGGAAGAAGAGGAGGAGAACTGCAGAAAGGAAAGGCGAACTGGAGAAAGGGGAGGAGAACAGAAGCAAGGGGAGGAAAACAGATGCAAGGGAAATAGAACAGAAACGGAACAACTAGAACTGGGGCAACGGGAGGAGAACAAGAGGAAATGTAGGAAATCCGGAGCCAGGGAAGGAGAACAGGATCAGGACAACGAGAAGGTGAGCTGAGAGGAGGGCAATGAGAGATGAACAAGAGCAAAGGAGGAGAACAGTATTAGTACGAGAACGGGAGAGAGAAAAGGACAACAGAAGAAAGGAGAGGAGAACAGAAGCTAAGGGAGGAAATCAGAAGCAAGGGAAGGAGAACGGAAGCAATGGATAGTGAACAGAACAGCTAGAACAGAAAAAAATGAGAGTAGAACAGGAACAGGTGGAGTATAGCAATAGCATAGGAGAAGAATAACAGTTGGAGGAGAACAGAAGAAAGGGAAGGAGAGCAGGACATAGTGGGAGGGAGAACAGAAGGAAGGGAAGGAGAACAGGAGAAAGGGGAGGAAAACATGAGCAATTGAAGGTGAACACGAGCTATGGAAGAACAGGATAAAAGTGAGGAGAACACGAACAACTAGAGGAGAACTGCAGACTGGGGAAGGAGGAGGAAAGAGAACAGGACCAAGTGGAGGAGAACAGGAGCGAGGCAGGAAAATAAATACAATGAGAGGAGAACATGAGCATGGAACACCTACGGAACACAATGAGGGTAGCGACGTGCCAGAGGTTGAAGGGTCTGGGCATGAGCGCCTCCTCCATGTTCTCCAGAGTATCACTTGCCAAGGTGTACAGTCTGTGTCTCTCAAGGACCAACTTGGTGGCTGCTCCAGCTCCTGGCCTCTGCCTGCTTCCCATCATCCTGCAATATTCACAATACTGTTAGTGATCCTTTACCCTTTCTTCTGGCACCTGCCTGCTGCCCGTCATCCTCCAATATCCACAACACCGTTAGTGATGCTCTATCATGCTGCTAATGTTGTCTCTTACATCTACATCTGTTACATCTAGAAAGGGCAGCTTCCCAGCATTCTCCCTCTCCTACATGAAACTCAACACAGAATTCTGCTCGAAAGCCTCCTTCAGCTGCTGCAGACCTCTGACATCAGGTTCCTGCATTGAATGAAGGAGGCATTCGAGAAGAATTCTGTATTGAGTTTCACGTACGAGATGGAGAATCATGGGAAGCTACCCTTCCTAGATGTAACAGCCATGGAAATGAGAACAGGCTTCCACACTGCAGTCTACACTAAGGAAACTAACATAGAAATGTTCCTCAGTGCCAATAGTGACTGCCCAGACAGGTACAAGAGAAGTGTACCTTATGATTACTTCGACTGTGCTCTCAGCCACAGCTCAGGATGGAAGGTGAAGTCGATGAAGAACTCTGTAGGGTAAGGCAGGTCCTAGTCAACAATGGCTACTCTAACGGTTTTGCTGAAGACGTCATAAAAAGAAAAGTGAAACACCATGCAACCTCTGAAGAGTCAAACACAACACAACACTTGTACCACCTATTAGACTATTTTACAGGAACTTCTTTTCGAAGGCTCATAAAACAGAGGAAAGAGTCCTGAGAGTTATTGTTGATAGGAACGTTAGCCCAACAAACAAAAATAAGAAAATACAATTGATAATTTACTATAAAACCAAAAAAAACACCCAATCCCACTCATATACATGTCCAACCCGCGCTTGAAACATTCGAGGGACCCCACCTCCACCATGTTACACGGTAATTGGTTCCACAAATCAACAACCCTGTTACCGAACCAGTATTTACCCAAGTCTTTCCTAAATCTAAATTTATCCAATTAATACCCATTGTTTCGTGTTCTGTCTTGTGTTGATACTTTTAATAGCCCATTAATATCCCCTTTGTTGTGTCCATTCATCCACTTGTAAACCTCTATTATGTCACCCCTAACTCTTCGCCTTTCCAGTAATTGCAACTTAAGCTTTGTTAATCTTTCTTCATATGAAAGATTTCTAATTTGGGGAATTAACTTAGTCATCCTACGCTGGACACGTTCAAGTGAATTTATATCCATTCTATAGTACGGCGACCAAAACTGAGTTCCATAATCTAAATGGGGCCTAACCAGAGCAAGATATAACTGAAGAACCTCACCAAAGGATCTATCCTTTCCCTAATCTTTATTTGATATTACTGATAAAACCCTGTAGGATTTGTTTTTGCGTGCCCTGCAATACCAACTTCATGGTCTCTTTTTGCCATCCTTATCTATATTTAAACTTTTCTAACCAATGGAATGAATTCTTGTTCTAAACTGCCTTCTCTATTTTAAGTCCTTTTGTAACAAGCTCTCTTTCTTCCTGTAAGGTTCTTCAGGTCATTTACTATCCATTTCGGGTCATTATTATTCGATCTATTGAATTTGTATTGTGTACTACGTTCCTGTGCTTTCTTATAATATTTGTATGTAAGTTATAATTTGATTCCACATCGAAATTCCCTTTTAACATCACCCATTGCAATGTTCACCTCTCGCTCCAGGACCAGCCCAATAGATTTTCCAATCTATTTCATCCAAAAAATTCCTAAGGCCATTTAAGTAAGTTTTATGGAATTCTTATAAGGATAGTTTTAAGAAGCCGCATCCTACTGCCAGTCTGGAATTTTATATAAGTAGCATGATTAAAGTGGATGATTCTAAGGGATATCAATTAGGTATTTATTCAATAATCGGAGAGACGTTGGTGTGTGTGCGTGTGTATTCATCTAGTTTCACCTAGTTTTGCTTGCGGGGATTGAGCTCTGCTCTTTCGGCCCGCCTCTCAACTGTCAATAAACTGTTTCCACTAATTTCTTTTTCTTTCTTTTTTCCACACCACACACACGCAGCCCAGGAAGCAGCCCGTGACAGCTGACTAACTTCCTGGTACCTATTTACTGCTAGGTAACAGGGGCATAGGGTGAAAGAGCATTGTGCTTTTTTCTTGCTTCTTGTGGAGAGGCCTTCTGCAGTTTATTTAAATTTTTAGTGTCAGTTAATGACTAACTTGACATGGGGGGGGGAATAAATGTGTTTCAGGTTTGGCCTGCATTAAATAACTAATCTATAAGTAGCTATTTGGTATAAACAAGCAATCTTTGAAAATGGTAATACACATGCGATCACTGAAAATATGATTTAATTATAAATAATTGAAAATGGGTATAAATAAATAATCAATCATTTTCATTGATTTTCATTACATTTACAAAAACTGGACTATTTGAAAGATGATTAAAACTGGCTGATTATGTCACTCATCTAAAATTAGGGATGACTGGAACCGCGCATCACCGAGGTAACTAAAAATGCCCTGTGTTACAACTGTGCATTGTAGGGGTAACTAAAAAGGGCCCGGACTATGACCGTGTGTCACCACGTAACTTAAAACGACCCAGACTACAATCCTGCCATGAGAAAGGTAAAATGAACTGTTATAGTCTTGGTATCCACTACTGTTATCTTACATGACACTACTTATACAGTCTTTCATGGTATTATCCTACTTGATGACACTGGTGATATAGTCTCTCAAGGTGTTATCTCACCTGCTGGCACTGGTGATTCAGTCTATCATGGTGTTATCTAAACTGATAACACATGTGATATAGACTCTCATGCTGTTATTTTACCTGATGAAATTGGGAATACAACTTAAGAACATAAGAACAAAGGCAACTGCAGAAGGCCTGTTGGCCCATAAGAGGCAGCTCCTATTTATAACCACCCAATCCCACTCATATACTTGTCCAACCCGCGCTTGAAACAATCGAGGGACCCCACCTCCACAATGTTACGCGGGAATTGGTTCCACAAATCAACAACCCTGTTACTGAACCAGTATTTACCCAAGTCTTTCCTAAATCTAAACTTATCCAATTTATACCCATTGTTTCGTGTTCTGTCTTGTGTTGATACTTTTAATACCCTATTAATATCCCCTTTGTTATGTCCATTCACCCACTTGTAAACCTCTATCATGTCGCCCCTAACTCTTCGCCTTTCCAGTGAATGCAACTTAAGCTTTGTTAATCTTTCTTCATATGAAAGATTTCTAATTTGGAGAATTAACTTAGTCATCCTACGCTGGACACGTTCAAGTGAATTTATATCCATTCTATAATATGGCGACCAAAACTAAACTGCATAATCTAAATGGGGCCTAACTAGAGCAAGATATAGCTTTGAGAACCACACCAGGTGTCTTGTTACTAATGCTGCGATTAATAAATCCAAGTGTCCGATTTGCCTTATTACGAACATTTATGCATTGATCCTTTTGTTTTAAATTCTTACTAATCATAACTCCCAGATCCCTTTCGCAATCCGACTTCGCAATCTCAACACCATCTAGCTCGTATCTTGTAACTCTATCATCATTACCTAATCCTCAGAACTTTACATTTATCAGCATTAAACTGCATCTGCCAATCCTTTGACCATTTCAAAACCCTATCTAGATCAACTTGAAGTGATAGTGAGTCCTCCTCCTAATTAATTTCCCTACCGATTTTCGTATCATCGGCAAATTTGCAAATGTTGCTACTCAAACCTGAATCTAAATCATTTATATATATTATAAACAACAGAGGTCCCAGGACAGAGCCTTGAGGCACTCCACTTACAACATTTTCCCACTCTGACTTGATTCCATTTATACTAACTCTCTGTTTCCTTTGGTATAGCCATGCCCTAATCCAGCTTAATATAGCACCCCCAATACCATGAGACTCTATCTTTTTAATCAGTCTTTCATGTGGCACTGTATCAAAAGCTTTGCTAAAGTCAAGGTATACAACATCGCAATCCTTACCACTATCAACTGCCTCAACAATGCTAGAATAAAAAGATAACAAATTTGTTAAACATGAACGGCCATTTATAAAACCATGTTGTGACTCAATTATTATTTTATGTTTTTCAAGATGAAGACGAATTTTATTTGCTATTATAGATTCGAGTAACTTTCCCACAATAGACGTTAGGCTAATTGGTCGATAGTTAGACGCAAGTGATGTATCTCCTTTCTTAAAAACTGGTATCACATTAGCAACTTTCCAAAACTCTGGCACTCTGCCTGACTCTATTGATTTATTAAATATGGTTGACAGTGGGTCACAAAGCTCCTCTTTGCATTCTTTAAGCACCCTGGCAAACACTTCATCCGGCCCTGGGGATTTGTTTGGTTTGAGTTTTACTATTTGTTTAAGAACATCCTCCCTGGTAACTGTTAAACTCGTCAACCTGTCCTCGTCCCCACCCACATAGACTTGTTCGGCTGAAGGCATATTGTTAAGTTCCTCTTTAGTAAATACAGATACAAAATATTTATTAAAAATACTACTCATCTCTTCATCACTATCTGTTATTTGACCTGTCTCAGTTTTTAATGGACCCATCCTTTCCCTAGTCTTAGTACGATATAACTGAAAAAACCCTTTAGGATTTGTCTTTGCTTGCCCTGCTATGCGAACTTCATAGTTTCTTTTTGCTTTCCTTATTTCTTTTTTAACATTTCTAACCAGTTGTATGAATTCCTGTTCTAAAGTGACCTCCCCATTTTTAATCCTTTTGTACCAAGCTCTCTTTTTACCAATAAGGTTCTTCAAATTCTTTGTTATCCACTTTGTGTCATTGGTATTCGATCTATTCAATTTGAATGGTATACTACGTTCCTGTGCTTTGTTTAGAATATTCTTAAATAAGTTATATATTGAATCCACATCGAAATCCCCATTTAAGTCACCTATCGCTGGGTTCATGTCTCGCTCCAAGACCGGCCCACACCCCATACCCAAGACTTTCCAATCAATTTGACCCAAAAAATTTCTTAGGCTATTAAAATCAGCTTTTCGAAAATCTGGCACTTTAACAGAATTTTCTCCTACTGGTCTATTCCATTCTATGCTAAATCTGATTTCTTTGTGATCACTGCTCCCTAGCTCACTCCCTATTTCGATGTCATTAATTTGCGTTTCCCTGTTAGTTAACACTAAATCTAAAATATTATTTTCCCATGTTGGTTCCTTAATGTGTTGCGTAAGAAAGCAATCGTCAATTAATTCTAGAAAATCTTCTGCTTCACAATTCCCTGTTTTGTTCAACCAGTTTATTCCGCTAAAATTAAAGTCACCCATGACATAAATACTGTTAGATCTAGATGCTCTAGATATTTCATCCCATAGGTGCTTTGCTTCCATTCTGTCTAAATTTGGTGGCCTATATATTACTCCTATTATAATATTATTAGCTTTTTCGTTTAATTCTATCCAAATAGTTTCTGTGTGTGGCTCTGTTTTGATTCCCTCTTTGAGACTACATTTCAAATTGTCCCTAACATATATGGCTACTCCACCTCCTCGTCTAATATATCTATCTGTGTGAAATAGTTTAAATCCATATATTTGATATTCAGCTAATAGTTCTCTATTTTCTACATTCATCCACGTTTCGGTAAGTGCAATAATATCTATTTTTTCTGTGCAGACAAGAGCATTTAATTCGTTAATTTCATTTCTTAGACTTCTACTGTTAGTGTAATATACCCTAAGTGAATTGTTATTTTGCGGCCCTTCTCTTTCCCTGATTGTTTTGCCAATTCCTTTCTCCCACAAACACATACTTTTATTTCCTCCTTTCTCCAAATCAATTTCCATACCTCTATCTACTAACAGTTTAAACCCAAACAAACACCTCTAACCACTTCTTCCAACAAGTTCGCAACAGCAACAACCCCAGCTCTCGATAGATGCACCCCATCACGAGCATACATTTCATTTCTTCCATAGAAGTGTTCCCTGTTGTCTATGAAAGATATTGCATTTGATTTGCAATATCTTTCCAGCCGGCAATTGACACCAAGTGCCCTCGATATCCATTCATTTCCCACTCCCTTTCTTGGAAGAATGCCACATATGATCGGGATTCCTCCCTTGCTCCTAACTAATTCTATGGCTGTTTTATACCTCTGAATCAGTTCCTCACTCCTAACTCGACCAACATCATTTCCTCCCACTTCTTCTCTTGATGATCTTCTCTGATGATGATGTTCTTGATGAACTTCTCGTGATGTTATCTTACCTGATGACACTGGGGATACAGTTTCTCATGGTGTTATCTTAACTGATAACACTGGTGATACAGTCTATCATGGTGTTATCTTACCTTATGACACTGGTTATACAGTCTCTCATGGTGTTATCCTACCTGATGACACTTGGGATTCAGTCTCTCGTGGTGATATATTACCTGATGATACTGGTGATACAGTCTATCGTTGTGTTATCTTACCTGATGACACTGGGGATACAGTCTCTCACGGAAGTAAAACCGTGGCGCTGACAGTGGGTAGACATGATGTGAGTGGTTGGCACCATGTCACTTCTGCAAGTGTGGAAGAGCGATATGCTGGATGGTACTCTCCATGGCGCCAGTTTCAGTCTATGGTGAATTTTTCTCCAGGGGATAAACTGAAATAGTTCAATAGAGAATTAAGACAAACGAATTAACAGTATGACATTATGTAATTACATAACAGTACGTACATTACGTATGTACATTAATGTATCAGTACGAACATTACGTTAATTACGAAAAATTCACATTCTGAATGCAGCAATTTTCCATACTTACATATAATTTCGAAATTCATTTCCTACATAACATGAAAACTTCAATGCACAATTTATGTAATATTTAATTCATTGTTGTATTACTCACTGTAGGTTTATATTACTCACCTCTATAATGTATTACTCAGTGAACGATTACATATATCAACATTATGTTTTATTACTAACTGAAGGGTTGAATTACTCACTGCAGGGTTCTACTACTCACTGCAGGGTTGCATTACTCACCGCAGGGTTAAGTATAACTGTGTACCAGTAGCGGCAGACAGTTGCATCGACAGTCAACAGATGTACTATAGGCACATGTGCAAACACCAGCTCCAGCACCTCTGTGGGCAGGCTGAAATATACCACTTCCAAACACATCCTGCAATAGTTACATGTTCATTACTTTGGAACACATCTGGAAAGATTACATACTGCATCACAAACACTTACCCAGAGGTAGCAAAAACTACTACAACATGTATATTGACAGATACATGACAAAAGAGGAACAGATAGCCCACAAGCGAGCAAACCTCCACGATACAACTCTTCCCATTTGAGCGTCAGACCAATCAGCCCTCCCTCCTCCTTATCTCCCCAACACCTCCCCTGACACCATCGCATTCAAATCCATCTGCTTCATCCCACATTCCAAGGGTCTCCTCATCCCCTCAACCCCCAAAACTCTCTCAGCCCTCATCCTCTCAACCCCCAAAACCTGCCCAGCCATCACCCCTCCTCATTCCTTCTCCTGCCATGTGACCCCCTGCCCTTGCGAGAGGGGGGGGGGGCACATGGCCCCCCATGGGGGATGGGGGGACCCTACACCTCTTCCTCCATTTCCCTTTTCCCTCCCTTCTTCCCTAATGACCACTCCTACCCTGAGTTCCCCCTGACTAATAACACCTCCCCCCCTCTCTCACTATCTATGCTCCATCCGCCCCTTTCCCCCCCCCCCTACCCCCTCTATCCTTCCCTCTATCCTAACCTCTCAACCTCTATCTGACTCTCAACCATACGCTACCTCTCAACCCCTCTATGCCTCTCAGACCCTTCCTAATCTTCAGACCCAGTATTCCCTTCCTACTCCAAACCTACCTAACCAGGCCCTACCCCCAGACCTTCCTACCTACCTCCCTAGATGCCCAGCCCCAATTCGCCCCCCAAGCACCACCCCTCAGACCCCCATTCACCCCCCAGATACTTCTCGGATCCCCCCAGCCCACATTCACCCCCACCCCCCCCAAACACCCCTCCAGGAACGCCAGGCGATGATGATGAAGATTAAGCCACCCAGAAGGTGGCACGGGCATGAATAGCCCATAAGTGGTGGCCCTTTTAAGCCATTACCAGTATCAAGAGCTGATACTGGAGATCTGTGGAGGTGCGAATGCACCCTGCATGACGGGAGATGTCTCCCTTATGAATGTGTTAAGATGAAGATGAAGCAACCCAAAAGGTGGCACGGGCATAAATAGCCCGTAAGTGGTGGCTATTTTAAGCCATTACCAGTATCAAGAGCTGATACTGAAGATCTGTGGAGGTGCGAATGCACCCTGCATGACGGGAGATGTCTCCCTTGTGAATGTGTTACGATGAAGATGAAGCCACCCAAAAGGTGGCACGGGCATGAATAGCTCGTAAGTGGTGGCCCTTTTGAGCCATCACCAGTATCAATAGATGATACTAGAGATCTGTGGAGGTGCGACTGCACCCAGCGTGACGGGAGATGTCTCCCGGACCAAATGGTGACCAGATGGTGAAAACGCCAGGCGAGTGTCTTACCACTACACCACGGAGACTGGTAAAGTCTCCGTAGTTTTTGTCGCCGTACTATAGAATGAATATAAATTCACTTGAACGTGTCCAGTGTAGGATGACTAAGTTAATTCCCCAAATTAGAAATCTTTCACACGAAGAAAGATTAACAAAGCTTAAGATGCATTCACTGGAAAGGCGAAAAGTTAAGGTTGACATGATAGAGGTTTACAAGTGGATGAATGGACATAACAAAGGGGATATTAATATGGTATTAAAAGTATCAACACAAGACAGAAGACAAAACAATGGGTATAAATTGGATAAGTTTAGATTTAGGAAAGACTTGGGTAAATACTGGTTCAGTAACAATGTTGTTGATTTGTGGAACCAATTGCCGAGTAACATGGTGGAGGTGGGGTCCCTCGATTGTTTCAAACGTGGGTTGGACATGTATATGAGTGAGATTGGGTGGTTATAAATAGATTATATATTTATAGTAATATGGTTATAGTTATAATATATGGTTATGGTTATAAAATATTGGCATTGTATGGGCCAATAGGCCTTCTGCAGTTACCTTTGTCTTATGTTCTTATAAAAAGTGAGTGAGGCAGATCCTGACATAGTTGCAATAGTGGAAAATAAGTGACGTGATCTCAGATGCAATCTTTTTGGAGGGCTACCAGGTGATAAGAAAAGAGAGGACAGAGATAGGGAGGGGGAGTGGCGCTCCTAATAGAGCGGAAAGGGAAGATTGAAGACCTGGGAAATCGGGTTACCAATGAGAGCACAAGCTTCATACATGAAACCCTGACAGCAGATGGGAGAAAGATTGTGATCTTGGTAATATACAATCCCCCACCAAACAGTAGAAGACCCAGGCAGGAGTATGATGACAACAATAAGATGCATAGATGAACTGCAGAAGGCAGCAACATTAGCTCACAGAATGAGAGCAAAGCTGCTGGTCATGGGGGACCTAAATCATGATAAATTGGGAATCAAGGAATCCCTATGGAGGGGACGAAACGTGGGGAGCAAAGTTAGTAGATGTTATAGACAGGAATTTCCTAACACAACATGTGAAGGAAGACACAAAGTTAAGAGGAGGAGATGCACCGAGTCTATTAGACCTGATTTTCACCCAGAACGAAGAAGACATCAAGAATTTGGAGCATGAAATACCTCTAGGGGCCAGCGAAAAATTGTGTCCTAGTCTTTGACTACATGATGGAATTCAAACTTGTGACCATAGGACAAGAAGTCTGGGAAAGGAGAGTTGACTACAGGAGGATAAGGGACTATCCGGGAGTGGGAGTGAAAAAGTGCAGTGGGAGGAAAAAATTAGATGAAAAACAGTCCAAGATATGATGGACCTAGTCATACGGAAATACCAGGAGGCCGAAGAGAGATTTATACCAACAGTAAAGGGAATATAATAACCCATGGTTTAATAAACAGTGTCAGGAAGCAGTGTCAGGCCAGCAATTTGTTTTACCAGAGAATTTGGTATTACCAGAGAAGAACTAATAACGGCGATTAAAGTTGGGAAATCTACCGCCCCTGGGGAGGATGGAGTAACTTATGAAATACTTAATGAACTTGCCATTATGAAGAAAAGCCCACTGATAGACCTCTTTAATATTAGTTATAAGGAGGGCAGAATTCCCAGTAAATGGAAAAAAAGCTTTGATCATCCCTATTCCTAAAGCTAATGGAGAGTACAGATCTGTGTCCTTACCCTCGTGTTTTTGTAAAATGATGTAGAGGATCATTTTAAATAGACTTTTATATATAATAGGTGATCAGCTGTCTAGTAATTTGTTCGGATTCCTCAGAGGAAAAAGACTGTATTATTAAATGTCTAGTTAATGATAATGATTATTATAGAATTTTTTATTGATTTACAAGAAGCTTTTGATAAAGCCAACAAAAAGGTTATTTTATATGAATTAGCTGGTCTTGGTGTTAAAAGGAGATTATTGCGCTGGATAGGGGATAATCTTTACGAAAGGAAGGCTTAGGTGTGGTATCAAGGGTTGTATGTCAGGTGTGAGATCTTTTGAACTCGGCACACCTCAGGGAGGAGTGTTGAGACCCACGCTGTTTAATGTGCTAATGAATATGATAGCATCTCAGAGATTCTCAAATGGGGTAACTCCGATCATATATGCCGAGGATATTTTGTTTCAGGGCAAAGATATTTCAAAGGTTCAAACAGTTCAATGGGTCACCATATGGGACTGGTGGTTAATGAAGACAAAACTAAGTTTGAATGTAGAATGTTGTTGTTTCAGATTTAGCTACTCAGGACGAAGTGTCCATGTAGCAGTGTGTCCATGTAGTGTGTCCAAGTAGCACGGGCTATGGTGAGCCCGTAATTGAGTTTGGTTATACATGATAACCTTTTTCCTGTGATATTTGGGTCTACGTTTAGAATTGAGATCTCCTTTTTTCCCCTGCTTATTTATCGCTTCTGTTTTAGTGCACTGGTTTTAATCTTGTTTTGTTAATATTATCTTGGTGGCGGATGTAGATGCAGAATGCTCACTAATGAGTCCCATTCCTCAACAGCTTTTCTAATCATTGTAGTCGGTGGAATGTGCATCTAATGCAGCTGCTGTCGTTGAATTAATGTTGAGTTTGATGTGCAGGGGTTCAGTAGCTTCACATTCCAGTAAGTAGTGCAATTTTGGCGCCTCTGTTTCGGTTTCACAGATGTGACACTCTTTAACTATTGGGTTCATTACCTCCCAGCAGCACTTGTAACCAAGTCTGAGTCTGTGTATGGCTACTGCAATGTCTTTGGATATCTTTTTACCAGGCTTGAAAGAGGAGTAATCAGTGGCTTGTTCGTACCATATCGCAGTGGATCTTCCTTCCGCTACTTTGGCGACTTTTGATAGTTGAGAATATTTTCTTCTTGATTTGCTCCTTTATCTGTGAGAAACTTGGAGGTATTTGAACCTGTACAACAGGTAGAGTAGTGACAGTTTTTGCTAGTGAGTCTGCCTTTTCATTACCATCTATGCCGATGTGACTTAGTATCCAATTTAGGGTGATTGACAGCCCTCGATTATGGGCTTCTTTTCCTATATGTTGAATTTCTGTGAGAAGTTGTATATTATCTGTGCTGACTGGATAACAATGCCTGGAGCGAAGATTTAGAGTCTGTATGAATGATGACATCATGTAAATTATTGTCAACTGTGTAGTTTATTGCCTCTTTCAGGGCATATAATTCTGTTTGCAATGTTGAGCACCCACTATTCATGCTCCAGTAAGCTTCATGGTTGCTAGTGTAAACTGCTGCCCCAGCAGAACCTTTTTCTTGATCAACTGATCCGTCTGTGAAGATGTGAGATGTGGGTCCAGAGATAGTTTCCATTTGTTGTTCTATTACTTCCTTGAGCCTCTGCGGGTCACATGCTGATTTTTTAACTGGTAATCTTTCAATGATTATCTTTAGATTCGATTCTTCCCATGGAGGAGGCTGTCGAAAGTGTTGATATGGTCTATCTTCCCCTTTGTTTTCAATGGTCCATTTCAGGTCTATTTTCTCTAAAATCTTGACCACATTATCCATCCATGAGCTTGTTCTATACTGTAGGTCTTTCTGAAAGGATCTATGTATGCTGTCTTTGATTGACAGTCTGGCGGTTGTTCCAGTAAGTTTTCCTATTATGGTGGCTATCCTTGTTTTTTTGTTTCATCCTGTTTTCTAATACTGGTAAATTTGTTTCCATTCTAAGGTTCTCGCGTCCATATAGGTGCTCCCAGCATTGTTCTCAGAGCATCATTTTGAGACACTTTGAGACAATTTCTCCCATTGGTTATCACTGAGGGATGTAAGAGCAAGGGAAGCATAGTCGATGAGTGACCTAACTGCTTGAACGTAGTACATTTTGAGTACTGGTAGAGATGCACCCTCTCTAAGACTGGTCAGGGAGCGCAAAGCTGAGTTTCTGTCTTTACAGCCGAAGATATTCAATTTCTTGAGTGAATTTCAACTGGTTGTTTAAAAATAGGGTTGTGAAAAACTGGTTGTGAAAAATAAGGATTCCAGGTTTGTCATTGATTTGATTCAGGAGGGAGGTAAGGCATTCTGTGGTTCCAACACCTTTTCTGTAAGCAAACTTATTTTGGTGTAGTGGATTGGCTTTCCATTCAATTCGATTAAGGCCATTCTTTCTGCAGTTTTGGCCAGACAGCTTGTTAACGAGATGGGTCTTGGATTTCCTGGGACTTTAGGTTTTGGAATAGGAACTATAATTGCACTGTTCTAAGAGAGTGGTCGGTTTCTTGTCACCCAAGGTTCAGTCGAAAAAGGTTAGTCGCTGAGTGAAGCAGTACAGTTACAGTCACTCCCTCAGTTACTATTTTAATACAGTGTAACCATGTCTCCCCCGTATATATGTCTTTCCTAACCATCCTTCCTGAATTATTAACGTCAGAAGGACACAGTGATCTAGTAGCAAGAGCAAGGAAAATTGCTGAAGACGACCCAACGCTAAACGAAGTTGCCACGGTGCTAAACGAAGCACCGTGGCAACTTGTAGGCAACGGAAAGGCAAACAAACGAAGAAGAACAGAAGAAACGTCCAAAGAAACCAAACTAGAAGCCAACCAGAACTCAGGAGCAGCACCCAAACCAATGCCAAGGACCATATTCAAAACAAAAAATCCAGGATCAGATCTTAGAGCCAAACCCGACATTAGAGGTAAATATAATAAATCCACAGCTAATACGGATATAGTCACAAACCTCAGGAACACAGAACACCTAGTTGAACTGAAACCAGGAGAAAAAATCACCAAAATGATAGTTCAAAATTTCCCGGTCGAAGTTCATGTAAACAGTCTCTTAGAATGCCCAAATGTTACAACGGCGGAAAGATGCAAGCACAACAATATAGAAACAAGACAGGTTCTTGTAACAATAAAAGGACCTCGCATCAACACTGAGTGTTGGGATCTATGGTCAATTCAGGCTAAGACTGTACAACCCAGAACCCATGCGCTGCTACAAAGATGTAGCCACCACAAAGATGGCTGCAGAGGCCTGGAACAATGTGGTGTATGTAGGGAGCTCCACAATACCGACATATGCAAGAATCTGCACAAAGAAGGCAAACAAACGAAAGCAAAATGTCCGAACTGCGGGGCTTATCATACACATCACGCCTGGAACAAACGATGTCCAGAAAGGGGAAAAATAATATTAGCTTTCGGGTCAACCCAGCAACCCAAAGTAACAACTTCTAGACCCCAATCGACCAGACCCTCGGTAAAAAGCCAGTGGTACACCCCTCGACAAATCCGAATAAATGATGATCAGCAACAAACTGACATACCAAATCCTTCTAGTCTGAGCAAGGACAGGGCCTCCAACAACTGGAGGAAACAAAGAAGCATTACTCCACTAAGAAACAGCAACGGAATAGATCAAGGCAGCAAAACGAACATACCTGCCGTTGCCTCCAAGACCTCCCAAGCAGAAATGATGATTCCTACATCATCAAATGCCCCAGTAGCTGGATGTAGCAACGCTTCAACCCAACCAAGAGTCTCCTCACCCACCAAGAACACACAAACCGTTGAAAGTAGACGTCGGAGGCCCATTATATTGAAAATATACGGAAAAAATATAGAGTTAATATATATAAATATTTAGGCATATCATATATATTAACCAGTATTAAAAGGACCTCGTCTTGGCAAGTTGTAAAGGACAGGGGTCTTAAGAAGACCTTGGCAAAACCGACACCTAATAGCCTAAGGACTTCTAACGCATTTGATGTGTTAGAGGACGAGTGCTGTGGTGAACCTGTAGTTCAAGGAGGAGGCAAAGGCAAAGCAACGAGGAGCATTGAAGCGCAGGTAAACTAACGTTCCTGATTGGAACGAAGCGAACTTTGGTTGTGGGAGATTCCCAGGTGAGGTATTTAGACAGAACGTTTTGTGCCAGAGATAAGGCGAACAGGTTAAGGATTTGCTATCCGGGAGCTGGTATTGGTGATATTGTTGGAAACATGAAAGATATCATGACAGGAAATGGGAACAAACCCATTATTTGTATTAGTGCAGGGGGTAATGATGTTGGGCGAGTTAGGAGTGAGGAACTAATAACAAGTCACTTGAACTCCAAACCTCTCCAGATATCCTAAAAAGAGCGAGAGTAACCCCTGTACACAAATGTGGTGATCTTACAGATGTTAACAACTACAGACCTATATCAATCCTGCCTAACTTGTCACAAATTTTTGAAAAACTAATCTACAAGCAGCTTTACTCTTATCTAGCCAAACACAATATACTTAGCCAATATGGCAATCCATCACTCTTTGTAAAATCTCTTGTATGTACCTTACCTAAATAAATATTTGATTTGATTAATTTGAATACAGATTCAAAGGAACAATAGAATTAGGAGCAAGGGAGGAATCCCGATCATATGTGGCATTCTTCCAAGAAAGGGAGTGGGAAATGAATGGATGTCGAGGGCACTTGATGTCAATTGCAGGCTGGAAAGATATTGCAAATCTAATGCAATATCTTTTATAGACAACTGGGAACACTTCTATGGAAGAAATGACATGTATGCTCTGGATGGGGTGCATCTATCGAGGGCTACCAAACATTTGATTTGAATATAGAGATTCAAAACAATAATAGAAATAGTTAGGAGCAAGGGAGGAATCCCGATCATATGTGGCATTCTTCCAAGAAAGGGAGTGGGAAATGAATGGATGTCGAGGGCAATTGGTGTCAATTGCCGGCTGGAAAGATATTGCAAATCAAATGCAATATCTTTCATAGACAACTGGGAACACTTCTTTGGAAGAAATGAAATGTATGCTCGGGATGGGGTGCATCTATCGAGACCTGGGGTTGTTGCTGCTGCGAACTCGTTGGAAGAAGTGGTTAGAGGTGTTTGTTTGGGTTTAAACTGTTAGTAGATAGAGGTATGGGAATTGATTTGGAGGAAGGAGATAATAAAAGTATGTATTTGTGGGAGAAAGGAATTGGCAAAATGATCAGGGAAAGAGAAGGGCCTCAAAATAACAATTCACTTAGGGTATATACACTAACAGTAGAAGTCTAAGAAATAAAATAAACGAATTAAATGCTCTTGTCTGCACAGAAAAAAATAGATATTATCATGCTTACCGAAACATGGATGAATGGACAGGCGATGAGTCACAACAATAACGTGGCTGAAGTATGTTGACCAATCTGAGTATGATTGATCGGCTGAAGTATGTTGACCAGATCACACACTAGAAGTTGAAGGGACGACGACGACATTCAATAAATAGGCAAGAGAGAGCTGAGGAGGGAAGTAAGGTGTAGGGGATAGTAGTAATAATGAGAACTGCAGAGGGCCTATTGGCCCTTACGAGGCAGCTCCTATTATAAGCACCGAATGAGAAGGAGATAGTAATAGGAAAAAGAAGAGGATAGCAAGACAGGAGAAGACAATGAACAGAAAAAGGGGAGAAGAGAGAAAGAAAAGGAAAGAGAAAGAAAGATAAATGGAAGGGGTAAGCTTATGTTAAGTCACGTTTGTTAGAAAGATTAGAGCATTTGAGTATATACTGTGAAAGGGAAGAGTCCACAGCAACAAAGCCAGGACTCAAGTTCATGTTGGGTACATTGTGTATCAGAGCCGATTCTACAAGACGGCGTCTGTGTATAGTAGAAAAGTTAATTTTAAAATATTATTTTCCCGCGTTTGTTCCTTAATGTGTTGCGTAAGAATGCAATCGTCAATTAATTCTAGAAAATCTTCTGCTTCATTATTCCCTGTTTTGTTCAATCAGTTTATTCCACTAAAATTAAAGTCACCCATGACATAAATATTGTTAGAAATATCTAGATGCTCTAGATATTTCATCTAGAATGAATGCAATCGTCAATTAATTCTAGAAAATCTTCTGCTTCATTATTCCCTGTTTTGTTCAATCAGTTTATTCCACTAAAATTAAAGTCACCCATGACATAAATATTGTTAGAAATATCTAGGTGCTCTAGATATTTCATCCCATAGATGCTTTGCTTCCATTCTGTCTAAATTTGGTGGCCTATATAAGAACATAAGAACAAAGGTAACTGCAGAAGGCCTATTGGCACATACGAGGCAGTTCCTATCAATAACCACCCAATCCCACTCATATACTTGTCCAACCCGCGTTTGAAACAATCGAGGGACCCCACCTCCACCTATTAACCACCAAGGCCTGCCGTTCCGGGATTGGATCAGAAGAAATAATTATCTTACTGAAAATTGTAGCTGTCCTTTGTGATATTCTTTCTTGTAGAGAGGGCAAACCCGTCTCCAGTCTAGGAGAACATAAGAACAAAGGTAACTGCAGAAGGCCTATTGGCCCATACGAGGCAGCTCCTATCTATAACCACCAAATCCCACTCATATACATGTTCAACCCGCGCTTGAAACAATCGAGGGACCCCACCTCCACCACGTAACGCGGTAATTAGTTCCACAAATCAACAACCCTGTTACCGAACCAGTATTTACCCAGGTCGTTCCTAAATCTAAACTTATCCAATTTATACCCATTGTTTCGTGTTCTGTCTTGAGTTGATACTTTTAATACCCTATTAATATCCCCTTTGTTATGTCCATTCATTCACTTGTAAACTTCTATCATGTCACCCCTAACTCTTCGTCTTTCCAGTGAATGCAATTTAAGCTTTATTAATCTTTCTTCATATGAAAGACTTCTAATAATTGGTTCCACGAATCAACAACCTTGTTACCGAACCAGTATTTGCCCAAGTCTTTCCTATATCTATACTTATCCAATTTATACCCATTGTTTCGTGTTCTGTCTTGTGTTGATACTTTTAATACCATATGACCATAAGAACAAAGGTAACTGCAGAAGGCCTATTGGCCCATACGACGCAGCTCGTATTTATAACCACACAATCCTACTCATATACATATCCAACCCACGCTTGAAACAATCAACTGTTACATAAGAACATAAGAACAAAGGCAATTGCAGAAGACCTATTGGCCATGCGAGGCAGCTCCTATTTATAACCACCCAATCCCACTCATATACATGTACAACCCATGCTTGAAACAATCGAGGGACCCCACCTCCACCATGTTACGCGGCAATTGGATCCACAAATCAACAACCCTGTTACCGAACCAGTATTTACCCAAGTCTTTCCTAAATCTAAAGTTATCCAATTTATACCCATTGTTTCGTGTTCTGTGTTGTGTCGATACTTTTAATACCCTATTAATATCCCCTTTGTTATGTCCATTCGTCCACTTGTAAACCTCTATCATGTCACCCCTAACTCTTCGCCTTTCCAGTGAATGCAACTTAAGCTTTGTTAATCTTTCTTCATATGAAAGATTTCTAATTTGGTGAATTAACTTAGTCATCCTACGCTGGACACGTTCAAGTGAATTTATATCCATTCTATAATACGGCGACCAAAACTGAACTGCATAATCTAAATGGGGCCTAACCAGAGCATGATATAGAAATAATGGAAGGATCATATGTGGCATAGGATCCCAATCATATGTGGCATTCTTCCAAGAAAGGGAGTTGGAAATGAATGGATGTCGAGGGCACTTGGTGTCAATTGCCGGCTGGAAAGATATTGCAAATTTAATGCAATATCTTTCATAGACAACTGGGGACACTTCTATGGAAGAAATGAAATGTATGCTCGGGATGTGGTGCATCTATCGAGGGCTGGGGTTGTTGCTTTTGCGAACTCGTTGGAACCATTTATTAGATGCATTTGTTTGGGTTTAAACTGTTAGTAGATAGTGGTATGGGAATTTATAGGGAGGAAGGAGGTAATAAAAGTATGTGTTTGAGGGAGAAAGGAATTGTCAAAATGATCAGGGAAAGAGAAGGCTCTCAAAATAACAATTCACTTAGGGTATATTACACTAACAGTAGAAGTCTAAGAAATAAAATAAACGAATTAAATGCCCTTGTCTGCACAGAAAAAATTGATATTATTGCACTTACCGAAACGTGCATGAATGTAGAAAATAGAGAACTATTAGCTGAATATCAAATAAATGGATTTAAACTATTTAAGAACATAAGAACAAAGGTAACTGCAGAAGGCCTATTGGCACATACGAGACAGTTCCTATCAATAACCACCCAATCCCAATCATATACTTGTCCAACCCCCGCTTGAAACAATAGAGGGACCCCATCTCCACCACGTTGGACGGTAATTGGTTCCACAAATCAACAACCCTGTTACCGAACCAGTATTTACCCAAGTCTTTCCTAAATCTAAACTTATCCAATTTATACCCATTGTTTCGTGTTCTGTCTTGTGTTGATACTTTTTATTACCCTATTAATATCTCCTTTGTTATGTCCATTCTTCCACTTGTATACCTCTATCATGTTACCACTAACTCTTCGCCTTTCCAGTGAATGCAATATAAGCTTTGTTAATCTTTCTTCATATGAAAGATTTCTAATTTGGGGAATTAACTTAGTCATCCTACGTTGGACACGGTCAAGTGAATTTATATCCATTCTATAGTATGGCGACCAAAACTGAACTGCATAACCTAAATGGGACCTAGCCAGAGCAAGATATAGCTGAAGAACCACACCAGATGTCTTGTTACTAACGCTTCGATTAATAAATCCCAGTGTCCTATTTGCCTTATTATGAACATTCATGCATTGATCCTTTTGTTTTAAATTCTTACTTATCATAACTCCTAGATCCCTTTCTCAATTCGACTTCTCAATCTCAACACCATCTAGCTCGTATCTTGTAACTCTATCATCATTATCACATGAATGATATTATGACAGGAAATGGGAACAAACCCATTATTTGTATTAGTGCAGGGGGTAATGATGTTGGACGAGTTAGGAGTGAGGAACTAATACAGAGATTCAGGACAGCCATTGAATTAGTTAGGAGCAAGGGAGGAATCCCGATCATATGTGGCATTCTTCCAAGAAAGGGAGTGGGAAATGAATGGATGTCGAGGGCAATTGGTGTCAATTGCCGGCTGGAAAGATATTGCAAATCAAATGCAATATCTTTCATAGACAACTGGGAACACTTCTTTGGAAGAAATGAAATGTATGCTCGGGATGGGGTGCATCTATCGAGACCTGGGGTTGTTGCTGCTGCGAACTCGTTGGAAGAAGTGGTTAGAGGTGTTTGTTTGGGTTTAAACTGTTAGTAGATAGAGGTATGGGAATTGATTTGGAGGAAGGAGATAATAAAAGTATGTATTTGTGGGAGAAAGGAATTGGCAAAATGATCAGGGAAAGAGAAGGGCCTCAAAATAACAATTCACTTAGGGTATATTACACTAACAGTAGAAGTCTAAGAAATAAAATTAACTAATTAAATGCTCTTGTCTGCACAGAAAAAATAGATATTATTGCACTTACCGAAACGTGGATGAATGTAGAAAATAGAGAACTATTAGCTGAATATCAAATAAATGGATTTAAACTATTTCACACAGATAGATATATTAGACGAGGAGGAGGAGTAGCCATATATGTTGGGGACAATTTGTAATGTAGTCTCAAAGAGGTAATCAAAACTAAGCCACACACAGAAACTATGTGGATAGAATTAAACGAAAAAGCAAATAATATTATAATAGGAGTTATATATAGGCCACCAAATTTAGACAGAAAAGAAGCAAAGCATCTATGGGATGAAATATCTAGGGCATCTAGATCTAACAGTAGTTACGTCATGGGTGACTTTAATTTTAGTGGAATAAACTGGTTGAACAAAACAGGGAATTGTGAAGCAGAAGATTTTCTAGAATTAATTGACGATTGCTTTCTTACGCAACACATTAAGGAACCAACAGGGGAAAATAATATTTTAGATTTAGTGTTAACTAACAGGGAAACACAAATTAATGACATCGAAATAGGGAATGAGCTAGGGAACAGTGATCACAAAGAAATCAGATTTAGCATAGAATGGAATAGACCTGTAGGAGAAAATTCTGTTAAAGTGCCAGATTTTCGAAAAGCTGATTTTAATAGCCTAAGAAATTTTTTGGGTCAAATTGATTGGAATGTCTTGGGTATGGGGTGGGGGCCGGTTTTGGAGCAAGACATGAACCCAGCGATAGGTGACATAAATGGGGATTTCGATGTGGATTCAATATAACTTATTTAAGAATATTCTAAACAAAGCACAGGAACGTAGTATACCATACAAATTGAATAGATCGAATGCTAATGACCCAAAGTGGATAACAAAGAATTTGAAGAACCTTATAGGTAAAAAGAGAGCTTGGTACAAAAGGATTAAAAATGGGGAGGTCACTTTAGAACAGGAATTCGTACAACTGGTTAGAAATGTTAAAAAAGAGATAAGGAAAGCAAAAAGAAACTATGAAGTTCGCATAGCAGGGCAAGCAAAGACAAATCCTAAAGGGTTTTTTCAGTTATATCGTACTAAGACTAGGGAAAGGATAGGTCCATTAAAAACTGAGACAGGTCAAATAACAGATAGTGATGAAGAGATGAGTAGTATTTTTAATAAATATTTTATATCTGTATTTACTAAAGAGGAACTTAACAATATGCCTTCAGCCGAACAAGTCTATGTGGGTGGGGACGAGGACAGGTTGACGAGTTTAACAGTTACCAGGGAGGATGTTCTTAAACAAATAGTAAAACTCAAACCAAACAAATCCCCAGGGCCGGATGAAGTGTTTGCCAGGGTGCTTAAAGAATGCAAAGAGGAGCTTTGTGACCCACTGTCAACCATATTTAATAAATCAATAGAGTCAGGCAGAGTGCCAGAGTTTTGGAAAGTTGCTAATGTGATACCAGTTTTTAAGAAAGGAGATAGATCACTTGCGTCTAACTATCGACCAATTAGCCTAACGTCTATTGTGGGAAAGTTACTCGAATCTTATAAGCAAATAAAATTCGTCTTCATCTTGAAAAACATAAATTAATAATTGAGTCGCAACATGGTTTTATAAATGGACGTTCATGTTTAACAAATTTGTTATCTTTTTATTCTAGCATTGTTGAGGCAGTTGATAGTGGTAAGGATTGCGATGTTGTGTACCTTGACTTTAGCTAAGCTTTTGATACAGTGCCACATGAAAGACTGATTAAAAAGTTAGAGTCTCATGGTATTGGGGGTGCTATATTAAGCTGGATTAGGGGCATGGCTATACCAAAGGAAACAGAGAGTTAGTATAAATGGAGTCAAGTCAGAGTGGGAAAATGTTGTAAGTGGGGTGCCTCAGGGCTCTGTCCTGGGACCTCTGTTGTTTATAATATATATAAATGATTTAGATTCAGGTTTGAGTAGCAACATTTGCAAATTTGCCGATGACACGAAAATCGGTAGGGAAATTAATTCGGAGGAGGACTCACTATCACTTCAAGTTGATCTAGATAGGGTTTTGAAATGGTCGAAGGATTTGCAGATGCAGTTTAATGCTGATAAATGTAAAGTTCTGAGGTTAGGTAATGATGATAGGGTTACAAGATACGAGCTAGATGGTGTTGAAATTGCGAAGTCGAATTGCGAAAGGGATCTGGGAGTTATGATTAGTAAGAATTTAAAACAAAAGGATCAATGCATAAATGTTCGTAGTAAGGCAAATCGGACACTTGGATTTATTAATCACAGCGTTAGTAACAAGACACCTGGTGTGGTTCTCAAGCTATATCTTGCTCTAGTTAGGCCCCATTTAGATTATGCAGTTCAGTTTTGGTCGCCATATTATAGAATGGATATAAATTCACTTGAACGTGTCCAGTGTAGGATGACTAAGTTAATTCCCCAAATTAGAAATCTTTCATATGAAGAAAGATTAACAAAGCTTAAGTTGCATTCACTGGAAAGGCGAAGAGTTAGGGGTGGCATGATAGAGGTTTACAAGTGGGTGAATGGCCATAACAAAGGGGATATTAATAGGGTATTAAAAGTATCAACACAAGACAAAACACGAAACAATGGGTATAAATTGGATAAGTTTAGATTTAGGAAAGACTTGGGTAAATACTGGTTCAGTAACAGGGTTGTTGATTTGTGGAACCAATTGCCGCGTAACATTGTGGAGGTGGGGTCCCTCGATTGTTTCAGGCATGGGTTGGACATTGTTGGATATTTCCAACACCGAAAACAGCACTGTTGTATTCTCATTACTTATTACTAACTCTACTAATTATTGTAGTAAGTAAAATTAACAACACGTAGAATTCTCATGTACTAATAATTTCATCTGTGCAGTAGGCTAGAATTCTCACGTCATCCGACGCCAGTATTGCGTCAGATTTCCTTACAATAAACACATTATATCCAATGTATGTGAGAATTAAATTCGATTCTCTATAACTGAGGCATTCTGTATGATAATTAATTAAAAGCCGAATAGAGCGTTGGAGTCATAGCGATTATCTCGTAATAAAAGTTAACGTCACCAGTGAATGCCATGGGGAGACATTAATTCCTCTCCCTTATATATTTACTATTCTTAAATTGGTAAATAATAATATTTTCCTCCTCTAAATAATAAACCCGTCCAGTCTTCAACATTTCAAGCGTAAATGCGAGAAATATTAATGTTCGTGACAATAATTTGTTTTATGAACGCGGGACGCGGTGTGGGTTGAGGAGGACCAACTCAGTACACATGGAGAGCCGCTCTAAGGCAGACCTGCGCATACCGTACTCACAAGGAGACGCCATTGCCCAGCCATTAGGGCAGACGTTATCCATCCTCAGATGAAAGTTGCCACTGTGAGGCGTGAATAACCTTGCAGATAATATCTTCAGCTGGTGCTGGTGTCAGATAAGGAACCTTTTAACCTGGTTCTTGACGACACGTGACCAACCAGTGAAGCGCGCCACTATCCAGGATAGGCCTAGCCGGAGCCTGGGGACGCGAATTACGGCAATCTTAAAACTTATACAGTGCCCTTTCAGCTAAGTATATTCCCTTTATGTGATGCATCTTTTAAAGAGTTTTGTAGTAGCTGGGTGATTGACTGTTATGACGCACGATAACATCTAATAACAGGTTATTAATTTTACCACCTGTAACTTTCAATTTCTTGAATATAGAGATTCAGTAGTTAAATTAGTTGCTACTGTAAATATTTGTCTTGCAGCACGTGAGAAGAATTCTCCCTGCCGCCTTCTCCCATGTTAATCCGTCCCATTCGTCAGCCAGCCGAGTCCAGAGAATTAGAGGAAACGCCGTGGCATACATAAAGGAATCGTCTTTAAGCTAAGATTTTTATATTCATTCATGAATTTATTGCAATTCTTTATATGCAGAATTCCTCTGGATTAACATGTGTTTATTGTGACTCTCACTACTATACTTATAATCTATGTTCCCACTCATGGTAATGACATCAGTTTCACTATAATTTATAGGATTAGATTATTATTAATTGGATTAGTGAACGAACCACACTAGTTCCTGGACGTACTTACCTCCAGTAATAACCCCCCAATGTAGGTGTTTGAGGGTTTGATTCATTTAATTATACAGCCCATTAATTATTTCTATGAACATATTCTCTAGTATTTTATCCATAGTTACTGGTTCATCTAGGAATTATCTAATGATCAGAAATTCTCAGTTTCCCTCTTTACTATAAAAGTGGGTGGTCCTTCGTAATTTAATTTACTACATTAATATTTAAATAATCAGATTCAAGCCCCAAATGTCCCACATTATGGTCCTTATCGAACTGGATAGGCACTAAATTTATAATTAAAATATTAATCATTAATAACTAATCCTTGTGTGATAGAAGCTAGACTAACTATTTAATTAATTGTGTCAACTAACAGTGTAACACATCAGTTAGTCTAGATCACACTAACATATTGCTACTTTCACCTCATGTATAAGGTAGCTTTAGTGGGTCATAGCCAATTACCTACAACATTTAGACCTACACTTCATACTGAAGTAGAATCTTTAGGTCACCAAGAGCAACAGCTCATAACCTTATATTAATCACTAACACCAATTAAGTGTTAACCATTTAGGCTATACCAATGTTTCAATGTATGGCTGTCAGCAGACTGTCCATTATAGCCTGAATCCATGTTATAATTACTGATTCACTCAAGTCAGTGGATCATTAACATTTAGGGATCCAGTATACTAATATAAATTACTGATCTCATACTAGTTAATCATTACTAACCCTGATAATATTTTATTCCACCATTAGGAGTACATTTAGGAGTTAGGTAATATTTACGGCAGTAGAATACTTGCCAAACACAATTAATTCCTTTGTGTTCATTTAATTTCTTATACACATAATTATACAAGTGTATATTATATAAAATCCAAAAAAAACAAAAACACAGCACAATTATTTGCACATTACTGCACCATAATATAATCTTTGCCAACCTTTATTAGGTAGCAATTTAGGCTGTGATTGTGTTGAATTTGGCACAAGCACAGACTAAATATAGTTGTAGTTTCTTAAGTAGAAATTCACACGACTAGGCTTGAGCTAGTTAGTGACACATATATTATTCTTTTGTGCTGACCCTATCAAGGGTGGGATTAACCATTTATTGTGTAATTATTTTATTACATATTTCTATGTATGTCTTTGAGTGTTACTGTAAGTCCACTACCCATCCGAGGCTGATTTAGAAGAGCTAAGCTGAGGAACACCTGTAGTGAGACCAAGGTACCACTCAAATCTTAGTTGCTTATTACTAGGTAGGTAGCTAACCTCTAAATGAGGTAAATTACAACCAGCCTCAAGAAATACCAGGCTGTCAATACTTATACCTGCTCTACATCAAAGAGCAGACACCATAGCTATACCACTAGCTACATAAGCCCTATCAGGCTCAATTTACCGCAAGAATGAATCCTCTAGAAAGGAATGCAAGATTCTTGAGAACTCTTCAAGTTCGACTAGGAGAACTGCTTATGAAATGTCATCTCTGTGTAGAAACTGACCCAGGTGACGTCTACAGACTAGCAAGTTACATAAGGAACGCCATTCAAAAATATGATCATGTAAAGACTGTAATCGAGTCCCACAGGAATTTACTCCAAGTCGGTCATACTGTCTCAGACCACTTACGTCTAACAGAATCTGATCTTGATAACTATGAACATTACGTTCAAACCAGGTTAGACCGATATAAGGAGAGGCTTGCGGGGCAAGATATTCCCGAGTGGATGGAGCAGATCATTAATAGACCTACACCTGAGTCAACACTCAGTTCAGATGAAATACTTGAACTACCTCAAGACGAGGAGAATCCTCAAATCAATACTGATCACTACACAGGATCCACAACTGAAGTTCAACCTTCATTTTCTAACCTCTTATCTAATACAGCTTCATGTGATGATTTGTTTACAGAGTCTGATCAAATTTCAGACCACTCTTCTCAATGTTCCCTGGATTCTATAAGTTCAATACATAAGGCTACTGAATTAACTAGCTTATCACCAGAACCCAGAGAAACAAATGAAGCTGCAGATGAAACAAGTGAAGCTGCAATAATCAGTGAATCTGAACCAGAAAATGATAAAGCTAATGCTGCAGCAGCAGTCGAAGCTGTAATCAAAGCTGAGGCTAAGCAAGAAGCCTTAAGCAACACAAGTAATGGTCACAATTGCTCACAACAGCCTTCTAAAGTAAGTGCTAACAATGAGAAGACTGTTATAAACCTTTTACACCCATTATTAAATTTATCTTCACCAGAGCAATCAGTTGACTCTTTACAAGCCTTTAGTTTCCAGCTTGAGTCACTGATAAATTCTTTCAGTAAAGAGGTGGATTACCCAACTACTGAGTGGATGACTAAAATTATCATCCAGAGAAAATTGTCTGGTGACACACTTAATAAATTATATGTATGCCAGAATGGTAATACCCTGTCAATGCAGGATATATTTACAGGTTTGCGTAATATGAGCAATCATACAGCAGACCAAGCAATTAATGCTAAATCTGAATGCACCAAAACTGTACCTACATCAGTTTCCTTACCTGAAACTTCTAAAGTGACACTGTCACTAGGTAACAGAGGTGCTAATAATCAATGTAACAATAATCAGTCAAATACTGATTCATCAGTGAGGCCTAAGAGTCCCACAGGTGCTCCTAAGAGACCTAATAGTCCAAAGAGCACTCCTAATAACCCCACAGGTGCTCCTAAGAGACCTAATAGTCCAAAGAGCACCCCCAATGATTCCATAGGTGCTCCTAAGAGACCTAATAGTCCAAAGAGCACTCCCAAGAGCCTATTAATGGTTCCCCAGAGTACACCAAGTACTCCCAAGAGATTAAATAACAAGCAAATGCAAACAGCGAAACCATCACAACCTGCAAATACTGTTTTACCTAAACCGGTAACCCCTAAACGATCTGTAGGATGGGGAATGTGCTTGTTTTGCAATCAAAAACATTCTCTGTACAAATGTACTAATTATCCCAATAGAGACACAAGAGTCAGACGACTCAAACAGTTACACAAATGTACTAGGTGTCTCAAACCACATAATGTTAACAGCTGTGACACCCCACTGAACACCTTCAATAGGTGTAGAAGGGGCAAGCATCATGCTGCACTGTGCAAATTAGTTAGGACTAATTATGTCAATCCTAGAATAGGACGTAGAGAATCTACACCAGTACAGTGCTGCAAGGTGCGAGATGTGTGCAGCGTAACTTCACAAGCATCTCAAGTGGATGCTGCTTTGCCTACTGCCCAACTTCAAGTGAAGAACAGAGGAACCAACATCACCATACGTGGACTATTTGATCAAGGTTCCCAGAGAACTTTCATTACTCAAAGGGCAGCAGAGGCACTTAATTTACAACCAATAGGACAGGTAAAATTAAACTTGTCAGGGTCCATGATAAATCGAGGAACCCATGAATACTCAGTAGTTCAACCGCTTGTACGACTAGGTAGTCATGCCAAGGCTGTCCAAGCCATTGTTGTAGATCAAATACCTTTAGACTTAAATATTAAGGGTCTGAGCTACACAGCCCACTTCCTGCAGGAACGTGAAATTAATTTGGCTGACAACAAGTTAACGTCTGACCGCCTTAACCATGTAGATGTACTAGTAGGAGCCGACTACTATTACCAGTTCATAACTGGACATGTTAAACGATTGGGAATGAATATGCTCCAATCTGCAGGTGGCTACTTACTTACTGATAAAGTTCTGAATGTGAACAAGCCTAAACCTGATAATAATAATAAATTAGTCAGCAGTAAATCAATTCTCCAGCAGCAAGCTAAAAGGAGAAACACAGCTGAGTAATAAACTCAGATTGAATATAGTGCAATTGATACTCGCCGAGATGTTTCATAGCTCTCAGTGAAAACCAATGGTCCGTACTCAAACAAGTACAAGTCACAGCGACCAAACCATTGAATTCACTGCAGACCTAGAATTATTCTTGACAAGTAGTAATTGACCACACTCAGTCTTCCTAGGTAAATTGTAATGTTGGGCTAGAGAATCTAGTACTCCCTAGATAATTAATAATGTTAGGCTAGAGAATCTAGCACTCAATGCCACTGGCATTTCCTGAATTTAGTAACAAATTCACTAGGACCACTGGTCCACTATACTTGCGCTTAAAGGTTTGCCAAGAAAACCTTCTTAATACCATGTTTTCTGCACTGAGTTAGTGATAAATACTTGCATCCATTTGTTTGAGTTGTTTTCTTTCGTTTCTGCTTATTTAGTGTAGGAGCGCAAACTTGCAAACTTACTAATAAGTAAGCGAATTTACAGAGAACTAATATGTTTAATGCATTATCATTAAACATCAGCATTGTTAATTAACATGCTTCATGAGCTTAATATGGCTCACCTTAGAATTAACGTAATAATATGAGTGCTTGTTCCCCATGCGTACGAGCTTAATATTGCTCGCCATGACAATCGAACGTTTTAATGTTCCCCATGCCACGAGCACTGCTCGTCATGATAATTGAATGATGCAAAACTCCACCTCGTTAATTCGAGTTCACTGAACTCACCCTGTTAACTGTTAACGAGCTCACTGCAGCTCACCCTGTCAACACTGTTGACGAGTTCACTGAACTCACCCTGTTAACTGTTAACGAGCTCACTGCAGCTCACCCTGTCAACACTTTTGACGAGTTCACTGTAACTCACCCTGTTAGCACTGCTAACGAGCTCACTGTAGCTCACCCTGTCAACACTGTTGACGAGTTCACTGTAACTCACCCAGTTAGCACTGCTAACGAGCTCACTGTAGCTCACCCTGTCAACACTGATGACGAGTTCACTGTAACTCACCCTGTTAGCACTGCTAACGAGCTCACTGTAGCTCACCCTGTCAACACTGTTGACGAGTTCACTGTAACTCACCCTGTTAGCACTGCTAACGAGCTCACTCTGTCAACACTGTTGACGAGTTCACTGTAACTCACCCTGTTAACACTGCTAACGAGCTCACTGCAGCTCACCCTGTCAACACTGTTGACGAGTTCACTGTAACTCACCCTGTTAGCACTGCTAACGAGCTCACTGTAGCTCATCCTGTCAACACTGTTGACGAGTTCACTGTAACTCACCCTGTTAGCACTGCTAACGAGCTCACTGTAGCTCACCCTGTCAACACTGTTGACGAGTTCACTGCAACTCACCCTGTTAGCACTGCTAATGAGCTCACTGTAGCTCACCCTGTCAACACTGTTGACGAGTTCACTGGAACTCACCCTGTTAGAACTGCTAACGAGCTCACTAGCTCACCATGTTCACGAGTTCAATATAGCTCGACCTGTTAATGAGCTCAATACTGCTCACAATGTTAATTCGAGTACATTTTCGCTCACAATTAGCTTAGTGCCTTACTTAGTTAGGTTAGAAATTCAAACCATTTATTTAGGTAGGTTTAGGGACTTTAGTTAGTGTCAACTGAGTACTAGCCTAATCTGTACTCACCCTTAATTACAGTTGACTATACTTATAGAGACTGATTTAATAAACTCAATTTCATGTAAAGGTGATTTCGTACTAACCAGTTTACAGTGTCAAGCCTATGAGCTGCCATTTAATTAGCTCATAAGTCAGAATGACTAGGCTACTAATCTCACTGTCGACTCAGAAATTTCCTTGATTTTAATGAATAAACTTTTCAGTTCTCTACTTTTCTATTAATTTAGCTAGTTAGCAAATTATTTGTACCATCAGTCAGAATGACTACTGCACGGCAGTGCACATTAAATTCAATTTCCTCATTTGAATTTGGGGTGATCATGAGTAGTAGGGTGTAAGTGCCACAGACGATTTTTTTTTCTGGCCGAGGACCCCTGTGGAATGTAAGCGCCACAGACGATTTTTTTTTTCTGGCCGAGGACCCCTGTGGAATGTAAGTGCCACAGACGATTTTTTTTTTCTGGCCGAGGACCCCTGTGGAATGTAAGCGCCACAGACGATTTTTTTTTCAGGTCCAAAAAATCGTGTGTAGCGCTTGGGGGTTTTCAGGTCCAAAATCGTGTGTAGCGCTTGGGGGTTTTCAGGTCCAAAATCGTGCGTAGCGCTTGGGGGTTTTCAGGTCCAAAATCGTGTGTAGCGCTTGGGGGTTTTCAGGTCCAAAATCGTGTGTAGCGCTTTGGGGTTTTCAGGCGAATTTGGGGAGTCACAGATTTGGGATTAAGGATTTCTTATGAGTGAGTAATTTCCGAGATTTTAGAAGTATGGAATTCTTATGATGAAAATAATTTCCGAGACTTAGAAGTTTGTTAAGGTCTTATGGGAGAAATTCAAATATCGTGTGTAGCGCTTTAGGGTTTCCAGGTAAATTTTGTCAGTCACAGATTTTTAGAAGTTGTTAAAGTTCTTATAATTAAAAATAATGTCATACGAGTATGGACTGTTTTGTGTTCATATCCATGTGTACTATTGTCAAGACCAACAGACACGTGAAGCTATGTGTGTTTATGTGTACCTGTAATTGAACCACACCCCCCTCCCTCCCCCCTTACCTCGCAATCTGTCGCCTCACCTGTGTTTACTTTATACGTCAGCCAGACACCGCCTTCAGGTCACCTCGGTAATCGTATCTTATCTTCTCCATAATAATATCTGGACCGTCCCTCTCTCTCTCTCTCTCCTCCTATTTCCTTACAGCTATTTTCAGAGTTTCAAATAGTCATAGAAGTTTATTTATATGTTTATGACCGAATTTGTAAAAGGACCATTTTCAGAGAATATTGTCTTAGATGTTTTGTTAAGGAAAACAGACAACTTATCCATAACATTTAGTTTTATATCCATTTACGGCTATTTCATCTGTAAAGACCAAAATTGAACAGAGCCCAGTTTTAAGCTCATATTTCATCAGAGACCAGTTTATACCGAAATTCGCCAGAGTCTACTTTGAGAGCAAATTTCATCAGTGTCCTGTAATCTGTGAAAACTTGACCATTTTATACCCAATTTTCGGCAGAGTCCAGTTTATGCTCAAATTCGCCAGAGTCTACTTTGAGAGCAAAATTAGTCAGAGACAGTTTTAAGCTCATATTTCATCAGAGTCCAGTTTATGCTCAAATTCGCCAGAGTCTACTTTAATAGCAAAATTCATCAGAGTCCAGTTCTTGATCGAAATTCATCAGAGTCCAGTTTTCTAGCAATTTTCGGCAGAGTCCAGTTTATGCTCAAATTCGCCAGAGTCTACTTTGAGAGCAAAATTAGTCAGAGACAGTTTTAAGCTCATATTTCATCAGAGTCCAATTATCAACAGTAATTCACCAGAGTCTACTTTGAGATCAAAATTAGTCAGAGACAGTATTTAGCTCATATTTCATCAGAGTCCAATTTATACCTAAAAATGAACAGAGTCTACTTTGAGAGCAAAATTAGTCAGAGACAGTATTTAGCTCATATTTCATCAGAGTCCAATTTATACCTAAAAATGAACAGAGTCTACTTTGAGAGCAAAATTAGTCAGAGACAGTTTTAAGCTCATATTTCGGCAGAGTCCAGTTTATGCTCAAATTCGCCAGAGTCTACTTTAATAGCAAAATTCATCAGAGTCCAGTTTTCTAGCAAATTTCATCAGTGTCCTGTAATCTGTGAAAATTTGACAGAGTCCAGTTCTTGATCGAAATTCATCAGAGTCCAGTTTTCTAGCAAAATTCGCCAGAGTCTACTTTGTGCCAAAATATTCAGAGTCCAGTTCATGATCGAAATTAATCAGAGTCTAATTAAAGACCCAAATTTGGCAGAGACCACATTTTCGCTACTAGCAGTCCAATCCCCCTGAAATTTTAAACAGCCATATTTCAGACGTAGTAAATAAGATCAAGTCAGTTACAGAGCTCCAGCTCTTGTCCCCCTGTTTTTGCATATTTTCTCTATATTCAGCTGCGTTCTCCACATTTTGTCCATGTTTTCTGTGTTCACTCCATGTTCTTCAAATGTTCACAGTCCCGTTCAGTTCATATTTTCACAAGTATCTCCATTTTTTTCTGTAATCTTTCTCTTAGTCTCATTATGTTCTCTACAAATTCTAGTCATATTTTCTATGTTCATCACATGTTCTCTTTACAACTTTTATACTCAATATTCATGCTAACTTCCATATTTTGTGTTCGTTGTCAATATTCATATTCCTCTACAAGTTCATGTTCCTCACAAGATCACTTCGTTTTTCACCTTCACTCACATGTTTTCTACATTCTTTGTCATATTCTCCATGTTCTTCACAAGTCCATTGTTCATTCTTTGTATTCCCTATTCTCCTTATCATGTTTTCATGTTCTCTGTAAGTTCATATTCCCAGCATGTTCACTGTATTCATCAACTTTTCTTACATATGTTCTTTGCCATGTTCCCCTATATGTTCACTGTGTTCATTCCCTTACTTAACCTCAATTTTTTTTTTATGTTCTTTGTTTCTTCCATTCACTAACTAGTTCTTTGTCAAATATTAGCATCAGCAATACAGTTTCCTCAACAATTTTAGTCACCAAGTTTTATTTTCAAAACTATATCAAAGTAATTCTCGTTGTCAACTTAATAGTTCTACCAGCCATGTTCTTAAACAAAATCTACTCTTTATTCAGTTCCAAATTTACAAAGACAAACCTTTCTTGTAACTTCTTAACTAAAATCTTTCGCCAATCAACTGAAACATAGTCACTTTCGTCATTTTTCAACTACACTTATCCATAGTCAACAGAAAATTGTCAAAGGAAACTTCTTTCAGCACTTTTCTTAACAGCCGCTATGTTTCATCAAGTAAGAAAAAATTGTCAAAGGAATCTTTCCAGCACTGTTCACAACTAAACATATTCCCCATTCATCAGAAAATAACCGTGTTCTTCATGTTTCATTGTCATTTCATAACTAAAATTATCCGCCAATCATCAGAAAAAGTCATGTTCATCATGTTTTGTCTTTGCTCAACTAAAAGTATTCATCGGTCAACTAAAAATAGTTACTTCATCATGTTTCCTTGTCATTTCTTAACTAAAATATCACTTCTCTCATCTGAAAATAGTCAGGATTAATCTCTTTCAACACCGTTCTTAACTAAAACAACCTTTCGCTTAGCTAAAAATTGTCAAAGGAAACTTCTTTCAGCACTGTTCATAACTAACTTTATCCATCGTCAAGTAAGAAAATATAGTCAAAGATATCTATCATCGTCGTTCTTAACTGACATTTATACTTTGTGGAGCACTAAAAATAGTCAAATGTAACTTTTTCAACACTTTCGTAACTAAAATTATATGTCGCTAAGTAAGAAAAATAGTCAAATGTAACTTTTTCAGCACTTTCGTAAAAATTATATGTCGTTAAGTAAGAAAAATAGTCAAAGGTGCTCTCCGTTACACCAAAGTTACTCTTCGAGAAATCAAAGACACTCTTCAATACATCAAGGACTTACTCAAAGACACCAAAGTTACACTCTAAGACATCCTTCGAGACATCAAAGACATCCTTTAAGACTTCAAGGGCACTCTTCGAGATATCAAAAGACACTCTCAAACACTCAAAAATTTACTCGCATCCTCAAAGTTATTCTCAGAGTTATCAAAAGTTAATCTCAGTCATCAAAATGCTATTCTCTAAGTAGCCTTTCGTTCATCAGAGAAACTTTCTAAGACATCTTCGTTCATTAAAGTTAATCTCAGAGGCATAAAAGTTATTCTCGGAGCTATCAAAATTAATCTCTAAAACAACAAAAGTTAATCTCCGTCATCAAAGTTGATCTGCAAGATATCTTCGAGTCATCAAAGTTACTTTTCATTACATCAAAGACGCGTTCAAATACTACCCATGTTCTCAGAAGTCATTCTCAAAGTCATCAAAGTTATTCAAAGAGCTAACAAAAGTTATTCTCAGAGTCACCTTCGTTCTTCAGAGAAACTTTCCAAAACATCTTTGTTCATCAAAGTTATTCTCAGAGTTAACAAAGGTAATCTCTAACTCGCTCTCAGTCATCAAAGTTAATCCAAGAGACGTCAAAGTTAATCCAAGACATCATCTTTCATCAAAGATATTCTCTCTAAGCCATCAATGTTCTTCTCTAAGACATAAAAGTTATTCTCTATGTCAACAAAAGTTATTCTCTGAGCTAACAAAATACTACTCATGTTCTCAAAGACATTCTCCAATTCATCAATGTTGTTTCAAAGACATCAAAGTTAATCTCAGAGTTATCCAAAGACATTCTCAAAGTCATCTAAAGTTATTCTCTAAGACATCAAAGTTATTCTAAGAGTTATCAAAAGTTATTCTCAGTCATGTTATGTTATTCTCTAACTCTCTTCCATTCATCAAAGACATTCTCTAAGCCCTCAAAGTTATTCTCTAAGACAACAAAGTCATTCCCAGAGTCATCAAAAGTTATTCTTCGAAACATAAAATTTGCTCTGTAAGATATCTTCGTTCATCAAACTTATTCTCCGAGATATCTAAAGTTATTCTCAGAACAATCAAAAGTTATTATAAGACAACAAAAGTTATTCTCAGAGCTACCCAAAGCTATTCTCAGAGTCACCTTCGTTCGTCAGAGAAACTTTCAAAACATCTTTGTTCAACAAACTTGTTTTCAAAGTCATCAAAAGTTAATCTAAGACATCTGCTTTCATCAAAGTTATTTTCAGAGACATCTAAAGTTATTATGTAAAACATAAAAGTTATTCTCAGAGACATCAAATGTTATTCTCGAAGTCATCAAAGATATTTTCAGAGACATCTAAAGTTAATTTCTATGTTATAAAGTTATTCTCAGAGACATCTAAAGTTATACTTTAAGACAACATTGTTGTTCTCTAAGACATCTTCAGGCATAAAATTTCTCCCTAAATGTAACTAGTTCAGCTTTTCATATCAAACTTACACTTCTGTTAAATATATTTTCTTAGACATTTTACCTTTTAAACTGTTCTCTGAACTACACTGTTCAAACCTACGTAACCTATCCTCTCCACCCAATGTTACTTAGTTAACGTAACGTTCCTAAACCTAACTTTACCTATCCTATCCTAACATAACTTACCTTACCTTACCTACCTTTCCTAACTTAACCTGCTTAACCTATCTTACCTAACTTTACCTATATTACCTTACCATACCTTACCTATCTTACCTGACTTTACCTATCTTACCTAACTTAACCTGCATAACCTAACTTTACCTATGTTACCTTACCTATCTTACCTAACCTAACCTAACCTAACTTTACCTATGTTACCTTACCTTACCTACCTTTCCTAACTTAACCTGCTTAACCTATCTTACCTAACTTTACCTATGTTACCTTACCTTACCTACCTTTCCTAACTTAACCTGCTTAACCTATCTTACCTATCTTACCTAACTTTACCTATCTTACCTAACTTTACCTATGTTACCTTACCTTACCTACCTTTCCTAACTTTACCTATCTTACCTAACTTACCTACATTACCTAACTTAACTTAACCTGCTTAACCTAACTTACCTTACCTTACCTAACTTATATAACTTATCTTACCTATCCTAACGTAACCTAACTTGCTTTACCTAACTTAATCTTACATTCCCAAACTGATGTATCCTAACTTATCTAGTCAAACCAGACATGATCTAACTTAAGTATTCCTTCTTGTCTTTGTGTTTCGTCAATCATTGTCTCATATTCATTTACTCATTTCATTAGTTAATTTCTCAAACGGTCACTTATGCATTTCAAGTGCTATTTTGTTAGAGATTGGATATTTAAGCATTTCAAAGAATTTTTGTTATATATGGGCATTTACTCATTTCAAGGGATAATTTCTCAAATGGACGTTTTTGCATTTCAAGTGCTATTTGTTAGAGATTGGATATTTAAGCATTTCAAAGAATGTTTGTTATATATGGGCATTTACTCATTTCAAGGGATAATTTCTCAAATGGACGTTTTTGCATTTCAAGTGTCATTTGTTTAAGATTGGGGTATTTAACCATTTCAAAGGATTTTTGTTATATATGGGAACTTACTCGTTTCAAGGGCCAATTTCTCAAATGGTCATTTTTGCAGATCAAGGGTTATTTGTTAAAGTTCATCAAGTTGCTCATAAGTTGTATTTATTATGTTTGTTATCATTTATTCTTATTCCCCAACCCCTTAACCTAACCTCTTGTAATCTTAGTGTATTTGGTAGGTTCTATCATATGTTCTTATTCCCCAACCCTTTAACCTAACCTTTCAGATGTAGTTTATGGTGTTTTTAACGTATTTGTTGAATATATTATCCTTTTCCTAACCTTTCAGATGTAGTTTTGTTTCTCCTTTTTGTATATTTTTACCCAAACCCACCATCCCACTTAACTTTCTTTCCTTCTTTTACTTTGTTTTCACATATAAGTTCATTCTTTATCATAGTAATAATAAAAATTACAATAGTAAAGAATCAGATCTACTAAGACTTGAAATTGAGAAACAAGAGCTCAAGGGAGTGAGAGCATGAAAGAAGAGCAAGGAGTAAGAGAGAGGGGGGGGCGGAAGAAAATGGGACCAAAGAAGAGAGAATGAGAGAGAGTGTGGGCATGGGAGCACTAAGACTTGAATTGAGAAAAAGAAAAACTAAGTGAATGAGAATGAGGGTGTGAGAATGGGAGCAATAAGACTTGAATTTGAGAAACAAGAGAGCATTTGAGCAAATGAGGGAGAGAGAGGGGGAGGAAGAGAGAGAATAAGGGAGAGAGATAGAAAAGGAGGGTTAGAAGGAGTAGGAGAATCAAAGTAAAGAAGGAAAGATGGTTTGGGTAAAAATATACAAAAAGGAGAAACAAAACTACATCTGAAAGGTTAGGAAAAGGATAATATATTCAACAAATACGTTAAAAACACCATAAACTACATCTGAAAGGTTAGGTTAAAGGGTTGGGGAATAAGAACATATGATAGAACCTACCAAATACACTAAGATTACAAGAGGTTAGGTTAAGGGGTTGGGGAATAAGAATAAATGATAACAAACATAATAAATACAACTTATGAGCAACTTGATGAACTTTAACAAATAACCCTTGATCTGCAAAAATGACCATTTGAGAAATTGGCCCTTGAAACGAGTAAGTTCCCATATATAACAAAAATCCTTTGAAATGGTTAAATACCCCAATCTTAAACAAATGACACTTGAAATGCAAAAACGTCCATTTGAGAAATTATCCCTTGAAATGAGTAAATGCCCATATATAACAAACATTCTTTGAAATGCTTAAATATCCAATCTCTAACAAATAGCACTTGAAATGCAAAAACGTCCATTTGAGAAATTATCCCTTGAAATGAGTAAATGCCCATATATAACAAAAATTCTTTGAAATGCTTAAATATCCAATCTCTAACAAAATAGCACTTGAAATGCATAAGTGACCGTTTGAGAAATTAACTAATGAAATGAGTAAATGAATATGAGACAATGATTGACGAAACACAAAGACAAGAAGGAATACTTAAGTTAGATCATGTCTGGTTTGACTAGATAAGTTAGGATACATCAGTTTGGGAATGTAAGATTAAGTTAGGTAAAGCAAGTTAGGTTACGTTAGGATAGGTAAGATAAGTTATATAAGTTAGGTAAGGTAAGGTAAGTTAGGTTAAGCAGGTTAAGTTAAGTTAGGTAATGTAGGTAAGTTAGGTAAGATAGGTAAAGTTAGGAAAGGTAGGTAAGGTAAGGTAACATAGGTAAAGTTAGGTAAGATAGGTAAAGTTAGGTAAGATAGGTAAGATAGGTTAAGCAGGTTAAGTTAGGAAAGGTAGGTAAGGTAACATAGGTAAAGTTAGGTAAGATAGGTTAAGCAGGTTAAGTTAGGAAAGGTAGGTAAGGTAAGGTAACATAGGTAAAGTTAGGTTAGGTTAGGTTAGGTAAGATAGGTAAGGTAGGTAAGGTAACATAGGTAAAGTTAGGTTATGCAGGTTAAGTTAGGTAAGATAGGTAAAGTCAGGTAAGATAGGTAAGGTATGGTAAGGTAATATAGGTAAAGTTAGGTAAGATAGGTTAAGCAGGTTAAGTTAGGAAAGGTAGGTAAGGTAAGGTAAGTTATGTTAGGATAGGATAGGTAAAGTTAGGTTTAGGAACGTTACGTTAACTAAGTAACATTGGGTGGAGAGGATAGGTTACGTAGGTTTGAACAGTGTAGTTCAGAGAACAGTTTAAAAGGTAAAATGTCTAAGAAAATATATTTAACAGAAGTGTAAGTTTGATATGAAAAGCTGAACTAGTTACATTTGGGGAGAAATTTTATGCCTGAAGATGTCTTAGAGAACAACAATGTTGTCTTAAAGTATAACTTTAGATGTCTCTGAGAATAACTTTATAACATAGAAATTAACTTTAGATGTCTCTGAAAATATCTTTGATGACTTCGAGAATAACATTTGATGTCTCTGAGAATAACTTTTATGTTTTACATAATAACTTTAGATGTCTCTGAAAATAACTTTGATGAAAGCAGATGTCTTAGATTAACTTTTGATGACTTTGAAAACAAGTTTGTTGAACAAAGATGTTTTGAAAGTTTCTCTGACGAACGAAGGTGACTCTGAGAATAGCTTTGGGTAGCTCTGAGAATAACTTTTGTTGTCTTATAATAACTTTTGATTGTTCTGAGAATAACTTTAGATATCTCGGAGAATAAGTTTGATGAACGAAGATATCTTACAGAGCAAATTTTATGTTTCGAAGAATAACTTTTGATGACTCTGGGAATGACTTTGTTGTCTTAGAGAATAACTTTGAGGGCTTAGAGAATGTCTTTGATGAATGGAAGAGAGTTAGAGAATAACATAACATGACTGAGAATAACTTTTGATAACTCTTAGAATAACTTTGATGTCTTAGAGAATAACTTTAGATGACTTTGAGAATGTCTTTGGATAACTCTGAGATTAACTTTGATGTCTTTGAAACAACATTGATGAATTGGAGAATGTCTTTGAGAACATGAGTAGTATTTTGTTAGCTCAGAGAATAACTTTTGTTGACATAGAGAATAACTTTTATGTCTTAGAGAAGAACATTGATGGCTTAGAGAGAATATCTTTGATGAAAGATGATGTCTTGGATTAACTTTGACGTCTCTTGGATTAACTTTGATGACTGAGAGCGAGTTAGAGATTACCTTTGTTAACTCTGAGAATAACTTTGATGAACAAAGATGTTTTGGAAAGTTTCTCTGAAGAACGAAGGTGACTCTGAGAATAACTTTTGTTAGCTCTTTGAATAACTTTGATGACTTTGAGAATGACTTCTGAGAACATGGGTAGTATTTGAACGCGTCTTTGATGTAATGAAAAGTAACTTTGATGACTCGAAGATATCTTGCAGATCAACTTTGATGACGGAGATTAACTTTTGTTGTTTTAGAGATTAATTTTGATAGCTCCGAGAATAACTTTTATGCCTCTGAGATTAACTTTAATGAACGAAGATGTCTTAGAAAGTTTCTCTGATGAACGAAAGGCTACTTAGAGAATAGCATTTTGATGACTGAGATTAACTTTTGATAACTCTGAGAATAACTTTGAGGATGCGAGTAAATTTTTGAGTGTTTGAGAGTGTCTTTTGATATCTCGAAGAGTGCCCTTGAAGTCTTAAAGGATGTCTTTGATGTCTCGAAGGATGTCTTAGAGTGTAACTTTGGTGTCTTTGAGTAAGTCCTTGATGTATTGAAGAGTGTCTTTGATTTCTCGAAGAGTAACTTTGGTGTAACGGAGAGCACCTTTGACTATTTTTCTTACTTAACGACATATAATTTTTACGAAAGTGCTGAAAAAGTTACATTTGACTATTTTTCTTACTTAGCGACATATAATTTTAGTTACGAAAGTGTTGAAAAAGTTACATTTGACTATTTTTAGTGCTCCACAAAGTATAAATGTCAGTTAAGAACGACGATGATAGATATCTTTGACTATATTTTCTTACTTGACGATGGATAAAGTTAGTTATGAACAGTGCTGAAAGAAGTTTCCTTTGACAATTTTTAGCTAAGCGAAAGGTTGTTTTAGTTAAGAACGGTGTTGAAAGAGATTAATCCTGACTATTTTCAGATGAGAGAAGTGATATTTTAGTTAAGAAATGACAAGGAAACATGATGAAGTAACTATTTTTAGTTGACCGATGAATACTTTTAGTTGAGCAAAGACAAAACATGATGAACATGACTTTTTCTGATGATTGGCGGATAATTTTAGTTATGAAATGACAATGAAACATGAAGAACACGGTTATTTTCTGATGAATGGGGAATATGTTTAGTTGTGAACAGTGCTGGAAAGATTCCTTTGACAATTTTTTCTTACTTGATGAAACATAGCGGCTGTTAAGAAAAGTGCTGAAAGAAGTTTCCTTTGACAATTTTCTGTTGACTATGGATAAGTGTAGTTGAAAAATGACGAAAGTGACTATGTTTCAGTTGATTGGCGAAAGATTTTAGTTAAGAAGTTACAAGAAAGGTTTGTCTTTGTAAATTTGGAACTGAATAAAGAGTAGATTTTGTTTAAGAACATGGCTGGTAGAACTATTAAGTTGACAACGAGAATTACTTTGATATAGTTTTGAAAATAAAACTTGGTGACTAAAATTGTTGAGGAAACTGTATTGCTGATGCTAATATTTGACAAAGAACTAGTTAGTGAATGGAAGAAACAAAGAACATAAAAAAAAAATTGAGGTTAAGTAAGGGAATGAACACAGTGAACATATAGGGGAACATGGCAAAGAACATATGTAAGAAAAGTTGATGAATACAGTGAACATGCTGGGAATATGAACTTACAGAGAACATGAAAACATGATAAGGAGAATAGGGAATACAAAGAATGAACAATGGACTTGTGAAGAACATGGAGAATATGACAAAGAATGTAGAAAACATGTGAGTGAAGGTGAAAAACGAAGTGATCTTGTGAGGAACATGAACTTGTAGAGGAATATGAATATTGACAACGAACACAAAATATGGAAGTTAGCATGAATATTGAGTATAAAAGTTGTAAAGAGAACATGTGATGAACATAGAAAATATGACTAGAATTTGTAGAGAACATAATGAGACTAAGAGAAAGATTACAGAAAAAAATGGAGATACTTGTGAAAATATGAACTGAACGGGACTGTGAACATTTGAAGAACATGGAGTGAACACAGAAAACATGGACAAAATGTGGAGAACGCAGCTGAATATAGAGAAAATATGCAAATACAGGGGGACAAGAGCTGGAGCTCTGTAACTGACTTGATCTTATTTACTACGTCTGAAATATGGCTGTTTAAAATTTCAGGGGGATTGGACTGCTAGTAGCGAAAATGTGGTCTCTGCCAAATTTGGGTCTTTAATTAGACTCTGATTAATTTCGATCATGAACTGGACTCTGAATATTTTGGCACAAAGTAGACTCTGGCGAATTTTGCTAGAAAACTGGACTCTGATGAATTTCGATCAAGAACTGGACTCTGTCAAATTTTCACAGATTACAGGACACTGATGAAATTTGCTAGAAAACTGGACTCTGATGAATTTTGCTATTAAAGTAGACTCTGGCGAATTTGAGCATAAACTGGACTCTGCCGAAATATGAGCTTAAAACTGTCTCTGACTAATTTTGCTCTCAAAGTAGACTCTGTTCATTTTTAGGTATAAATTGGACTCTGATGAAATATGAGCTAAATACTGTCTCTGACTAATTTTGCTCTCAAAGTAGACTCTGTTCATTTTTAGGTATAAATTGGACTCTGATGAAATATGAGCTAAATACTGTCTCTGACTAATTTTGATCTCAAAGTAGACTCTGGTGAATTACTGTTGATAATTGGACTCTGATGAAATATGAGCTTAAAACTGTCTCTGACTAATTTTGCTCTCAAAGTAGACTCTGGCGAATTTGAGCATAAACTGGACTCTGCCGAAAATTGGGTATAAAATGGTCTCTGTCAAGTTTTCACAGATTACAGGACACTGATGAAATTTGCTCTCAAAGTAGACTCTGGCGAATTTCGGTATAAACTGGTCTCTGATGAAATATGAGCTTAAAACTGGGCTCTGTTCAATTTTGGTCTTTACAGATGAAATAGCCGTAAATGGATATAAAACTAAATGTTATGGATAAGTTGTCTGTTTTCCTTAACAAAACATCTAAGACAATATTCTCTGAAAATGGTCCTTTTACAAATTCGGTCATAAACATATAAATAAACTTCTATGACTATTTGAAACTCTGAAAATAGCTGTAAGGAAATAGGAGGAGAGAGAGAGAGAGAGGGACGGTCCAGATATTATTATGGAGAAGATAAGATACGATTACCGAGGTGACCTGAAGGCGGTGTCTGGCTGACGTATAAAGTAAACACAGGTGAGGCGACAGATTGCGAGGTAAGGGGGGAGGGAGGGGGGTGTGGTTCAATTACAGGTACACATAAACACACATAGCTTCACGTGTCTGTTGGTCTTGACAATAGTACACATGGATATGAACACAAAACAGTCTATACTCGTATGACATTATTTTTAATTATAAGAACTTTAACAACTTCTAAAAATCTGTGACTGACAAAATTTACCTGGAAACCCTAAAGCGCTACACACGATATTTGAATTTCTCCCATAAGACCTTAACAAACTTCTAAGTCTCGGAAATTATTTTCATCATAAGAATTCCATACTTCTAAAATCTCGGAAATTACTCACTCATAAGAAATCCTTAATCCCAAATCTGTGACTCCCCAAATTCGCCTGAAAACCCCAAAGCGCTACACACGATTTTGGACCTGAAAACCCCCAAGCGCTACACACGATTTTGGACCTGAAAACCCCCAAGCGCTACGCACGATTTTGGACCTGAAAACCCCCAAGCGCTACACACGATTTTGGACCTGAAAACCCCCAAGCGCTACACACGATTTTTTGGACCTGAAAAAAAAATCGTCTGTGGCGCTTACATTCCACAGGGGTCCTCGGCCAGAAAAAAAAAATCGTCTGTGGCACTTACATTCCACAGGGGTCCTCGGCCAGAAAAAAAAAATCGTCTGTGGCGCTTACATTCCACAGGGGTCCTCGGCCAGAAAAAAAAAATCGTCTGTGGCACTTACACCCTACTACAATCATGATGCTGCGTGATGTTATTGTCTAGTAACTCAATAGTTACAAGTCACAGCGACCCTAGACAGTGCCCTTACTGTAGTGTCATAGTCTCCTTGATCTTAAGTGACTAATAATACTTTACTGTATAATCATACAATGGTGTTATCAGTTCTTAGGAACTTATTCTGAGTTTACCTACGATTCAGCAGCTACGTAATACACCATTACATGTCACTGCGACCCTAGTTGTTGAGTTTATCGTGAGCTTTAGAGAGTTCCTGATTACCGATAACTTAATCATTTAATGTTTCAATATTTAATCCATGTTTCCACTAAGGGAAACTGCAAGCCTATTACAACTCTGAACAAGAGTAATTTCCTTCATTTCCCACTTAAATAACTATGATGATGCCACGATGTGATATCACGTAACAAAACATTACACGTCACTATGACCCAGGATATCGCATCACCGTAGATTCTGTTAGTTTAAATTGGGAGAGTTAAATTCTATAAATATTGTGTAGGCTACATGCAACATATTTCATTGACATGTAAATAGCAAGACCCAAGTTCTTGTAAGTCCTTGATAAATCCGGGACGTTCGTTATGTGTGTACTAACATACTAACATATTAACAAACTAATGTACTAATCTTAATATCACTTCGGGATAGGTCAGTACTCCACAGTACACTATGACCCTAGAATCCTCCCCCCGGAGTTATGTTGGATATTTCCAACACCGAATACAGCACTGTTGTATTCTCATTACTTATTACTAACTCTACTAATTATTGTAGTAAGTAAAATTAACAACACGTAGAATTCTCATGTACTAATAATTTCATCTGTGCAGTAGGCTAGAACTCTCACGTCATCCGACGCCAGTATTGCGTCAGATTTCCTTACAATAAACACATTATATCCAATGTATGTGAGAATTAAATTTGATTCTCTATAACTGAGGCATTCTGTATGATAATTAATTGCAGATGAATTGACCTCCAACTAAAAGCCGAATAGAGCGTTGGAGTCATAGCGATTATCTCGTAATAGAAGTTAACGTCACCAGTGAATGCCATGGGGAGACATTAATTCCTCTCCCTTATATATTTACTATTCTTAAATTGGTAAATAATAATATTTTCCTCCTCTATATAATAAACCCGTCCAGTCTTCAACGTTTCAAGCGTAAATGCAAAAAATTTTTGTGACAATAATTTATTTTATGAACGCGGGACGCAGCGTGGGTTGAGGAGGACCAACTCAGTACACGTGGAGAGCCGCTCTAAGGCAGACCTGCGCATACCGTACTCACAAGGAGACGCCATTGCCCAGCCATTAGGTCAGACGTTATCCATCCTCAGATGAAAGTCGCCACTGTGAGGCGTGAACAACCTTGCAGATAATATCTTCAGCTGGTGCTGGTGTCAGATAAGGAACCTTTTAACCTGGTTCTTGACGACACGTGACCAACCAGTGAAGCGCGCCACTATCCAGGATAGGCCTAGCCGGAGCCTGGGGACGCGAATTACGGCAATCTTAAAACTTATACAGTGCCCTTTCAGCTAAGTATATTCCCTTTATGTGATGCATCTTTTAAAGAGTTTTGTAGTAGCTGGGTGATTGACCGTTATGACGCACGATAACATCTAATAACAGGTTATTAATTTTACCACCTGTAACTTTCAATTTCTTGAATATAGAGATTCAGTAGTTAAATTAGTTGCTACTGTAAATATTTGTCTTGCAGCACGTGAGAAGAATTCTCCCTGCCGCCTTCTCCCATGTTAATCCGTCCCATTCGTCAGCCAGCCGAGTCCAGAGAATTAGAGGAAACGCCGTGGCATACATAAAGGAATCGTCTTTAAGCTAAGATTTTTATATTCATTCATGAATTTATTGCAATTCTTTATATGCAGAATTCCTCAGGATTAACATGTGTTTATTGTGACTCTCATTACTATACTTATAATCTATGTTCCCATTCATGGTAATGACATCAGTTTCACTATAATTTATAGGATTAGATTATTATTAATTGGATTAGTGAACGAACCACACTAGTTCCTGGACGTACTTACCTCCAGTAATAACCCCCCAATGTAGGTGTTCGAGGGTTTGATTCATTTAATTATACAGCCCATTAATTATTTCTATGAACATATTCTCTAGTATTTTATCCATAGTTACTGGTTCATCTAGGAATTATCTAATGATCAGAAATTCTCAGTTTCCCTCTTTACTATAAAAGTGGGTGGTCCTTCGTAATTTAATTTACTACATTAATATTTAAATAATCAGATTCAAGCCCCAAATGTCCCACAGACATGTATATGAGTGGGATTGGGTGGTTATAAATAGGAGCTGCCTCGTATGGGCCAACAGGCCTTCTGCAGTTGCCTTTGTTCTTATCTTCTTAAGTTCGCATAGCAGGGCAAGCAAAGACAAATCCAAAGGTTTTTTTAGTTATATCGTACTAAGACTAGGGAAAGGATAGGTCCATTAAAAACTGAGACAGGTCAAATAACAGATAGTGATAAAGAGATGAGTAGTATTTTTAATAAATATTTTGTATCTGTATTTACTAAAGAGGAACTTAACAATATGCCTTAAGCCGAACAAGTCTATGTGGGTGGGGACGAGGACAGGTTGACGAGTTACTAGGGAGGATGTTCTTAAACAAATAGTAAAACTCAAACCAAACAAATCCCCAGGGCTGGATGAAGTGTTCGCCAGGGTGCTTAAAGAATGCAAAGAGGAGCTTTGTGACCCACTGTCAACCATATTTAATAAATCAATAGAGTCAGGCAGAGTGCCAGAGTTTTGGAAAGTTGCTAATGTGATACCAGTTTTTAAGAAAGGAGATAGATCACTTGCGTCTAACTATCGACCAATTAGCCTAACGTCTATTGTGGGAAAGTTACTCGAATCTATAATAGCAAATAAAATTTGTCTTCATCTTGAAAAACATAACAAACAAATTAATAATTGAGTCGCAACATGGTTTTATAAATGGCCGTTCATGTTTAACAAATTTGTTATCTTTTTATTCTAGCATTGTTGAGGCAGTTGATAGTGGTAAGGATTGCGATGTAGTGTCCCTTGACTTTAGCAAAGCTTTTGATGCAGTGCCACATGAAAGACTGATTAAAAAGATAGAGTCTCATGGTATTGGGGGTGCTATATTAAGCTGTATTAGGGCATGGCTATACCAAAGGAAACAGAGAGTTAGTATAAATGGAATCAAGTCAGAGTGGGAAAGTGTTGTAAGTGGGGTGCCTCAGGGCTCTGTCCTGGGACCTCTGTTGTTTATAATATATATAAATGTTGACCAGACCACACACTAGAAATGGAAGGGACGACGACGTTTCGGTCCGTCCTGGACCATTCTCAAGTCGATTGTGATGAGGACAGGTAGGGACAGGCATTAAATAGGCAAGAGAGAGCTGAGGAGGAAAGTCAGGTGTAGGGGATAGTAGTAATGAGAACTGCAGCAGGCCTATTGGCCCATACGAGGCAGCTCCTATTATAACCACCGAAGGAGATAGTAATAGGAATAAGAAGAGGATAGCAAGGGAGCGTAGAAGACAAAGAACAGAAAAAGGGGGAAGAGAGAAAGAAAGGGAAAGAGAAAAAAAGAAATGGAAGGGGGAAAGCTTATGTTAAATCACGTTTGTTAGAAAGATTAGAGCATTTGAGTATATACTGTGAAAGGGAAGAGTCCACAGCAACAAAGCCAGGACTCAAGTTCATGTTGGGTACATTGTTAATAAGAGCCGATTCTACAAGACGGCGTCTATGTAGAGTAGAGGCAGGAAAGATTATTTTGGAGGAAGACCAATCAATGGGATGATTAGAATCCCTCACATGGCAGAAGAGAGCATTGTTAGTGTCAGCAGACTTAACACTTCTCTTGTGTTCTTTAAGTCTGTCATTCAGTGTACGGCCAGTTTCGCCAAAGTATTGGAGAGGACAAGATGAACAGGAAATAGAGTAGACACCAGCAGCATTAGAAGCAGGAGGAGCAGTGTGAACTAGATTGCTACGAAGTGTGTTAGTTTGTCGAAAGGCGAGTTTAATGTCAAGAGGACGAAAGGTATTGGTAAAGGTTTTGAGTTCAGATATGAAGGGAAGGCATAGTACAGTGCTACTAGTGTTGGAAGCAGGTTTAGGATGAAAGAAATTTCGTTTAGCTTGAGAGTGGGCACAGTTGATGAAATGCAAAGGATAACCAAGGCGAGAGAATGATTTGTAGATGAAGGCAATTTCAGAATCAAGAAACTGAGGGTCGCTGATGCGTAGAGCGCGGAGGAAGAGAGAGACGAGGACACTTTTCTTAACAGAAAGAAAAAAAGGTAGGTAGGAAAAGAAGTGAATGTACATGCCACTATGCATGGGTTTACGGTAGACAGAGAAAGAGAACCCAGACACAGAGCTGTGAACATGAACATCAAGAAAAGGAAGGAGGAAATTAGATTCCCACTCAAATTTGAAGTGGATAGAAGGAGCCAGATTGTTAAGAGAGGCGAGGAAAGGCTGGAAAAGATTAAGGTCATGAGGCCATAAAGCAAAAATGTCATCAACATAGCGAAGCCAGAGAGAGGGACGAGTATCAATAGAAGGAAGAAGAACAGTTTCGAAGTATTCCATGTAGAAATTAGCAAGAACAGGGGAGAGAGGGGAACCCATAGCGACACCGAAAGTTTGAATGTAATATTTACCGTTGAAAGAGAAAGAGTTAGATTCAACACAGAGTCTAATGAGATCGAGGAAAACGTCAGTGGGAAGTGGGAGAGGAAGGAGACCCTCTGACGCCTTCTGTCTGAGGAAAGAGAGAACGTCATCGAGCGGAACATTAGTGAACAGAGAGTCGACATCAAGACTAAGCATTTTACAAGAGGGTTGCAGGCGCAACCCTCTTAAAGAAGAGCTTTAAGAGTTCCTGAATCATGCAGTGGCCACCCTGAAGCCATCAACACAGCCACTCTCCTGGTCAACAAAGGTGTCCAGCAGCTGGACACCCTCATAAAGACTGTGAAGCAGTATCCTCCCCCACGATAACAGCTTGATGGTTAAATGCAACCTCAGAACACTGGGAAAAAAAATAAAAAATTGTACCACTTACGGGCTATTCATGCCCGTGTCACCTCTTGGGTGGCTTAATCTTTATCAATCAATCAATGTCCTCATCACAATCGACTTGAGAATGGTCCAGGACGGACCGAAACGTCGTCGTCCCTTCCATTTCTAGTGTGTGGTCTGGTCAACATACTTCAGCCACGTTATTGTGACTCATCGCCTGAATATATATAAATGATTTAGATTCAGGTTTGAGTAGCAACATTTGCAAATTTGCTGATGATACGAAAATCGGTAGGGAAATTAATTCGGAGGACTCACTATCACTTCAAGTTGATCTAGATAGGGTTTTTAAATGGTCGAAGGATTGGCAGATGCAGTTTAATGCTGATAAATGTAAAGTTCTGAGGTTAGGTAATGATGATAGGGTTACAAGATACGAGCTAGGTGGTGTTGAGATTGCGAAGTCGAATTGAACATAAGAACATAAGAACAAAGGTAACTGCAGAAGGCCTATTGGCCCATACGAGGCAGCTCCTATTCTATAACCACCCAATCCCACTCATATACTTGTCCAACCCGTGCTTGAAACAATCGAGGGACCCCACCTCCACAATGTTACGCGGCAATTGGTTCCACAAATCAACAACCCTGTTACTGAACCAGTATTAACTCTTCGCCTTTCCAGTGAATGCAACTTAAGCTTTGTTAATCTTTCTTCATATGAAAGATTTCTAATTTGGGGAATTAACTTAGTCATCCTACGCTGGACACGTTCAAGTGAATTTATATCCATTCTATAATATGGCGACCAAAACTGAACTGCATAATCTAAATGGGGCCTAACTAGAGCAAGATATAGCTTGAGAACCACACCAGGTGTCTTGTTACTAACGCTGCGATTAATAAATCCAAGTGTCCGATTTGCCTTATTACGAACATTTATGCATTGATCCTTTTGTTTTAAATTCTTACTAATCATAACTCCCAGATCCCTTTCGCAATCCGACTTCGCAATCTCAACACCATCTAGCTCGTATCTTGTAACTCTATCATCATTACCTAACCTCAGAACTTTACATTTATCAGCATTAAACTGCATCTGCCAATCCTTTGACCATTTCAAAACCCTATCTAGATCAACTTGAAGTGATAGTGAGTCCTCCTCCGAATTAATTTCCCTACCGATTTTCGTATCATCGGCAAATTTGCAAATGTTGCTACTCAAACCTGAATCTAAATCATTTATATATATTATAAACAACAGAGGTCCCAGGACAAAGCCTTGAGGCACTCCGCTTACAACATTTTCCCACTCTGACTTGATTCCATTTATACTAACTCTCTGTTTCCTTTGGTATAGCCATGCCCTAATCCAGCTTAATATAGCACCCCCAATACCATGAGACTCTATCTTTTTAATCAGTCTTTCATGTGGCACTGTATCAAAAGCTTTGCTAAAGTCAAGGTATACAACATCGCAATCCTTACCACTATCAACTGCCTCAACAATGCTAGAATAAAAAGTTAACAAATTTGTTAAACATGAACGGCCATTTATAAAACCATGTTGAGACTCAATTATTAATTTATGTTTTTCAAGATGAAGACGAATTTTATTTGCTATTATAGATTCGAGTAACTTTCCCACAATAGACGTTAGGCTAATTGGTCGATAGTTAGACGCAAGTGATCTATCTCCTTTCTTAAAAACTGGTATCACATTAGCAACTTTCCAAAACTCTGGCACTCTGCCTGACTCTATTGATTTATTAAATATGGTTGACAGTGGGTCACAAAGCTCCTCTTTGCATTCTTTAAGCACCCTGGCAAACACTTCATCCGGCCCTGGGGATTTGTTTGGTTTGAGTTTTACTATTTGTTTAAGAACATCCTCCCTGGTAACTGCTAAACTCGTCAACCTGTCCTCGTCCCCACCCACATAGACTTGTTCAGCTGAAGGCATATTGTTAAGTTCCTCTTTAGTAAATACAGATACAAAATATTTATTAAAAATACTACTCATCTCTTCATCACTATCTGTTATTTGACCTGTATCAGTTTTTAATGGACCTATCCTTTCCCTAGTCTTAGTACGATATAACTGAAAAAACCCTTTAGGATTTGTCTTTGCTTGCCCTGCTATGCGAACTTCATAGTTTCTTTTTGCTTTCCTTATCTCTTTTTTAACATTTCTAACCAGTTGTACGAATTCCTGTTCTAAAGTGACCTCCCCATTTTTAATCCTTTTGTACCAAGCTCTCTTTTTACCTATAAGGTTCTTCAAATTCTTACTGATCTACAAATATCTTACTGATAATTGTAGCTGTCCTTTGTGATATTCTTTCTTGTAGAGAGGGCAAACCCGTCTCCAGTCTAAGAGTTTCAAGCTTGGTCCACATGGGGGCTCCCAGTGCAGCTCTCATAGCATTGTTTTGGGCAACTTCAAGCTTTTTCCACTGTTGGTGTGATAGATTTGTGAGTGCAGGTGCGGCATAATCGATCACTGATCTGACTGCCTGTACATAGTATGTGCGAAGGACTTGCAGATTGGCTCCTCCAGAAAGGGAGGTTAGCGACCTGAGGATTGCCGTCCGGGCCGCAGTTCGCTCTCTCAAGTATGTGACCTCAGCATTAAAATTCATGTGTGTGTCCAGGATGATTCCTAGATACTGATAGGTGTCGACCCATTCTATTGGTTGACCCTGTACTGTGAGTTGGATGTTGGGCTTCGCTATTTTTATGGGCATGGCCTTTGACTTTGAGGGGTTGAGTTTGATCCCAATCTGTTTTGGCTCTTTACTGATGCAGTCTAAGCATTTGGGTGCAAGGCGCGCCGCATCCCTTCCATATATGATGATGACAAAGTCGTCCGCGTAGTTTAGCAGCCTGCAGTGATGTGGGAGTTTCAACCTCATTATTCTTTCCATTAAACAGTTGAAGAGAAGAGGGCTAAGAATACCTCCTTGCGGTGTACCATTTTCATGTCTTATGTACTCAGAGACTGTGCCATGAAGTTTTACTCTTGCTTCTCTGTTTATGAGACAGTTTTTGGTCCAGGAGAGCAGGTTGCCTCTGACCTCTCTGTCAATGAGGCAGCAGAGAATAGCTGGGGCGCTAGCCAGTTCAAAGGCTTTTTCGAGGTCCAGGAATATCAGCATTCCTGGATTGTTTCAAGCGCGGGTTGGACAAGTATATGAGTGGGATGGGGTGGTTAAAGATAGGAGCTGCCTCGTATGGGCCAATAGGCCTTCTGCAGTTATCTTTGTTCTTATGTTCTTATGTTCTATATCTTGCTCTGGTTAGGCCCCATTTAGATTATGCAGTTCAGTTTTGGTCGCCGTATTATAGAATGGATATAAATTCACTTGAACGTGTCCAACGTAGGATGACTAAGTTAATTCCCCAAATTAGAAATCTTTCATATGAAGAAAGATTAACAAAGCTTAAGTTGCATTCACTGATAAGGCAAAGAGTTAGGGGTGACATGATAGAGGTTTACAAGTGGGTGAATGGACATAACAGGGGGGATATTAATAGGGTATTAAAAATATCAACACAAGACAGAACACGAAACAGTGGGTATAAATTGGATAAGTTTAGATTTAGGAAAGACTTGGGTAAATACTGGTTCAGTAACAGGGTGGTTGATTTGTGGAACCAATTGCCGCGTAACGTGGTGGAGGTGGGGTCCCTCTATTGTTTCAAGCACGGGTTGGACAAGTATATGAGTAGGATTGGGTGGCTATAGATAGAAGCTGCCTCGTATGGGCCAATAGGCCTTCTTCAGTTACCTTTGTTCTTATGTTCTTAAGCTGCATTCACTGGAAAGGCGAAGAGTTAGGGGTGACATGATAGAGGTTTACAAGTGGGTGAATGGACATAACAAATGGGATATTAATAGGGTATTAAAAGTATCAACACAAGACAGAACACGAAACAATGGGTATAAATTGGATAAGTTTAGATTTAGGAAAGACTTGGGTAAATACTAGTTCTCTAAATACTTAATGTTTAAACTGTTAGTGGATAGTGGTATGGGAATTGATTTGGAGGAAGGAGGTAATAAAAGTATGTGTTCGTGGGAGAAAAGAATTGGCAAAATGATCAGGGAAAGAAAACATAAGGACATAAGAAGAAAGGCAACTGCAGAAGGCCTATTGGCCCATACGAGGCAGCTCCTATTTATAACCACCCAATCCCACTCATATACTTGTCCAACCAGCGCTTGAAACAATCGAGGGACCCCACCTCCAGCACGTTACGCAGTAATTGGTTCCACAAATCAACAACCCTGTTACTGAACCAGTATTTACCCAAGTCTTTCCTAAATCTAAACTTATCCAATTTATACCCATAGTTTCGTGTTCTGTCTTGTGTTGATACTTTTAATACCCTATTAATATCCCCTTTGTTATGTCCATTCACCCACTTGTAAACCTCTATCATGTCACCAGTAGAAAGGGGCCTCAAAATAACAGTTCACTTAGGGTATATTACACTAACAGTAGAAGTCTAAGAAATAAAATTAACGAATTAAATGCTCTTGTCTGCACAGAAAAAGTAGATATTATTGCACTTACCGAAACGTGGATGAATGTAGAAAATAGAGAACTATTAGCTGAATATCAAATAAATGGATTTAAACTATTTTACACAGATAGATATATTAGACGAGGAGGAGGAGTAGCCATATATGTTCGGGACAATTTGAAATGTAGTCTCAAAGAGGGAATCAAAACTGAGCCACACACAGAAACTATTTGGATAGACTTAAACGAAAAAGCAAATAATATTATAATAGGAGTTATATATAGGCCACCAAATTTAGACAGAATGGAAGCAAAGCATCTATGGGTTGAAATATCTAGAGCATCTAGATCTAACAGTATTTATGTCATGGGTGACTTTAATTTTAGTGGAATAAACTGGGTGAACAAAACAGGGAATAGTGAAGCAGAAGATTTTCTAGAATTAATTGACGATTGCTTGTTTACGCAACACATTAAGGAACCAACGCGGGAAAATAATATTTTAGATTTAGTGTTAACTAACAGAGAAAAACAAATTAATGACATCGAATTAGGGAGTGAGCTAGGGAACAGTGATCACAAAGTAATCAGATTTAGCATAGAATGGAATAGACCTGTAGGAGAAAATTCTGTTAAAGTGCCAGATTTTCGAAAAGCTGATTTTAATAGCCTAAGAAATTTTTGGGGTCAAATAGATTGGAAAGTCTTGGGTATGGGGTGTGGGCCGGTCTTGGAGGGAGACATGAACCCGGCGATAGGTGACGTAAAAGGGGATTTCGATGTCGATTTAATATATAACATATTTAAGAATTTTCTAAACAAAGCACAGGAACGTAGTATACCATACAAATTGAATAGATCGAATACTAATGACCCAAAGTGGATAACAAATAATTTAAAGAACCTTATAGGTAAAAACACAGCTTGGTACAAAAGGATTAATAATGGGGAAGTCAGTTTAGAACAGGAATTCATACAACTGGTTAGAAATGTTAAAAGAGAGATTAGGAAAGCAAAAAGAAACTATGAATTTCGAACAGCAGAGCAAGCAAAGTCAAATCCTAAATTTTTTTTTCAGTTATATAGAACTAAGACTAGGGAAAGGATAGGTCCGTTAAAATCTGAGACAGGTCAAATAACGGATAATGACAAGGAGATGAGTAGTATTTTTAACAATATTTTATATCTGTATTTACTAAAGAAGAACTTTACAATATGCTTTCAGCCGAACAAGTCTATGTGGGTAGGGATGAGTACAGGTTTACTAATTTAGCAGTTACCAGGGAGGATGTAATTAAACAATTAGAAAAACTAAGAACATAAGAACATAAGAACAAAGGTAACTGCAGAAGGCCTATTGGCCCATACGAGGCAGCTCCTATTCTATAACCACCCAATCCCACTCATATACTTGTCCAACCCGTCCTTGAAACAATCGAGGGACCCCACCTCCACAATGTTACGCGGCAATTGGTTCCACAAATCAACAACCCTGTTACTGAACCAGTATTTACCCAAGTCTTTCCTAAATCTAAACTTATCCAATTTATACCCATTGTTTCGTGTTCTGTCCTGTGTTGATACTTTTAATACCCTATTAATATCCCCCCGGTTATGTCCATTCATCCACTTGTAAACCTCTATCATGTCACCCCTAAATCTTCGCCTTTCCAGTGAATGCAACTTAAGCTTTGTTAATCTTTCTTCATATGAAAGATTTCTAATTTGGGGAATTAACTTAGTCATCCTACGCTGGACACGTTCAAGTGAATTTATATCCATTCTATAATATGGCGACCAAAACTGAACTGCATAATCTAAATGGGGCCTAACTAGAGCAAGATATAGCTTGAGAACCACACCAGGTGTCTTGTTACTAACGCTGCGATTAATAAATCCAAGTGTCCGATTTGCCTTATTACGAACATTTATGCATTGATCCTTTTGTTTTAAATTCTTACTAATCATAACTCCCAGATCCCTTTCGCAATCCGACTTCGCAATCACAACACCATCTAGCTCGTATCTTGTAACTCTATCATCATTACCTAACCTCAGAACTTTACATTTATCAGCATTAAACTGCATCTGCCAATCCTTTGACCATTTCAAAACCCTATCTAGATCAACTTGAAGTGATAGTGAGTCCTCCTCCGAATTAATTTCCCTACCGATTTTCGTATCATCGGCAAATTTGCAAATGTTGCTACTCAAACCTGAATCTAAATCATTTATATATATTATAAACAACAGAGGTCCCAGGACAGAGCCTTGAGGCACTCCACTTACAACATTTTCCCACTCTGACTTGATTCCATTTATACTAACTCTCTGTTTCCTTTGGTATAGCCATGCCCTGATCCAGCTTAATACAGCACCCCCAATACCATGAGACTCTATCTTTTTAATCAGTCTTTCATGTGGCACTGTATCAAAAGCTTTGCTAAAGTCAAGGTATACAACATCGCAATCCTTACCACTATCAACTGCCTCAACAATGCTAGAATAAGAACATAAGAACATAAGAACATAAGAACAAAGGTAACTGCAGAAGGCCTATTGGCCCATACGAGGCAGCTCCTATTCTATAACCACCCAATCCCACTCATATACTTGTCCAACCCGTGCTTGAAACAATCGAGGGACCCCACCTCCACAATGTTACGCGGCAATTGGTTCCACAAATCAACAACCCTAAAACCAAACAAATCCCCTGGGCCGGATGAAGTGTTTGCCAGGGTGCTTAAAGAATGCAAAGAGGAGCTTTCCGAGCCACTGTCTACCATATTTAATAAATCAATAGAGTCAGGCAGAGTGCCAGAGTTATGGAAAGTAGCTAATGTGCAACCAATTTTTAAGAAAGGAGATAGATCACTTGCGTCAAACTATCGGCCAATTAGCCTAACGTCTATTGTGGGAAAGTTACTTGAACCAATAATTGCAAATGCAATTCGTCTCCATCTTGAAAAACATAAATTAATAAATGAGTCGCAACATGGTTTTACAAATGGCCGTTCATGTTTAACAAATTTGCTAACTTTTTGTTCCAGCATAGTTGAGGCAGTTGATAGTGGTAAGGATTGTGATGTTGTGTACCTTGAGTTTAGCAAAGCTTTTCATACAGTGCCACATGAAAGACTAATTAAAAAAAATAGAATCTCATGGTATTGGGGTGCTATATTACATTGGATTAGGGCATGGCTATTCCAAAGGAAACAGAGAGTTAGTATAAATGGGGTTAAGTCAGAGTGGGATAATGTTGTTAGTGGAGTACCTCCATGCCCTGTCCTGGGACCTCTGTTGTTTAATATATATATATATATATATATATATATATATATATATATATATATATATATATATAACTAACTGAATGGGGTTAGAAATGTTAGTATAAATGGGGTTAAGTCAGAGTGGGATAATGTTGTTAGTGGAGTACCTCCATGCCCTGTCCTGGGACCTCTGTTGTTTATTATATATATATATATATATATATATATATATATATATATATATATATATATATATATATATATATATATATATATATATATATATATATATATATATATATATATATATATATATATATATATAACTAACTCATTATGTCCGGTCGTGATGGTCAAGTGGATTAAGGCGTCTTGTACATACCAGTTGCGTGGCTCCTGGGAGTATGGGTTCGAGTCACTTCTGGGGTGTGAGTTTTCAGTTGCATATTGTCCTGGGGACCATTCAGGCTTGTTCGCATTTGTGTTCCTCACGTGTGCCCCAAAGAATGAGGTGATTTGGTAAAATGCTATGCCCAAGATTACTATCCGAGTGCCGGCGGTGGGGTGGTTCAAATAGCCTCGGCTATCACCTCATTATGTCCGGTCGTGATGGTCAAGTGGATTAAGGCGTCTTGTACATACCAGTTGCGTGGCTCCTGGGAGTATGGGTTCGAGTCACTTCTGGGGTGTGAGTTTTCAGTTGCATATTGTCCTGGGGACCATTCAGGCTTGTTCGCATTTGTGTTCCTCACGTGTGCCCCAAAGAATGAGGTGATTTGGTAAAATGCTATGCCCAAGATTACTATCCGAGTGCCGGCGGTGGGGTGGTTCAAATAGCCTCGGCTATCACCTCATTATGTCCGGTCGTGATGGTCAAGTGGATTAAGGCGTCTTGTACATACCAGTTGCGTGGCTCCTGGGAGTATGGGTTCGAGTCACTTCTGGGGTGTGAGTTTTCAGTTGCATATTGTCCTGGGGACCATTCAGGCTTGTTCGCATTTGTGTTCCTCACGTGTGCCCCAAAGAATGAGGTGATTTGGTAAAATGCTATGCCCAAGATTACTATCCGAGTGCCGGCGGTGGGGTGGTTCAAATAGCCTCGGCTATCACCTCATTATGTCCGGTCGTGATGGTCAAGTGGATTAAGGCGTCTTGTACATACCAGTTGCGTGGCTCCTGGGAGTATGGGTTCGAGTCACTTCTGGGGTGTGAGTTTTCAGTTGCATATTGTCCTGGGGACCATTCAGGCTTGTTCGCATTTGTGTTCCTCACGTGTGCCCCAAAGAATGAGGTGATTTGGTAAAATGCTATGCCCAAGATTACTATCCGAGTGCCGGCGGTGGGGTGGTTCAAATAGCCTCGGCTATCACCTCATTATGTCCGGTCGTGATGGTCAAGTGGATTAAGGCGTCTTGTACATACCAGTTGCGTGGCTCCTGGGAGTATGGGTTCGAGTCACTTCTGGGGTGTGAGTTTTCAGTTGCATATTGTCCTGGGGACCATTCAGGCTTGTTCGCATTTGTGTTCCTCACGTGTGCCCCAAAGAATGAGGTGATTTGGTAAAATGCTATGCCCAAGATTACTATCCGAGTGCCGGCGGTGGGGTGGTTCAAATAGCCTCGGCTATCACCTCATTATGTCCGGTCGTGATGGTCAAGTGGATTAAGGCGTCTTGTACATACCAGTTGCGTGGCTCCTGGGAGTATGGGTTCGAGTCACTTCTGGGGTGTGAGTTTTCAGTTGCATATTGTCCTGGGGACCATTCAGGCTTGTTCGCATATATATATATATATATATATATATATATATATATATATATATATATATATATATATATATATATATATATATTTTTTTTTTTTTTTTTAACCTAGAAGGGGTACCACCTCTGGTGCAAATGTAGGGACCCATAGCCTCGGAGAAGAAAATAAAGAGTACTCAGAGAAGACCTTGTGGATCCTCACTGAACACTTTGATATTTTCTTCTCCTACCACCCATATTCTTTTGTTAAGTGTGTATATTTATCTAACTTTATTTGAAAATGTCATTACACAAATATATATATATATATATATATATATATATATATATATATATATATATATATATATATATATATATATATATACATATATATATATTTATATTTTGTTTAATATATATATATATATATATATATATATATATATATATATATATATATATATATATATACATATATATATATTTATATTTTGTTTAATATATATATATATATATATATATATATATATATATATATATATATATATATATATATATATATATATATATATATATATCTATATATATATATATATATATATATATATATATATATATATATATATATATATATATATATATATATATATATATATATATATATATATATATATATATATGATTTAGATTCAGGTTTGAGTAGCAACATTTGCAAATTTGCCGATGATACGAAAATCGGTAGGGAAATTAATTCGGAGGAGGACTCACTATCACTTCAAGTTGATCTAGATAGGGTTTTGAAATGGTCAAAGGATTGGCAAATGCAGTTTAATGCTGATAAATGTAAAGTTCTGAGGCTAGGTAATAATGATAGAGTTACATGATACGAGCTAGATGGTGTTGAGATTGCGAAGTCGGATTGCGAAAGGGATCGGGGAGTTATGATTAGTAAGAATTTAAAACAAAAGGATCAATGCATGAATGTTCGTAATAAGGCGAATAGGGCACTGGGATTTATTAATCGAAGCGTTAGTAACAAGACACCTGGTGTGGTTCTTAAGCAATATCTTGCTCTGGTTAGGCCCCATTTAGATTATGCAGTTTTGGTCGCCATATTATAGAATGGATATAAATTCTCTTGAACGTGTCCAACGTAGGATGACTAAGTTAATTCCCCAAATTAGAAATCTTTCATATGAAGAAAGATTAACAAAGCTTAAGTTGCATTCACTGGAAAGGCGAAGAATTAGGGGTGACATGATAGAGGTTTACAATGTTCAGATTGCATTGATAAATAAATTTTTCATAGACTTTGATATATTTTAATTTTGATTGAATTATTTTGTGTGACATTGCCTTGGAATTGAGCTGCGTTGTTTGCCATAGTGTTCATTTTGTGAGTATAGTTTATTTGTTTCTTTTTTCATTTTTCTTATTTTTCAGTGCAATTGGTGGTGAAATTGAGCTGTGTAGATTGATCGACTTTTGAATTGAAATATTTCGTTAGTATTTTTTGGTTTGGTTTTGAAAACAAGAAATTGGAAAATACGTTTATTTCACAGCTGCAAATCTGCTACAGACAGCTATGAATCCACCAGCTACAACGGTTACTGCTTTCTTCATGTTATGTCAAAATGACGCATTTGCAAAAAGACTGCTGTATTCAGAAGTGTCTACATATTACACGTGGAATGTTAGTACAAAATCATTTGAACGACGCAATGGAGGAAAGTGAGTCGACAGACAACCTTGCATATTCAAATAAACTATGATAGGCAGACATCCCCCATGCATCCCAATCAAGATGAATGCTTCTTTCTTCGCATGCTGTTGGTAAATGTGCCTGGATCAACGTCTTCCAGCAATTGAGATTTGTCAACGGCGTTACACATGCCACTTTCCGTAGTGCATGTCAACCTCTGAATAATTGGAGAACGACCGACACTAGGATGTATGCATATTGCATATCAATATGCATACAATATACGACACTAGGATTGTATGCATATCATATTGACCACCGGCTCTCCTTCATCTCCAACAGAGATATGGAGGAAATATAAATTGCACATGGCTGAAGATATTGTACATCGAATACGCAAGGAAAATTCAAATATGAACTTGGATTTCACAGTAGAAATCTACAACGAAGCGTTGATAATGATTGAAGATTTGTGCTTAGAAATCGCGAACAAAGTTCTCAAGCAAATTGAAATGCCATTACCGAATCGATCTGCTGCTGCTTCGTTCGATGTAGAATTGCGTCGTGAACAAAGTTACAACACGGGTGATCTGTGGTCGTATGTGTAATCAAATATTCCTAACCTAACGCTTAAGCGAAAAGGCATTTACAATTAAATAATTCAAATTGTCAATAATGGGCTTGAGAAAATTTTCTTAGATACGCCAGGAAGAACTGGAAAACCTTTCTAATTAGATTGATTTTGGCAGCATTTCGATCCCCAAATGACATAGCCTTAGCTCTTGCATCGTCCGGAATAGCTGCAACATTGCTATCAAGTGGAAGAACTGATACCTCGGCTTTGAAATTGCCATTGAACATGCAATTCATTGAAACTCACATGCGCAACATTTCCAAAGAATTTAGCACACGAACATTACAAAATTATTCAGCGTAACATTCAAAGCGAGGCAGTCACATACAAGTCCGTCGACACTGTTGAGGAAGCAGATGAAGCGGTTAATTATCCAACAAAATTTTTGAATACACTCATCTGCCAGGGATACCATCAAACGTACTGCAATTGAAAATCGGCGTGCCAATTGTCATGTTGCGAAATATCAACCAGCCAAAACTTTGCAATGCCTCGCGGCTTGCAGTAAAAAAAATTATTCAGCGTCGTCGTAGAAGCAACAATCTTGACAGGACGTTTCAAAGGTGAAGATGTCCTAATTCCTCGCATTCCTATGATTCCAACAGATATGCCATTTCAATTTAAGAGATTGTAATTTCAATTCGATTGGCGTTTGCAATCACCATCAACAAAGATCAGGGCTAATCTTCAGAATTGTACAGTTTATATCTAAACACGGATTGATTCCCACATGGACAATTATATTTTGCGTGTTCTAGAGTCGGCAAACCAGACAGTCTCTATATCTCCACAGACAATGGAACAACAAAAAATATTGTATACCCACAAGCATTGTAAAATTAAACATATTAGAAACGTGTGCTTCCCCTTTTCTTTCTTTCCCACTTACCCAGACTGAGCCACAGCAACGCGTGGCAGGTACTGCTATTAATTACTAAACTGAAATGGAAGTTTGTTACAAAAAGTGAACTAGTTACTTAAAGAATTGTATTTTGCAATATATAATAAATGATAATGCTAGTTTTGATTGTAAATAACTTAGTGAACTTGTACTATTGTATGAAGAAAGTTATTTTATGAGTTTTCCATTGAAGCATAAGTTTATTAGTACATAAAGTTGTAAATGCTTTTTTTGATATATCGTATTTCTTAAAAAGTTCTTTGAGGCTTCAAAACGTCTTGTCTTAGAAAGTTTAGCACAGACTTTGGTTTATTTATGTCTTGGAAAGTTGCCCTTGACTACTTGTTTATTGAATGAAAGACAATGTTTGTTATAGAGAGAGTTATATGTAATGTTTGATGACTATTCTCGATGTTTAAGAAATTACACACAGAAATCACAATTGTGTGATGCATCAAATGAACAAATCCACAAGGGCCATGACGAGGATTCGAACCTGCGTCCAAGAGCATTCCAGACGCTGCCTTAATCGACTGAGCTACGACATGGTCTAAAGAGTTGAAACCAAAGTTCTACTGAACTTACTGGATCCTGCAGCCTCTCCGAGGCACAAACCAGGGTTTTACACAATTCTCCCATGCACTCGAGTTGTGTCAATAGGCCATTCTCCCTCTTCGCCCTTACTTCATTACACACAGAAATCACAGTTGTGTGAGGCATCAAATGAAGAAATCCACAAGGACCGTGACGAGGATTCGAACCTGCGTCCGAGAGTATCCCAGACGCTGCCTTAATTGACTGAGCTACGACATGGTCAAAAGAGTTGAAACCGAAGTTCTACTGAACTTACTGGATCCTGCAGCCTCTCCGAGACACAAACCAGGGTTTTATACAACTCTCCCATGCACTCGAGTTATGTCAATAGGCCGTTCTCCCTCTTCGCCCTTACTTCATTACACACAGAAATTAGAAATCACAACTCTTTTGACCATGTCGTAGCTCAGTCGATTAAGGCAGCGTCTGGTTTGCTCTCGGATGCAAGTTCGAATCCTCATCACGTCCCATGTGGATTTTTCATTTAATGTATCACGCAATTGTGATTTCTGTGTGTAATGAAGTAAAGGCGAAGAGAGAGAACGGCCTATTGACATAGCTCGAGTGCATGAGGGAGTTGCATAAAACCCTGGTTTGTGCCTCGGAGAGGCTGCAGGATCCAGTAAGTTCAGTAAAACTTCGGTTTCAACTCTTTTGACCATGTCGTAGCTCAATCGATTAAGGAAGCATCTGGGATGCTCTCGGATGCAGGTTCGAATCCTCGTCACGGCCCTTGTGGATTTGTTCCTATAAGAGATTAACTTTTTTTACTCTGAGAGTATTCTTTTATGTTGATATACGACAGAGAGAGTATTCCTAATGTTTTTGAGAGTGTCATTGGCGAATGAAGATTCTTTGAAAGTATCATTTTGATGTATAAAGTCGTGTAAAAGAGTGCCAATGACAATTAAAATGAGCATGGAAGATAGTAATGATGTATAGGATTGAATTTTTAATGCATAAAGTTGTCTTAGAAAGGCGTATTTATTATGTAAACATCTTTTGGATAAGTGGATAGAAACTCTGTATGTGTATTTTTTTTCAACATCATTTGGATAAGATGGATAGACAATTCTTGATACATATTTATTTTTGTAAACATCGTTTGGAGAAGTGGATAAAGAACTCTGGATGCGTATTTATTTTTATAAACACCACTTGGGTAAACACCATGTCGTAGCTCAGTCGATTAGGGCAGCGTCTGGGATGCTCTCGGACGTAGGTTCGAACCCTCGTTACGGCCCATATGTATTTGTTCATTTGATGCATCACGCTATTGTCATTTCTGTGTGTAATGAAGTAAGGGCGAAGAGGTAGAACGGCCTATTGACAGAGCTCGAGTGCATGGGGTAATTGCGTAAAATCATGGTTTGTGTCTCGGAGAGGCTGCAGGGTCCAAGTAAAGTCAGAAGAACGTCTGGATGCAATTCTTTTAACCTTGTTGTAACTCAGTCGATTAAGGCAGTGTACGGGATGCTCTCGGACATAGGTTCGAACCCTCGTCACTGCCTTTGTGGATTTGTTCATGCAGGAAATTCTGTAGTTAGTTGGAGACTCTCAAACGGGTGTTCAACTTTACAAACAGAATGCTAGCCATTCAAAATGCTTTGGAACATACTTTTGCTGAACACAGACAACATGTTATCATACATACAGATTCGAGAACTGCCACTGAAACCTTCCAACAAGAACACATACGTGAAACATCCATCTGACCACAAACGTCATAGCATTAATGCAAAGATTCAAAGGTCAAGGCCGTCGGGTACTTACCAACTTCCATATCAGAAATATGGAAGACGGCGAATGTGGTCCCAATATACAAAAAGGGCGACAGACAAGAGGCACTGAACTACAGGCCAGTGTCCTTGACTTGTATACCATGCAAGGTGATGGAGAAGATCGTGAGAAAAAACCTGGTAACACTTCTGGAGAGAAGGGACTTCGTGACAAATCGCCAACATGGGTTCAGGGAGGGTAAATCTTGCCTTACAGGCTTGATAGAATTCTACGATCAGGTGACACAGATTAAGCAAGAAAGAGAGGGCTGGGCGGACTGCATTTTCTTGGATTGTCGGAAAGCCTTTGACACAGTACCGCATAAGAGGCTGGTACATAAGCTGGAGAGACAGGCAGGTGTAGCTGGTAAGGTGCTCCAGTGGATAAGGGAGTATCTAAGCAATATGAAGCAGAGAGTTACGGTGAGGGGTGAGACCTCCGATTGGCGTGAAGTCACCAGTGGAGTCCCACAGGGCTCTGTACTCGGTCCTATCTTGTTTCTGATATATGTAAATGATCTCCCGGAGGGTATCGATTCATTTCTCTCAATGTTTGCGGACGATGCTAAAATTATGAGAAGGATTAAAACAGAAGAGGACTGTTTGAGGCTTCAAGAAGACCTAGACAAGCTGAAGGAATGGTCGAACAAATGGTTGTTAGAGTTTAACCCAACCAAATGTAATGTAATGAAGATAGGTGTAGGGAGCAGGAGGCCAGATACAAGGTATCATCTGGGAGAGGAAATTCTTCAGGAGTCAAAGAAGGAAAAAGACTTGGGGGTTGATATCACGCCAGACCTGTCTCCTGCAGCACCTATCAAGCGCATAACATCAGCAGCATATGCCAGGCTGGCCAACATACGAACGGCATTCAGAAACTTGTGTAAAGAATCATTCAGAACTTTGTATACCACATATGTCAGGCCAATCCTGGAGTATGCAGCGCCAGCATGGAGTCCATATCTAGTCAAGGATAAGACTAAACTGGAAAAGGTTCAGAGGTTTGCCACCAGACTAGTACCCGAGCTGAGAGGAATGAGCTACGAGGAGAGACTACGGGAATTAAACCTCACTTCGCTGGAAGACAGAAGAGTTAGGGGGGACATGATCACCACATTCAAGATTCTGAAGGGAATTGATAGGGTAGATAAAGACAGTCTATTTAACACAAAGGGAACACGCACAAGGGGACACAGGTGGAAACTGAGTGCCCAAATGAGCCACAGAGATATTAGAAAGAACTTTTTTAGTGTCAGAGTGGTTGACAAATGGAATGCATTAGGGGGTGATGTGGTGGAGGCTGACTCCATACACAGTTTCAAGTGTAGATATGACAGAGCCCGATAGGCTCAGGAATCTGTACACCTGTTGATTGACGGTTGAGAGGCGGGACCAAAGAGCCAGAGCTTAACCCCGCAAACACAACTAGGTGAGTACACAGGTGGAAGCCGAGTACCCAAATGAGCCACAGAGACATTAGAAAGAACGTTTTCAGTATCAGAGTAGTTAGTAAATGAAATGCATTAGGAAGTGGTGTGGTGGAGGCTGACTCCATACACAGTTTCAAATGTAGATGTGATAGAGCCCAGTAGGCTCAAGAATCTGTACATCAGTTGATTGACGGTTGAGAGGCGGGACCAAAGAGCCAAAGCTCAACCCCCGCAAGCACAAATAGGTGAGTACAAATAGGTAAGTACACACACACACACACACACACACACAGGAGGTATCACAGGAAAAGTAAAATAAACACAAATAAGTCATAAATGAATATCAAACACTCTAACATTGGAAAAATTATTGAAATGGAAATAATTTTCTTTTTCTTTTACAGAATTCTTCAAAATTTTCATGATCATTCAATCATGGTGGTGGTTCTGGACCTAGACGACCGGGGGAAGACCATCATTGGAAACCAGGGACCTATGGCGCTCTAAGACAATCAGATTGCCTAAAACGCGGGTCCTCCTTTTTGTTCTGTTAATAGCACCCTGCTGTTCCTGAGAGAGAAACAAACATTATTCTAATCTTACAGTAAACAATAATTATGTAAGTCTCGATTTAAAAAATCTTGCCCAAACGTTCATGACTGTTTTTTAAGTGTACTAAGTAAGATAAGTGTCTTGCTTCACTATCATAAAACACAAGTCTTATATGTGGCATTTTGGGAGAAGCCGGAGTACAGTACTGTATACGTCTGGTGGTTGGAGGGGGGGGGAGGTTGCTGCGATACAACCCTATGTAATTCCAGAGAAGACGGGCACGTATACAACCCTTACAGTCACAATTATATTTTATATAATTATAAAGCAAGTGTGTGTGGATGGGTGGAGCGGACATGCAATACAGGACCAGTGTGAGATGTGGGAGGGCAAGACACAGTCCAGAAGGCAAGTGTGAGACATGGGAGGAACAGCAATCACTTTCGGAATCAACACAGCAAATTTACTGTTTTACCGAAATCCAGCTATAAAAACATCCTGAAGATCATGGCAGAGACCATTATCAATTGCCTACAGATGATGAAGAACGCCTCACAACAACAGACTCAAGAAATCACTTGTGTAATAATGGACAAGATCCTGCAGCAGACCTCAGTTACACAAGAAACAGAATGAGACAAGACAGAGTACAAGAGGACAAACAACGCGATATGGACATACAGACAACCAACAACAGTCGGGTAGTCAAGACACCAGACCATAAAAATCCACAAAAACAACTGCAAGAAGTAGTGGCAACTCAAGATCAACGGAATCATTCAACACAAGAGACAGACAATAAACTTAAGTCAGTGAACCATCACTTGGCCAAGTCCCAAGTCCAAACTGGATTGGTAACTGACAAATTAAAAAAACTCTTCACGTCAGCGTCTTTCCTTGTGTAGCTTCTGGGGTTCAATGGCCCCTCAGCCCGCCGGTTAGTCGTATGGTCAAAAAAGGCTTTTGGACGCGGCTGCTCGCAGCCTGACGTATGAATCCGGTAATTCTTGGAGGTGTTTGTCAAGGAGGTGTGTTTGTGTAGCGGGAGTGTGTGTCAACTTTTAAGCGGTCCCAATAATTAAGATGACTTATAGAGCGCATTCTGAAGTAGAGTTGAAGTAGAACTTCTGGTTGCAATTCTTTTAACCATGTCGTAGCTCAGTCGATTAGGGCAGCGTCTGGGATGCTCTCGGACGTAGGTTCGAACCCTCGTTACGGCCCATATGTATTTGTTCATTTGATGCATCACCCTATTGCCATTTCTGTGTGCAATGAAGTAAGGGCGAAGAGGTAGAACGGCCTATTGACAGAGCTCGAGTGCATGGGGTAATTGCGTAAAATCATGGTTTGTGTCTCGGAGAGGCTGCAGGGTCCAAGTAAAGTCAGAAGAACTTCTGGATGCAATTCTTTTAACCTTGTTGTAACTCAGTCGATTAAGGCAGTGTATGGGATGCTCTCGGACATAGGTTCGAACCCTCGTCACTGCCTTTGTGGATTTGTTCATGCAGGAAATTCTGTAGTTAGTTGGAGACTCTCAAACGGGTGTTCAACTTTACAAACAGAAATGCTAGCCATTCAAAATGCTTTGGAACATACTCTTGCTGAACACAGACAACATGTTATCATACATACAGATTCGAGAACTGCCACTGAAACCTTCCAACAAGAACACATACGTGATAACATCCATCTGACCACAAACGTCATAGCATTAATGCAAAGATTCAAAGGTCAAGGCCGTCGGGTACTTATCAACTTGGTTCCAAGTCATGTGGGATTAATAGGGAAGGATATTGTACACAAAGTTTCTGAACTTGCAACTAAGAGAAGAAATATAGACATTTACATTTCACAGAGTCCATCACGATTTAAGTGAGTACAGTTAATTTAAATAGAGTAATGCAGAAGATGTACAGTGACCACAACAAAGCAGCAGCAACATCAGGATCTGCGGTTTTGTGCAAGAATTCAACTAATTACGAACCACTTATTTTGATAAAAGGAAGCCTTTTATCAAAGTACACAAAACATAAGTACACTTATATAGTATCAAGCTTCGATACCCATGTGCATAGGAAATAGGCATACAGGTTCCAGAAGTTGGGAGGAAATGTCAGCACTGTGGAGAAATGCCCGACACACACCACTGAAACATTATCTAACACAGTGCAGTCACAAACCCAATATGATAACTATGATTCAACAGAGCAGAAGAAGTTGTCAAACACATGCAGCATATTCATACTGAAACGAACATACAAGTCATAAATACTCATACTCTGCCTAAATTAAAGAGAAACAAAAACAAGTAACACATAGTGGGCCAGCCAGAGGCTTAAGGCCTATGCCAGAATAACACTGAAACAAATAAAAATACAAATGTGTTAGTCTACTGTACTTTGAAGAGTAGGTGTTAGTTTATTGAGCTTTGAAGGGCAGGTGTAAGTCTACCGAGCTTTGCAGGGCAGGTGTTAGTCTACTGTGCTTTGAAAGTCAGGTGTTAGTCTACTGTGCTTTGAAGGTCAGATGTTCGTCTACCGAGCTTTGAAGGTCAGGTATTAGTCTACTGTGCTTTGCAGGGCAGGTATTAGTCAACTGTGCTTTGCAGGGCAAGTGTTAGTCTACTGTGCTTTGAAGGTCATGTGATATTATACTATGCTTTGAAGGCCAGGTCTTAGTCTACTGTGCTTTCAAGGTCAGGTGCTAGTCTACTGTGCTTTGAAGGTCAGGTGCTAGTCTACTGTGCTTTGAAGGTCAGGTGCTAGTGTACTGTGCTCTGAAGGTCAGGTGCTAGTGTACTGTGCTCTGAAGGTCAGGTGCTAGTCTACTGTGCTCTGAAGGTCAGGTGCCAGTCTACTGTGCTTTGAAGGTCAGGTGCTAGGGTGCTGTGCTCTGAAGGTCAGGTGCTAGTCTACTGTGCTTTGAAGGTGAGGTATTAGTGTACTGTGCTTTGAAGGTAAGGTATTAGTGTACTGTGCTCTGAAGGTCAGGAGTTAGTATACTGTGCTTTGAAGGTCAGGTGTTAGTCTACTGTGCTTTGAAGGTCAGGTGTTAATGTACTGTGCTCTGAAGGTCAGGTATTAGTCTACTGTGCTTTGAAGGGCAATTGTAAATCTACGGTGCTTTGCAGGTCAGATGCAAGTCTACTGTGCTTTAAGGTCAGGTGTTAGTCTTCTAAGCTTATAAGATCAGGTGTTAATCTTATAAACCTTGAAGGTCAGAAGTGAGCCAACTGTGCTTTGAAGGACAAGTGTTTGTCTACTAAACTTTGAGGGTCAAGTGAGAGAAAACTGTACTCTGAAGGGCTGGTGTTAATCTACTGTGCTTTGAATTGCAGGCATTAGTATATTTAGCTCTGAAGGTCACGTATTAGTGTATTGAACTTTGAAGGTAACTTATTAATCTATTGATCTTTGAAAGTCAGGTATTAGTCTACTATGCTTTGAAAGTAAGTTGTTAGTCTATTGTGTTTTAATTGTTGTCTTAGTCTTCTCTGCTTAGCAAGTACGGTTTTGGCTACTAAGATTTGAAGATCATGTGTTAGTCTACTAATCTTTTGAAGTTAGGTGTTAGTCTACTAATCTTTTGAAGTTAGGTGTTAGTCTACTAAACTTTTGAAGTTAGGTGTTAGTCTACTAATCTTTTGAAGTTAGGTGTTAGTCTACAAAGCTTTCAAGGTCAGGGATTACTCTACTCTGATTTGAGGGTCTGGCGTTAATCTAATAATTTTTTAAGTTTCGATGTGAATCTGAGATTTCAAAGGTCAGGTAATAGTCAACACAGTTTTTAAGGTCAGGTCTTAATCTTCTGATTTTGAAGGTTGTTTATTAGTCTACTGAGCTTTGAAGGTCTGGTATTAGTTTACTGAGCTTTGAAGGTCAGGCACTAGTTTACTTTGCTTTGAAGGTCAGGTATTAGTTTACTGAACTTTGACGGTCATTTAGTAGTGTAATGTGCTTTGAAGATAAGGTGTTTGTCTACTAATCTTTGAAAGATCATGGGTTAGGCACCAAAGCTTTGAACAATAGATTTCAGTCTACTGAGCTTTTTAGGTCAGGAAATAGTCAACTGAGCTTTAAATGTCTGCTATTAGTCTGCAGACCTTTGTAACAAAATAATTACCCATCTCATTGCGTTCTCGTTGTAGAGGGTTGATTCGTGCTGCTTCCCAGTGATCAACCTTAAGCGGGAGGCTCGAGCAAAGATTTGCATTTCAGCACCTTCTATTCCAGTGATTCTGAAACATAATATTATTCATGAAGAAAAATATATGAATTTCAATAGAAGAATAAAGGTAATTAAAACAATAATATTAATGCTTTGTTAGTTGATGCACCGCTAACAACTCACACACCATTAACAACTCAGAGCACCACCAACAACTCACAGCCTCACTAACTCACAGGACAACTAACAACTTGATGCCCAAGTAACAACTCACAACACAACTTACAAATCACAGCACCTCTAAAAACTTGATCCCCACTAACAACTCATAACACCGCAAATAGCTCACAGCACCAATAACAACTCACAGCACAACTAACAACTCACAGCACCGCTAACAACTTGATGCACCACTAACTTGATGCACCACTAACAACTTAATGCACATCTAAGAACTTTAATGTTCCACTGACAACTTGATAGACCACTAACAAATTGATGCACCACTAATAACTCACAGCACCACCTAACAACTTGATGCACCACTAACAACGTTATGTACAATTAACAACATAATGCCCCACTAACAACTCAAAACACCACTATCAACTCACAACATCACTTAAAACTCACTGCACCACTAACATCTCACAGCACCACTAACAACTCACAGCACCACTAACAACTCACAGCACCACTAACAACTCACAGCACCTCTAACATCTCACAGCACCACTAACAACTCACAGCACCACTAACAACTCACAGCACCACTAACATCTCACAGCACCACTAACAACTCACAGCACCACTAACAACTCACAGCACCACTAACAACTCACAGCACCACTAACAACTCACAGCATCACTAACATCTCACAGCACTAGTAACAACTCACAGCACCACTAACAACTCACAGCACCACTAACAACTCACAGCACCACTAACAACTCACAGCACCACTAACAACTCACAGCACCACTAACAACTCACAGCACCACTAACATCTCACAGCACTAGTAACAACTCACAGCACCACTAACAACTCACAGCACCACTAACAACTCACAACACCACTAACATCTCACAGCACCACTAACAACTCACAGCACCACTAACAAATTGTTTCTCACCTGGTGAGGCTTGTGACTACTGCGTTTGTTGCACACCCGTCGCACATATATCCTCCGGGAAACCGGTAACCTTTATCAGATATGTAGTATGACAGTGCCTAAAAATTATATATAAAATTAAGTATATTCAAGATTATGTGACATCTTTCTCCTATATAAGAAATATAATATGTCATGTATCATTACTATTTTCAAGTCCGGCAATTATATATTACACAAAATTACCACTTAATATATATAATACCTTTGAACAAAAATCATGACAAGAGTTTATTAAAAAAGTGATTACGAAGGTACCTTAATTATGAGCGGGGAGGGCGAGGGGGTGACGGGGGCGTGGCACCACAGACACACAATGCTCTCCTGGACGCTCTTCCTCGCTACTAACACGTCCAGCTCGTCATGGGCGGAAAGGAGGGCATAGAGAACCGCATTGTTGATGGTTAAGAACTTCTTGGCTCGTGTCGAGGACACATACGCCTGCCTCAACATTTCATCATTATATGCATATAAGTCTTGTAAGTTGAATAATGGGTTAATAATGCCATCTGTCAATATAACCCAGTCCCATTCAAGTCCTTTGGCCATGTGAACGGTACTGAAGCATATATCTGCCTCGGATGCCTCTGTGTTGCACCTCTGAGTAAGCAGAGTCACGTGATAGGGTGTCCTACTCCCACTGTAATGGAACATATTAATTTTGGAAAGTAGCTCCCGGTCTTCACACGTTTTAGCAAAGTTCGTAAGGTCGGCTATGGTTTCGAATTTGGCCACTAATGGATTCTGAATATTTGCTGATTCTCTTGTGGCAAGACCCTCCTGAATTTGATTTAAATTAAATATGTCCATAACATCGTCATATCCATACTTACTCAATCCACCAGCAAATGTCATGGATGCTGCAATGTACTCTTTATCCTCACATATCTTCGTGGCTATTCTATAAAGTTCCGTATTTGTCATAGCTATATAAGCCCTTTTGAGTTTTGAGCTTGGGTCAAAAAGTTTAGGATCTGGAGCATGGACAAATGAGTCTTTTTTTCTTGCTCCGACGACAGTCCGGTGGGGAACCAATAGGCGAGCCTCCAGAGCACATTGTGCTACATATGACACCTCCGGTCCGAACCTGAAGGACTGGCTGAGGGAAAACTTGTGAGTGGCTGTCACCTTATCCAGGGCGCTGACTGTCCCTCCGAAGAAGCGCAGCTGTTGGCAAGAGTCTCCCACAAACACCTGAAACATAAACAACAACACAATTCAATGACAACTGTCACCAGATGAAAATCTGCGCACAGTAGATATATATGAAATATCACCCAGTACCAAGTAAATGAAGGGTGACGGAGTATAGGGTTGATGACAGCCAGCACCACATCATAGAAGGGTGACGGAGTATAGGGCAGATGACAGCCAGCACCGCGTCATAGAAGGGTGATGGAGTATAGGGTAGATGACAGCCAGCACCACATCATAGAAGGGTGATGGAGTATAGGGTAGATGACAGCCAGCACCACATCATAGAAGGGTGATGGAGTATAGGGTAGATGACAGCTAGCACCACATCATAGAAGGGTGATGGAGTATAGGGTAGATGACAGCCAGCTCCACGACAAGGAAGGGTGACGGAGTATTGGGTAGAATACAACCAGCACCCGTTAAGGAAGGGTGATAGAGTATTGGGTGGATTAGAGCAAACACCACATAAAGGAAGGGTTACGTATTTTAGGGTAGATAATAGTCTGCACCACTTCAAGAAAGGGTGACGGTGTATAGGGTAGTTGACAGTCAGCACCACATAAAGGAAAGGTGACAGAGTATATGGTAGATGACAGGAAGCACCGCCTAAAGGAAGGGTGATAGAGAATAGGGTAGTTGGCAGCCGACACTAAGGCAAGGAAGGGTCATGGAGAATAGGGTATATGACAGCCAGCACCACATCATGGAAGGGTGACGGAGTAAAGAGTAGATGACAGCCAACACCACGTCATGCAAAGGTGATGGAGTGTAGGGTAAATGACAGCCAGCACAGCATAAACGAAGGGTGACAGAGTGTATGGTAGTCGACAGCCAGCACCACGACATGGAAGGGTGATGGATTATAAAGTAGATGACAGACAGCTCCACTTCAAGGAAGGGTGACGGAGTATAGGGGAGATGATTACCAACACCACGTCAAGGAAGAGTGGCAGAGTATAGGGTAGATGACAGCATGCACCACAGAAAGGAAGGGTGATGGAGTATAGGGTAGATGTCAGCCAAAACCATGTAAAGGAATAATGATGGAGTATAGGGTAAATGATAGCTACCACAACGTAAAGGAAGGGTAACGGAGTATAGGGTACATCAACACCACGTAAACGAAGGGTGACTAAGTGTAAGGTTGACGACAGCCTGCAACATGTCAAGGAAGGGTGGCGGATTATAAGATAGATGACAGGCAGCACCACGTCAAGAAAGGGCAACGGAGCATAGGGTAAATGTCAGCCAGCACCACGTTATGGAAGTTTAAAGGAGTATAGGGTAGAAGACTGCCATCGCCACGTCAAGGAAGGGTGACGGTGTGTAGGATAGGTGACAGCCAGCACCATGTTGGAAGGGTGACGGAATATAATGTTGATGACAGCAAGCACCACGTCAAGGAAGGGTAATGGAGTATAGCATAGATGACAGTTAGCAATACGTCAAGGAAGGGTGACGGAGTACAGGGTAGATGACAGTCAGCACCACCAAATAAAAGGGTTAAGGAGTATACAGTAGATGACATCCAGCACACCATAAAAGAAGGGTGACGTAAAGAAGTAAAGAAAGTAGATGATTGCCAGCACCCCGTCAACGTTGGGTGACGGAGTATAGAGTAGATGACAGCCAACATCACAGAATTTAATAGTGGTGAAGTATAGAGTAGATGACAGCCAGCACCATGTAAAGGATGGGCGACTGATTATAAGGCAGATGACAGCCAGCACCATCTAATACAAGGGCTAAGGAGTATACAATAGATGACAGCCAGCACCACATAAAGGAAGGGTGACGGAGTATAGGGTAGATGAAAGCCAGCACAACATAAAGGAAGGGTGACGGAGTATAGGGTAGATGAAAACCAGCACAACACAACGGAAGAGTAACGGAGTATAGGGTAGATGAAAGCCAGCACAATATAATGGAAGGGTGAAGGAGTTTATAATAGATGACAGCCAGCACCACGTAGAGGGTGCTGTGTGAGAATGTAGGATAGTGGGCAGCTAGCATCACGTAGGAGAGTGTAGGGCACTGGGCAGCCAGCATCACGTAGGAGATTATAGGGCACTGGGCAGCGAGCATCACGTAGGAGAGTGTAGGGTAGTGGGCAGGCAGCATCAGGTAGAGGAGTGTAGGGTAGTAGGCAGCCTGCATCACGTAGGAGAGTTTAGGGTAGTGGGCAGCTAGTATCACGTAGGAAAGTGTAGGATAGTGGGCAGCCAGCATCACGTAGGAGAGTTTAGGGTAATGGGGAGTTAGCATCACATAGGAGAGTTTAGGGTAGTGCGCAGCCAGCGTCACGAAAGAGGGTGTTAGAAAGTGTATGAAAATTGGAAGCCAGCATCATGTCTCCTCTCCGGCATGCCTCCTCAGACCTCTCACTCGACAATCTCTCCGATCTAAATATAACTCGCCTGCCCTCTGTCCACCCTCCTCAGCAATTCTCCAGCTGTTTTCCTTCTCTCTACAGCGTCGTCGTTCAATGCCCTGACCCCTGACTTGTCTGCCATCCTTCTTTCACTCTCACCCGCATCCCTCCTCTCTCCTCCAGTCCCCTTCCATTCTCTCTTTTCTCACCAGGTCCCTCACTCATCTCCCTTCTCTCCCCAGCTGCTCTACCCATTCCCTTGTCTTCCCTGCTGTTCTTCCCTCTCCCTTATCTCTCCTGCCGCTATTCACTGTTCTCTCCCATGATGCTCGACCCTCTTAGATCTCTCCCCTGCTGCTCTACCCTCTCCGTTCTCTCGCCTGCTGCTCTACCCTCTCCGTTCTCTCGCCTGCTGCTCTACCCTCTCTGTTCTCTCCCCCCTGCTGCTCTACCCTCTCTGTTCTCTCCCCCCTGCTGCTCTACCCTCTCTGTTCTCTCCCCTGCTGCTCTACCATCTCCGTTCTCTCGCTTGCTGCTCTACCCTCTCCGTTCTCCACCCGCTGTTCTACCCTCTCTGTTCTCTTCCTTTTTCCTCTGCTTATAGGAAATGTATAAGGAATGAAATGTAATGAGGAAATGTAAATCTTCGGCTTTAGCTCTGCTTATAGGAAATGTTGGCTGTATTTCCCGACTTAGAGGGAATATTTTTTTTTTTTTTTTTTTTTTTTTTTTGAGATATATACAAGAGTTGTTACATTCTTGTACAGCCACTAGTACGCACAGCGTTTCGGGCAAGTCCTTAATCCTATGGTCCCTGGAATACGATCCCCTGCCGCGAAGAATCGTTTTTTCATCCAAGTACACATTTTACTGTTGCGTTAAACAGAGGCTACAGTTAAGGAATTGCGCCCAGTAAATCCTCCCCGGCCAGGATACGAACCCATGACATAGCGCTCGCGGAACGCCAGGCGAGTGTCTTACCACTACACCACGGAAACTGTTCACCACGGAAATATTGGAATGTGTACACAAGTTATTGGAAGTGTACCAAGTTGTTGGAAGAGTGTATACAAGTTATTGGAATAGTGCAAACAAGTTATTTATTACTGTACTGCGATTATAGCCACCAGGCAGCCCTATAGAGTAAGTGTAGCCACCAGTCATCTCAGTACTGTGATTGAAACAAGCAGGTAGCCTGTAGTGTGAGTGTAACTATCTGGCACCCTTATAGTGTGACTGCACCCACCAGGCAGCCCTGTAGTGTGTGTGTAGCCACCAGGCAGCCCTGAAATGTGATTATAGCCACCAGTCTGCCATGCAGAGTGAGTATAACCACCAGGCCGCCCTGAAGTGAGTGTACAATCCAGGCAGTCTTGTAGTGTGGATGTAGCCACCAAGCTGCCATGTAATGTGTAATAAAGCTGCCCTGTAGTGTGATTGTAGACCCCATGCAACTCAGTAGTGTTCTTGTAGCCACCAGGCAGCCTTGTAGTGTGACTGTAGTCACCAGGCCACCCTGTAGTGTGAGTGTAGCCACCAGGCTGGGCTGTAGTGTGAGTGTAGCCACGAAGCTGTTCTGTAGTGTGCCTTGTAGCCTCCAGACAGCCCTGAAGTATGGATGTAGCCACCAAACTGCCCTGTAGTGAGAGTCTAGCCATCAGGCAGCCCTGAAGTGTCAGTGTAGCCACCAGGAAACTTTGTAGTGAGATTGTATCCAATAGGTAGCCTTGTTCCACTAAACATTTTCCCGTTTTCAAAACGTGCTTAAAACGACATTTCATTGTTTTGGGTACGTTTTAAATTACATTTAATATACATGTTTTTAGAATTTAAAAGTACACGTATAAAACATGAGGTCATAACGTTTTAATAAATGTTTTAAATGTTATGCGATAACGTTTTGGAGCAGAAGTTTTTAAAATGATAGTTCTAATTTTTATTTATTGCAATTATTAGGAAAAATTATCTTTATTGCATTTAGAAAAATGAAGAGAGGGAGAAGAGAGAGATACAGCAAAATAGAGAAAGAGAGAGATGGAGACAGACAGATAGGAGAGAGATATAGAAGAGAGAGAGAGAGAGAGAGAGAGAGAGAGAGAGAGAGAGAGAGAGAGAGAGAGAGAGAGAGAGAGAGAGAGAGAGAGAGAGAGAGAGAGAGAGAGAGAGAGAGAGAGAGAGAGAGAGAGAGAGAGAGAAAGAGAGAGAGAGAGAGAGAGAGAGAGAGAATCTCAAGAGAGAAGAACTTGGAGAGATAGAGAAAGAGAAAGAAAGAGAGAGAGAGAAGAAGAACTTGGAGAGATAGAGAAAGAGAGAGAGAGAAGAGAAAGAGAGAGAAGAAGAACTTGGAGAGAAAGAGAAACAGAGAGAGAGAGATAAGAAAATGAGAGAGTGGAACTTTGAGAGAGAGAGAGAGAGAGAGAGAGAGAGAGAGAGAGAGAGAGAGAGAGAGAGAGAGAGAGAGAGAGAGAGAGAGAGAGAGAGAGAGAGAGAGAGAGAGAGAGAGAGAGAGAGAGAGAGAGAGAGAGAGAGAGAGAGAGAGAGAGAGAGAGAGAGAGAGAGAGAGAGAGAGAGAGAGAGAGAGAGAGAGAGAGAGAGAGAGAGAGAGAGAGAGAGAGAGAGAGAGAGAGAGAGAGAGAGAGAGAGAGAGAGAGAGAGAGAGAGAGAGAGAGAGAGAGAGAGAGAGAGAGAGAGAGAGAGAGAGAGAGAGAGAGAGAGAGAGAGAGAGAGAGAGAGAGAGAGAGAGAGAGAGAGAGAGAGAGAGAGAGAGAGAGAGAGAGAGAGAGAGAGAGAGAGAGAGAGAGAGAGAGAGAGAGAGAGAGAGAGAGAGAGAGAGAGAGAGAGAGAGAGAGAGAGAGAGAGAGAGAGAGAGAGAGAGAGAGAGAGAGAGAGAGAGAGAGAGAGAGAGAGAGAGAGAGAGAGAGAGAGAGAGAGAGAGAGAGAGAGAGAGAGAGAGAGAGAGAGAGAGAGAGAGAGAGAGAGAGAGAGAGAGAGAGAGAGAGAGAGAGAGAGAGAGAGAGAGAGAGAGAGAGAGAGAGAGAGAGAGAGAGAGAGAGAGAGAGAGAGAGAGAGAGAGAGAGAGAGAGAGAGAGAGAGAGAGAGAGAGAGAGAGAGAGAGAGAGAGAGAGAGAGAGAGAGAGAGAGAGAGAGAGAGAGAGAGAGAGAGAGAGAGAGAGAGAGAGAGAGAGAGGAGAGAGAGAGAGAGAGAGAGAGAGAGAGAGAGAGAGAGAGAGAGAGAGAGAGAGAGAGAGAGAGAGAGAGAGAGAGAGAGAGAGAGAGAGAGAGAGAGAGAGAGAGAGAGAGAGAGAGAGAGAGAGAGAGAGAGAGAGAGAGAGAGAGAGAGAGAGAGAGAGAGAGAGAGAGAGAGAGAGAGAGAGAGAGAGAGAGAGAGAGAGAGAGAGAGAGAGAGAGAGAGAGAGAGAGAGAGAGAGAGAGAGAGAGAGAGAGATAAGAGAAAGAGAGAAGAACTTGGAGAGAGAGAGAGACAGTGCTGCTATCGTGCTGGTCGCTAGGAGGCTTCTGCCAGGGGTTAGCTACCCCTGTATATGATTGTTGGAGACCCCGGGCAGCATGTGGCTGAAGTCCTCTGCCAGTGTGCAGCTGGAGAGTGATAGTGGAGAATAGGCACCTCGTGATACTGTGTCGGTGGACTGGCCCACGTATAAGGTGAACTCGCTAATGTTTCTCAGTACGTGTGGACGAGGTACTAGGTGGTGGAAACACTGGGGTTGACGAATACTGCATAGTGTGCGTTTTGTGTGTCGTGTGCAAGTGACACTATTGTAAATAAGTATAGTAATAGTCTATTTATTCAAATATTTTATTGGTGAAAGTGTAAATATATTGGTAAAGGAAATAGTGTTTTGTTCATCCCCCCTTTTCTCTATTGCACAATATAACCAATTCCTAAGAGCGTACTACTGACTTGGTGTCGGATACACTAAAAGAGGTTCTTCCATCAGGAACCCGGTTACTGGTCCTAAGTGGCTGTAACAGTGAGTGTAGCAACCAAGCAGCCCTGTAGTGGGAATGTGGACACCAGACAGCAAGAAAGAAAGCGGTTACAGCCCCGCTCCTGTGCCAGGTAAGTCCACTACGGGCTCACCATTGCCCGTGCTACTTGGTACTAGTTCTGAAAAGCTGAATCTAAAACAACAACAGCAAAAAAGTCTGAGTGTTGTCACCAGGCAGCTCTATATAGTGAGTGTAGGATCTGTTGTTATTGTTTAAGATTCATCTGCAGGGAACAAAAAGTTCCAAGTAGCACGGGATATGGTGAGCCCGTAGTGGACTAACCTAGCACAGGAACGGGGCTGTAATGTGTAGCCACTAGACAGCCCTGTAATGTGAATGAAGCCACTAGGCAGCCCCTGTAGTGTGATTGTAGCCACGAGGCGACCTTGTAGTGTGAGTGTAGTCACAATGTAGCCTTGACGTATGAGTGAAGCCAACAGGCAGCATTGTGGTGTGAGTGTTGCCAACAGGCAGCCTTATAATGTGAGTGCAGCAAACAAGGAGCACTGAAATGTGAATATAGCCTCCGGGCAGCACCTTAATGTGAGTGTAGCCACCAGGGAGCCCTGTAATATGAGTGTAGCCACCAGGGAGCCCTGTAATATGAGTGTAGCCACCAGGGAGCCCTGTAATATGAGTGTAGCCACCGGACAGCACTGAAGTTTGTGTATAGCCACAAGGCAACCTTGATGTGTGAATATAGCTACCAGGCAGACCTGTAGTGTGAGTATAGGTACCAGGCAGACCTGTAGTGTGAGTGTGGCCACCACGCAGCCCTGTAATGCGTGTGTAGCCATCAGGCAGCTCTGGAGTGTGAGTGTAGCCACAAGGGAGCCCCTGTAGTGTGAGTGTAGCCAAATGGCAGCTCTGGAGTGAGAGTGTAGCCACAAGGGAGCCCTGTAGTGTGAGTATAGCCACGTTGCAGCTCTGGAGTGTGAGTGTAGCCACAAGGGAGACCCTGTAGTGTGAACGTAGCCGACCAGGCAGCCTTGAAGGTTGAGTGTAGCCAAAAGGGAGCCTTGTAACGTGACTGTAGCCACCAAGAACCCTTTAGTGTGAATGTTGCCACCACGCAGCCTTGAAGTAAGAGTAGCCACCAGGGTGCCCTGTAGTCTGAGTGTAGCCTCTAGTAATGCAATAATCTAGTGTATTACTCTAGTAGTGTAATAATCTAGTAGTGTATTACCCTAGTGGTATATTAACCTAATTGTGTAATAACAAAGAGGTGTTATAATCTAGTTTAATAACCTAATGTGTAATAATCTTTTTTAATAACCTAATGTGTAATATTCTAGTAGTGTAATAACATAGTGGTGTAATAATCTAGTAGTGTAATAACCTAGTGGTGAAATTATTTAGTGATGTAATATTCTAGTTGTGTAATAACCTAGTGGTGTAATAATCTAGTAGTGTAATAACCTAGTGGTGAAATTATTTAGTGATGTAATATTCTAATTGTGTAATAACATAGTGGTGTAATAATATAGTAGTGTAATAACCTAGTGGTGAAATTATTTAGTGATGTAATATTATAATTGTGTAATAACCTAGTGGTGTAATAATATAGTGGCTTAATAGTTATATATAATTTATAATATTTTAAATAAAATCCTAGTGCTTTAAAAACCTAGCTGTGTAATAAACAAGTAATGAAATATACTAGTAGTGAGACAACCTTGTGGTGTAATAACCTAGTGGTGAAATACCCTAGTGGTCTAAAAACCGAGTTTTGTATTATCTTGGTTTTGTAATTCCCTAGTGGTATAATGCACTAGTTGGGTAATAATCCTAGTGGTGTAAGAACCTTGCGGAGAAATACCCAAGAGGTGTAATAAGCTAGTAGTGTAATAACCTTGTGGAGTAATAACATAATGGTGTAATAACCTAGTGGTGAAATAATCTAGTATTGTAATAATTTAGGGGAGTAATAACCTTGAGGTGTAATAACCTAATGGAGTAGTGGTGAAATAAGCTGGTGGTATAATAACCTAGAGTAGTAATAACCTATTGGATTAATAACCTATTAATGTACTAACCTCGAAGTGCAATAACCTAATTGAGTAGTAACCTAGTGGTGTAATAGCCAAGAGGTGTAGTAAGCTGGAAGTGTAATAACCTAGTGGCATAATAATTGGCGTAATAAGCTAGTTGTGTAATAGCATAGTGATGAAATAACCTAGTGGTGTAATAGCCAAGAGGTGTAGTAAGCTGGAAGTGTAATAACCTAGTGGCATAATAACCAATTGGCGTAATAAGCTAGTTGTGTAATAGCATAGTGATGAAATAACCTAGTGGTGTAAGAACCATGTAGAGTAATAGCCTAGTGGTGTAAGAACCATGTAGAGTAATAGCCTAGTGGTGCAAGAACCATGTAGAGAAATAGCCTAGTGGAGTAAGAACCATGTAGAGTAATAACCTAGTGGTGTAAGAATCATGTAGAGTAATAACCTAGTGGTCACACACAGAGATCACACTAACGTGATGCATCAAATGAACAAATCCACAAGGGCAGTGACGAGGATTCGAACCTGCGTCTGGGAACATCCCAGACACTGCCTTAATCGACTGAGCTACGACAGGGTAAAATGGGTTGAAACCGAAGTTGTACTGAACTTACTGGATCCCGTTGCCTTTCCGAGGCACAAACCAGGCTTTTACACAATCCCCCCCTTCCCTGCACCCGAGCAGAATGGATTTGTTCAACCTAGTGGTGTAATAATCTATTGGTGTAAAATCCTGCTGGTGTTGTAACCTTGTGGTGTAATACCCTAGTGGTGTAATAGTCTATTTGCTTAATAACCTAGTGGTTTAAAACCTACTTTTGTAATAAACCAGTGGTGAAATACCCTAGTGGTCTAAAAAACGAGTTTAGTATTATCTTGGTTGTGTGGTATAGTGGTATATATAGTATTATACCCTAGTGGTATAATACACTAGTTGTGTAAGGGTGAGAGGGTGTGTTAGCCGGAGCTCCTGAGTGTAGTTATATTATCATAGCAATATGGAAGTTGTAGTGAGGGACCTGATGACTCTAGTTGGAGCCCTGAAGACAGAGTTGGACTCTTTACGGGAGGAGGTACTATAGCGGAAACGACAACAAGAAGAAACGAAGGAGACCAGTAGTAAAAAGATCTCGTCTAGGAAAGTTGTAAAGTTCAGGGGAAGAAGAAGACTTTGATAAAGCCGCCTACAGACACCCTAAGAACTTCTAATTCATTTGTCATATTGGAGGACGAGTGCTGTGGTGAGACTGCAGATCACGCGAAAGGGAAAGCAATGAAGCGCAGGCCCCTCAGAGAGTAAAGGAAGTACCTAAGCGAACTTTAGTTGTGGGAGATTCCCAGATATGATATTTGGATAGAACGTTTTGTGCTAAAGATTGTGAATATCAAATAAATGTATTAAAACTATTTCACACAGATAGATATATTAGACGAGGAGGGGAGTAGCCATATATGTTAGGGACAATTTGAAATGTAGTCTCAAAGAAAGTTTTCAAAACTGAGTCACATACAGAAACTATTTGGATGGAATTAAACGAAAAAGCAAATAATATTATAATAGGAGTTATATATAGGCCACCAAATTTAGACAGAATGGAAGCAAAGCATCTATGGGATGAAATATCTAGAGCATCTATATCTAACAGCATTTATGTCATGGGTGACTCTAATTTTAGTGGAATAAACTGGTTAAACAAAACAGGGAATAATGAAGCAGAAGATTTTCTAGAATTAATTGACGATCGCTTTCTTGCGCAACACATTAAGGAACCAACGCGGGGAAATAATATTTTAGATTTAGTGTTAACTAACAGGGAAACACAAATTAAGGACATCGAAATAGGGAGTGAGCTAGGGAACAGTGATCATGAAGAAATCAGGTTTAGCATTGAATGGAATATATCTGTAGGAGAAAATTCTGTTAGTGCCTGACTTTCGAAAAGGTGATTTCAATAGCCTAAGAAATTTTTTGGGTCAAATAGATTGGAAAGTCTTGGGAATAGGGTGTGGGCCTGTCTTGGAGCAAGACGTGAACCTAGCGATAGGTGACGTAAAATGGGTTTTCGATGTGGATTCAAAATATATAACCTATTTAAAAATATTCTAAGCAAAGCCCAGGAATGTAGTATACCATATAAATTGAATAGATTGAATACTAATAATCCAAAGTGGATAACAAAGGATCTGAGGAACCTTATAGGTAAAAAGAGAGCGTGGTACAAAAAGGATTAAGAATTGGGAAGTCAGTTTAGAACAGGAATTCGTACAACTGGTTAGAAATACTAAAAAAGAGATAAAGAAAGCAAAAAGAAACTTTGAAGTTCGCATAGCAGAGCAAGCGAAGACAAATCCTAAAGGGTTTTTCCAGCTATACCGGTTGTATAGCTGGTTTTTCCAGCTATACCGGTTGTATAGCTGGAAAGGGTTTTTCCAGCTATACGTGTTGTGTCACTATTAAGCTGTACAAGCAGCTGTCATACATGCTGGACATGCAGTGTATCACAGTTAAACCGTACAAGCAGCTGTTATTCATGCAGAACATACAGTGGCACTGTTAAGCCGTAAAAACAGGTATCATACATGCTGGACATGCAGTGATTCCCTGCATGTATGACAGTAGATGTCATAAATGCAGGAAATGCAGTGTATAACTGTTAAGCTGTACATGTAGCTGCCATACATGCTCGACATGCAGTGTATCACTGCTAAGCCGTACAAGCAGGTGTCATAAGTGCAGGACATACAGTGTGTCACTGTTAAGCCGTACAAGCAGGTGTCATACAAGCAGGACATACAGTGTGTCACTGTTAAGCCGTACAAGCAGCTATCATACATGCCGGACATGCAGTGTGTCACTGTGAAGCTGTCATACATGCAGTATATCATTAAGCTGTATATGCAAGATATACAGTGTGCCACTATTAAGCTGTAATAGCAGCTGTCATTCATGTAGGGCAAACAGTACGTGTGTCCCTATTAAGCTGTACAATCAGCTACTATACATACAGGAGAGGCAGTGTTTCACTCATAAGCTATACAGATAGCTGTCATACATACAGATAATTAATTCCAAGGGAGTTAAGTGTCCAATGACTTAAATGATCAACATGAAACATAATATTATACCAGACTTTCACACATCAATTCTCTAATGTTTGTGATGACATTTAAATTAGACATTGAGAAAATAATGTAGTATTTTAGTGACCATATTTCAACACATCCTACTGTTCATTGCCTTTGCTGGTCTTACCTGGTTTTTGACTGGTTACATAAGTCGATGAACTTAGATATATCAATCAGACCAAATGTGTTCTCCAATTTATTAATTGACGAAAACCTGAAAAACAAAAGAACAAATCATTATTGAATAATAATTTCTTCCAAACCAACCATAAAGATTTGTTGCTCTTTTGAAATCCCTAATCCAAACACTGAAATGTCAGATTTCTTGAAATATTAAGATATATTTGTTTTGTAACCACCAGGCAGTCCTGTAATGTGAGTGTAGCCACCCGGCAGCCCTGTAGTGTGAGTGTGGCCACCAGACAGCCCTGCAATGTGAGTGTAGCCACCAGGCAGCCCTGCAGTGAGAGTGTAGCCAACAGGCAGCACTATAGTGTGAGTTTAGCCACCAGGTAGCCCTATAGTGTGAGTGTAGCCACCAGGCAGCACTATAGTGTGAGTTTAGCCACCAGGTAGCCCTATAATGTGAGTGTAGCTACCAGGCAGCCCTATAGTGTGAGTGTAGCTACCAGGCAGCCCCTATAGTGTGAGTGTAGCTACCATGCAGCACTATAGTGTGTGTAACCACCAGGCAGCCCTATAATGTGCGTGTAGCCACCAGGCAGCCCTATAGTGTGGGTGTAGCCGCCAGGCTGCCCTATAGTGTAAGTGTAGCCACCAGGCAGCCCAATACTGTGCGTGTAGCCACCAGGCAGCCCTATAGTCTGCGTATAGCCGCCAGGCAGCCCTGTAATGTGAGTGTAGCCACCAGACAGCCCTATAGTGTGAGTGTAGCCACCAGGCAGCCCTGTAATGTGAGTGTAGCCAACAGGCAGCCCAATAGTGTGAGTGTAACCACCAAGCAGCCCTGTAATGTGAGTGTAGCCACCCGGCAGCCCTGTAGTGTGAGAGTAGCTACCAGGCAGCCATGTAGTGAGAGTGTAGCCACCAGGCAGCCCTATAGTGTGAGTGTAGCCACCAGGGACCCCTATAGTGTGAGTGTAGCCACCAGGCAGCCCTATAGTGTGAGTGTAGCCATCGGGCAGCCCCTATAGTGTGAGTGTAGCCACCAGGCAGCCCTATAGTGTGAGTGTAACCACCAGGCAGCCCTATAATGTGCGCATAGCCACCAGGCAGCCCTGTAGTGTGAGTGTAGCCACCAGGCTGCCTTGTAATGTGAGTGTAGCCACCAGGCACCCTGTAGTGTGAATGTAGCCACCACACAGCCCTGTAGTGTGATTGTAGCCACCAGGCAGCCCTGTAGTATGAATGTAGCAACCAGGCAGCCCTGTAGTGTGATTGTAGCCACCATGCACCCTGTAGTGTGAATGTAGCCACCGGATAGCCAAATAGTATGATTGTAACCAGCATGCTCAACTTACTTTGTTCCAATTTGTGCTAAAGCCATAGACTGAGCAGTGTTCATCGTAACATTGATGGGGAATGTTTGTGAACATTGTTCTTCGAGTGACTTAGTGGGGACAAGCAGGAGAAACCTTGTGTGTGGTCGCTCTTGGCACAACCTCCGCAGGGTTGTAGTCTTGCCTGCTTCTGCAAAGGCGTCGATCTTCACAACCTGGACAATAATTATAACATTATTCACAAACTGGACAACCATCTTTAATGTCATTGACAATTAGCATTTCTATTATTCTAGGTTTCAGACCCTAGACAACAAATTAAAAATATAATTCATAACCTGAACCACCAGTTATAACATAATTCACAGCCTTACAACAATTATAACATCCTCAAAGTTCAGGCAATTATTATATCATCATTCACAACCTTGACAACAATAATACAATCATTCACTACCCTGACAACAATAATACAATCAGTCACAACATGGACGATAAATATAACATCCATTGAAACCTAGTCAACAATTATGACATCATTCACAACATGACAATTATTTTAGCATCATTCACAACCTGACAACAATTATCTGCTTGATTATAATATTACCTGCTTGCAGGCGATGAGTCACAATAACGTGGCTGAAGTATGTTGACCAGACCACACACTAGAAGTTGAAGGGACGACGACGTTTCGGTCCGTCCTGGACCATTCTCAATCGACTTGAGAATGGTCCAGGACGGACCGAAACGTCGTCGTCCCTTCAACTTCTAGTGTGTGGTCTGGTCAACATTACCTGCTTGAATTATATCATTCTTCACAATCTGGACAACAATTATAACATTCTTCTCAACCCGGTACTGTAACTGTACAACCCGGTGTTTTCTGTAAGTACACACGTAGTGACGTTACTTATATGACTGTCTTCTGTAAGTTCACAAGTAGTAACGTTACTTATATGACCGACAGTAAAAACACACATTGCGAAGTTACTTACATGACTAGCTGTAGGAACACACATTGCGAAGTTACTTACATGAATGGATCTAAGTACACACGGAATGATGCTACTTACTTGAATGGCTTTTGTAAGTGCACACGTAGTGACGTTACTTACATGACTGGCTGTAAGTACATATATTATGGCGTTACTTACATGACTGTCTTCAGTAAGTACACACACATTGTTACGTTACTTACATTACTGGCAGAAAGTGCAAACTAAAGGACGTTACTTACATGATTAGCTTTTATTTTATGATTGATGATTCTTAGTTGTTCTTGAGTAAGATGAAGAGTCTCGCTGTGGATGACCTTCTGTGTTCTATGTTGACCTGACGCCACCTGCTGCCGCTGTTGACCCACAGACACCTGCTGCAGCTGTTGACCCAACGCCACCTGCTGCCGCTGTTGACCCACAGACACCTGCTGCCGCTGTTGACCCACAGACACCCGCTGCCGCTGTTGACCCACATACACCTGCTGCCCCTGTTGACCCACAGACACCTGCTGCCGCTGTTGACCCACAGACACCTGCTGCCGCTGTTGACCCTCAGACACCTGCTGCCGCTGTTGACCCACAGACACCCGCTGCCGCTGTTGACCCACAGACACCTGCTGCCACTGTTGACCCACATACACCTGCTGCCCCTGTTGACCCTCAGACACCTGCTGCCGCTGTTGACCCTCAGACACCTGCTGCCCCTGTTGACCCTCAGACACCTGCTGCCGCTGTTGACCCTCAGACACCCGCTGCCGCTTTTGACCTACAGACACCTGCTGGAGCTGTTGACCTTCAGACACCCGCTGTCGCTTTTGACCCACAGGCACCTGCTGCTGCTGTTGACCCACAGACACCTGCTGGAGCTGTTGACCCACAGACACCTGCTGCCGCTGTTGATCCTCAGACACCTGCTGCTGCTGTTGACCCTCAGACACCTGCTGCCTCTGTTGACCCACAGGCACCTGCTGGAACTGTTGACCCACAGACACCTGCTGGAGCTGGTGACCCTCAGACACCTGCTGCAGCTGTTGACCCACAGACACCTGCTGCAGCTGTTGACCCACAGGCACCTGCTGGAGCAGGTGACCCTCAGACACCTGCTGCCACTGTTGACCCACAGACACCTGCTGCAGCTGTTGACCCCCAAACACCTGCTGTAGGTCTTCGTGATAATTTATTCCTGCAGTTCTCCATCTGTTCTCATACAGGTGTAGTGTATAATTCACCATGTAGTAGTACCTGTAAGTAAATCATAGAGGTAGTATATAATACACCATGTGGTAGTTCCTCTAAGATTATCATAGGGAAATTGTATAATACAACAGGTTGAAGTAGCTCTAAGGTTATCATAGTGAAAGAGAATAATACACCTGGTGGTGGAACCTGTATGGCTTTTCATAGTGGTAGTGCATAATGCACTAGGTGGTAGTACTTGTAATGTTATCAAAGAGGTAGTGTATAATACACCATACAGAAGTTAGTACTTGTAAGGCTATCATAGCGGTAGCGTATAATACACTAGGTTGTAGTACCTGTAAGTTATCATAGAGGTAGAGTTTAATACTCCAGGTGGTGGTACTTATCGGAAAAACAACCCCATTTAATAACTTTCAATACATTTGACAAATATTCTTCCTGTTTATTTACTACTAACAAGATAACTCAAAGAAAACGAGATTGCCATGGATTTTTCCCTCAGAAGAACACGAGGAAATCATTGCAATATGTCACCATTAACCTCACCAGCTAATAATATCGTGAATTCTTCTTAAAACATCAGTCTCTGGACTGTAAACATCATAAAAATATTTCCCTTGAACGAACTTAAATTAACTATAATTACTAAAATTGATTAATTATTAACCCTCTTTCTACTTCTTGCTAAAACACCATCTGATGTTCACACCAATGTGGAAGACTCACTGCTATGACGCTACTTGTTACAAAAGTCCCTAGACTCTACTTTGTCGGACACTCAACCTGTTAGAACTGTCCCAAGTCCGGACCTGTTACAACTTATTCCATCTGTTACGTCAGATTTCTGTGACGCTCAACTTGACACGTCAGGTCGTTCTGATGTTACACTCTGTACGTCAGGTAACTGTGACGCTACACTTCGTACGTCTGGTTATTTTGACGCAACACTTGGTACATCAGGTATATGTGACGCTACACTTCGAACTTGAGGTCACTTTGACGCTACACTTGGTACGTCAGGTCATTTTGACGCAACAATTGGTACGTCAGGTCATTGTGACGCAACAATTAGTACGTTAGGTCATTGTGACGCAACACTTGGTACGTCAGGTCATTGTGACACTACATTGGTACATAAGGCCATTGTGACGCTACACATGGTACGTCAGGTCACTGTGACGCTACACTTGGTACGTCATGTCATTGTGACACTACACTTGGTACGTCATGTCATTGTGACACTACACTTGGTACGTCAGGTCATTGTGACACTACACTTGGAACGTCAGGTCACTGTGACGCTACACTTGGTACGTCATGTCATAGTGACACTACACTTCGTACGTCAGGTCATTGTGACACTACACTTGGTACGTCAGGTCATTGTGACACTACACTTGGTACGTCAGATCATTGTGACACTACGCTTGGTACGTCAGGTCATTGTGACACTACGCTTGGTACGTCAGGTCACTGTGACGTTACACTTAGTACGTCAGGACATTGTGACGATACACTTGGTACGTCAGGTCATTGTGACATTACATTGGTACGTCAGGTCACTGTGACGCTACACTTCGAACGTCAGGTAACTGTGACGCTACACTTGGTACGTCAGGTCAATGTGACGCAACACCTGGAACGTCAGGTCATTGTGAAACGACAATTTGTCAGGTAACTCTGACGCTACACTGGGTGCATCAGGTCACTCTGACACCTGACGTTGTGTGATTGGTCATTGGTTCGTCAGGTCACTGTGACGCTACTCACATAAATACTTGAAAAACATAAATTAATAATTGAGTCGCAACATGGTTTTATAAATGGCCGTTCATGTTTAACAAATTTGTTATCTTTTTATTCTAGCATTGTTGAGGCAGTTGATAGTGGTAAGGATTGCGATGTTGTATACCTTGACTTTAGCAAAGCTTTTGATACAGTGCCACATGAAAGACTGATTAAAAAAATAGAGTCTCATGGTATTGGGGGTGCTATATTAAGCTGGATTAGGGCATGGCTATACCAAAGGAAACAGAGAGTTAGTATAAATGGAATCAAGTCAGAGTGGGAAAATGTTGTAAGTGGAGTGCCTCAAGGCTCTGTCCTGGGACCTCTGTTGTTTATAATATATATAAATGATTTAGATTCAGGTTTGAGTAGCAACATTTGCAAATTTGCCGATGATACGAAAATCGGTAGGGAAATTAATTCGGAGGAGGACTCACTATAACTTCAAGTTGATCTAGATAGGGTTTTGAAATGGTCAAAGGATTGGCAGATGCAGTTTAATGCTGATAAATGTAAAGTTCTGAGGTTAGGTAATGATGATAGAGTTACAAGATACGAGCTAGATGGTGTTGTGATTGCGAAGTCGGATTGCGAAAGGGATCTGGGAGTTATGATTAGTAAGAATTTAAAACAAAAGGATCAATGCATAAATGTTCGTAATAAGGCAAATCGGACACTTGGATTTATTAATCGCAGCGTTAGTAACAAGACACCTGGTGTGGTTCTCAAGCTATATCTTGCTCTAGTTAGGCCCCATTTAGATTATGCAGTTCAGTTTTGGTCGCCATATTATAGAATGGATATAAATTCACTTGAACGTGTCCAGCGTAGGATGACTAAGTTAATTCCCCAAATTAGAAATCTTTCATATGAAGAAAGATTAACAAAGCTTAAGTTGCATTCACTGGAAAGGCGAAGAGTTAGGGGCGACATGATAGAGGTTTACAAGTGGGTGAATGGACATAACAAGGGGATATTAATAGGGTATTAAAAGTATCAACACAGGACAGAACACGAAACAATGGGTGTAAATTGGATAAGTTTAGATTTAGGAAAGACTTGGGTAAATACTGGTTCAGTAACAGGGTTGTAGATTTGTGGAACCAATTGCCGCGTAACGTGGTGGAGGTGGGGTCCCTCGATTGTTTCAAGCGCGGGTTGGACAAGTATATGAGTGGGATTGGGTGGTTATAGAATAGGAGCTGCCTCATATGGGCCAATAGGCCTTCTGCAGTTACCTTTGTTCTTATGTTCTTATGTACTCTTCGTACGTCAGATTACTGTGACACTACACATTGTACTTCAGGTTTCTTTGACACTAACCAAGTACGCAGATCTACCCAGTGCCCAGATCATCCCGGTTCCCAGACTAACCCAGTGACCAGATCAACACAGTGCTCAGATCATCCCGGTTCCCAGTCTAACTCAGTACCCAGATCAACACAGTGCTCAGATCATCCTGGTTTCCAGACTAACCCAATGCTAAGACAACCCAGTGCCAAGACAATCCACTGCCAAGATCAACCCAAGACCCCAGATCAGCCCAGTGCCCAGATCAACCCAGTGCTCAGAGTAACTCAATGCCCATATCAACCCATAGCTCATATCAACCCAATTCCGATATCAACCTAGTACCCAAATTAGCCCAGTTCCCTAATCAAACCAGCACCTAGATCAACCTGGTGCCCGGATCGATCAAGTGCCCAGATCAACCTGGTACCCGGATCAACCAAGTGCTTGGTAAGACGGGCATCATTAATCTAATGTCGATACATCCGTGCTGGATCCCACCCTATGTCAACACAACCTGGAAACATGCCTGGGAATTGAATATTTTACGTCATTAACATAGTGCCAGAGTTTCCACCAACTTGATGGTGGTGACAATGGGAGCCGACCACTTTATAGTTAGATAATAAAGGAGACCCAATCCGACTGTGTTGGATAAATACACCTCGGTAATCACTTTACAAAACTGGGTGAGGTTATGCAAGCGTATTGCCTTTGACATTGGACAGACATCTCTCTCTTTTTTGTATTTAGATTACAAAGGTCACATAATAGTGGAATTCCAGAGACTCTTCTGGTCCCATACCACCAAGTTCGTGAGGGTCACCTTGCTATCTGACATTCTTTTAAAGGGGCAATTCGACAAACCTCATTGCATCTATATAACGTTTCTTATATATTATCCAGATGAGATTACTATTGTTGCTACTATTGTGATCATTTATACTTTTTATCGTGAAACTTCTCACCACAAGAATGACCCGAACATAATAATAATAGTTAACTCACCTTGTTGGAAAACAGAAGTGATCTGTGCAGTAAATCAGAAGGGAAGCTAAGCAGTAGAAGGCCTCTGTAACATCAACATAAGTGAGGGGAGAGTGAGGGTGAAGCAGCAGGTGGACCGCCCCCTCCACGTCCCACACGTCCTCCGACACTGCCAACATCAAATCATTGCTAATACACTTCCCTCACATTATACGGAATAGGTGAATTATGGAGTATATTTCCTTGTCAATATTCAATTAACATTTCCACCTGTATAACATTTATTGTTGCTTATCAGCAAGGATGAGTAAACAGCCTGGCTGTAGAAAGTATTGGCTATCTAAAAACAATAAAAAAAAGCATCTTCCTACTTGGCCCATACGTGACACCTCCTATTTATACTCAACCTAACTCAGTTCGATACATACAGAAATCACTATTCCGTGATATATCAAATGAATAAATTTGATCATAATTATAATGGGTACCACAATCCACAATCAAGGTAAGGATAACACGATCAATGGGATGAGAACGCGAACTAAGGGCAGGAAAACATGATCAAGAGGAGGATATCATGATCAATGGGATGAGAACACGTGCTAAGGGAAGGAGAACACGATCATGGGGAGGGTAACACGTGCTATGGGGTTTAGAACACAATCATGGGGAGGATAACACGATCAATGGAATGAGAACGCGAAATAGGGGGAGGAGAACACGATCAAGTGGAGGGGAACACGATCTATGGGATTAAAACACGAGCTAGGGGGTGAAGACCAAGAGGAAATGGAGGGAAGCCGGATCAAGAGAAGGAGAACAGGATCGGATCAAAGGGAACTTTGGCAATGAGAGGTGAACAAGAGCAAGAGGAAGAGTACAGTATCAGTGGGACGAGAACCGGAAGAAGAGGAGGAGAACTGCAGAAAGGAAAGGCGAACTGGAGAATGGGGAGGAGAACAGAAGCAAGGGGAGGAAAACAGATGCAAGGGAAATAGAACAGAAACGGAACAACTAGAACTGGGGCAACGGGAGGAGAACAAGAGGAAATGTAGGAAATCCGGAGCCAGGGAAGGAGAACAGGATCAGGACAACGAGAAGGTGAGCTGAGAGGAGGGCAATGAGAGATGAACAAGAGCAAAGGAGGAGAACAGTATTAGTACGAGAACGGGAGAAAGAAAAGGACAACAGAAGAAAGGAGAGGAGAACAGAAGCAAAGGGAGGAAATCAGAAGCAAGGGAAGGAGAACGGAAGCAATGGATAGTGAACAGAACAGCTAAAACAGAAAAAATGGGAGTAGAACAGGAACAGGTGGAGTATAGCAATAGCATAGGAGGAGAAGAATAACAGTTGGAGGAGAACAGAAGAAAGGGAAGGAGAGCAGGACATAGTGGGAGGGAGAACAGAAGGAAGGGAAGGAGAACAGGAGAAAGGGGAGGAAAACATGAGCAATTGAAGGTGAACACGAGCTATGGAAGAACAGGATAAAAGTGAGGAGAACACGAACAACTAGAGGAGAACTGCAGACTTGGGAAGGAGGAGGAAAGAGAACAGGACCAAGTGGAGGAGAACAGGAGCGAGGCAGGAAAATAAATACAATGAGAGGAGAACATGAGCATGGAACACCTACGGAACACAATGAGGGTAGCGACGTGCCAGAGGTTGAAGGGTCTGGGCATGAGCGCCTCCTCCATGTTCTCCAGAGTATCACTTGCCAAGGTGTACAGTCTGTGTCTCTCAAGGACCAACTTGGTGGCTGCTCCAGCTCCTGGCCCCTGCCTGCTTCCCATCATCCTGCAATATTCACAATACTGTTAGTGATCCTTTACCCTTTCTTCTGGCACCTACCTGCTGCCCGTCATCCTCCAATATCCACAACACCGTTAGTGATGCTCAATCATGCTGCTAATGTTGTCTCTTACATCTACATCTGTTACATCTAGAAAGGGCAGCTTCCCAGCATTCTCCCTCTCCTACATGAAACTCAACACAGAATTCTGCTCGAAAGCCTCCTTCAGCTGCTGCAGACCTCTGACATCAGGTTCCTGCATTGAATGAAGGAGCCATTCGAGAAGAATTCTCTATTGAGTTTCACGTACGAGATGGAGAATCATGGGACGCTACCCTTCCTAGATGTAACAGCCATGGAAATGAGAACAGGCTTCCACACTGCAGTCTACACTAAGGAAACTAACATAGAAATGTTCCTCAGTGCCAATAGTGACTGCCCAGACAGGTACAAGAGAAGTGTTGTCAATGATTACTTCGACTGTGCTCTCACCCACAGCTCAGGATGGAAGGTGAAGTCGATGAAGAACTCTGTAGGGTAAGGCAGGTCCTAGTCAACAATGGCTACTCTAACGGTTTTGCTGAAGACGTCATAAAAAGAAAAGTGAAACACCATGCAACCTCTGAAGAGTCAAACACAACACAACACTTGTACCACCTATTAGACTATTTTACAGGAACTTCTTTTCGAAGGCTCATAAAACAGAGGAAAGAGTCCTGAGAGTTATTGTTGATAGGAACGTTAGCCCAACAAACAAAAATAAGAAAATACAATTGATAATTTACTATAAAACCAAAAAAAACACCCAATCCCACTCATATACATGTCCAACCCGCGCTTGAAACATTCGAGGGACCCCTGGTGAATGGACATAACAAGGGGATATTAATAGGGTATTAAAAGTATCAACACAGGACAGAACACGAAACAATGGGTGTAAATTGGATAAATTTAGATTTAGGAAAGACTTGGGTAAATACTGGTTCGGTAACAGGGTTGTTGATTTGTGGAACCAATTACCGTGTAACGTGGTGGAGGTGGGGTCCCTCGAATGTTTCAAGCGCGGGTTGGACATGTATATGAGTGGGATTGGGTGTTTTTTTTGGTTTTATAGTAAATTATCAATTGTATTTTCTTATTTTTGTTTGTTGGGCTAACGTTCCTATCAACAATAACTCTCAGGACTCTTTCCTCTGTTTTATGAGCCTTCGAAAAGAAGTTCCTGTAAAATAGTCTAATAGGTGGTACAAGTGTTGTGTTGTGTTTGACTCTTCAGAGGTTGCATGGTGTTTCACTTTTCTTTTTATGACGTCTTCAGCAAAACCGTTAGAGTAGCCATTGTTGACTAGGACCTGCCTTACCCTACAGAGTTCTTCATCGACTTCACCTTCCATCCTGAGCTGTGGGTGAGAGCACAGTCGAAGTAATCATTGACAACACTTCTCTTGTACCTGTCTGGGCAGTCACTATTGGCACTGAGGAACATTTCTATGTTAGTTTCCTTAGTGTAGACTGCAGTGTGGAAGCCTGTTCTCATTTCCATGGCTGTTACATCTAGGAAGGGTAGCGTCCCATGATTCTCCATCTCGTACGTGAAACTCAATACAGAATTCTTCTCGAATGGCTCCTTCATTCAATGCAGGAACCTGATGTCAGAGGTCTGCAGCAGCTGAAGGAGGCTTTCGAGCAGAATTCTGTGTTGAGTTTCATGTAGGAGAGGGAGAATGCTGGGAAGCTGCCCTTTCTAGATGTAACAGATGTAGATGTAAGAGACAACATTAGCAGCATGATTGAGCATCACTAACGGTGTTGTGGATATTGGAGGATGACGGGCAGCAGGTAGGTGCCAGAAGAAAGGGTAAAGGATCACTAACAGTATTGTGAATATTGCAGGATGATGGGAAGCAGGCAGGGGCCAGGAGCTGGAGCAGCCACCAAGTTGGTCCTTGAGAGACACAGACTGTACACCTTGGCAAGTGATACTCTGGAGAACATGGAGGAGGCGCTCATGCCCAGACCCTTCAACCTCTGGCACGTCGCTACCCTCATTGTGTTCCGTAGGTGTTCCATGCTCATGTTCTCCTCTCATTGTATTTATTTTCCTGCCTCGCTCCTGTTCTCCTCCACTTGGTCCTGTTCTCTTTCCTCCTCCTTCCCAAGTCTGCAGTTCTCCTCTAGTTGTTCGTGTTCTCCTCACTTTTATCCTGTTCTTCCATAGCTCGTGTTCACCTTCAATTGCTCATGTTTTCCTCCCCTTTCTCCTGTTCTCCTTCCCTTCCTTCTGTTCTCCCTCCCACTATGTCCTGCTCTCCTTCCCTTTCTTCTGTTCTCCTCCAACTGTTATTCTTCTCCTCCTATGCTATTGCTATACTCCACCTGTTCCTGTTCTACTCCCATTTTTTCTGTTTTAGCTGTTCTGTTCACTATCCATTGCTTCCGTTCTCCTTCCCTTGCTTCTGATTTCCTCCCTTTGCTTCTGTTCTCCTCTCCTTTCTTCTGTTGTCCTTTTCTTTCTCCCGTTCTCGTACTAATACTGTTCTCCTCCTTTGCTCTTGTTCATCTCTCATTGCCCTCCTCTCAGCTCACCTTCTCGTTGTCCTGATCCTGTTCTCCTTCCCTGGCTCCGGATTTCCTACATTTCCTCTTGTTCTCCTCCCGTTGCCCCAGTTCTAGTTGTTCCGTTTCTGTTCTATTTCCCTTGCATCTGTTTTCCTCCCCTTGCTTCTGTTCTCCTCCCCATTCTCCAGTTCGCCTTTCCTTTCTGCAGTTCTCCTCCTCTTCTTCCGGTTCTCGTCCCACTGATACTGTACTCTTCCTCTTGCTCTTGTTCACCTCTCATTGCCAAAGTTCCCTTTGATCCGATCCTGTTCTCCTTCTCTTGATCCGGCTTCCCTCCATTTCCTCTTGGTCTTCACCCCCTAGCTCGTGTTTTAATCCCATAGATCGTGTTCCCCTCCACTTGATCGTGTTCTCCTCCCCCTATTTCGCGTTCTCATTCCATTGATCGTGTTATCCTCCCCATGATTGTGTTCTAAACCCCATAGCACGTGTTACCCTCCCCATGATCGTGTTCTCCTTCCCTTAGCACGTGTTCTCATCCCATTGATCATGATATCCTCCTCTTGATCATGTTTTCCTGCCCTTAGTTCGCGTTCTCATCCCATTGATCGTGTTATCCTTACCTTGATTGTGGATTGTGGTACCCATTATAATTATGATCAAATTTATTCATTTGATATATCACGGAATAGTGATTTCTGTATGTATCGAACTGAGTTAGGTTGAGTATAAATAGGAGGTGTCACGTATGGGCCAAGTAGGAAGATGCTTTTTTTTATTGTTTTTAGATAGCCAATACTTTCTACAGCCAGGCTGTTTACTCATCCTTGCTGATAAGCAACAATAAATGTTATACAGGTGGAAATGTTAATTGAATATTGACAAGGAAATATACTCCATAATTCACCTATTCCGTATAATGTGAGGGAAGTGTATTAGCAATGATTTGATGTTGGCAGTGTCGGAGGACGTGTGGGACGTGGAGGGGGCGGTCCACCTGCTGCTTCACCCTCACTCTCCCCTCACTTATGTTGATGTTACAGAGGCCTTCTACTGCTTAGCTTCCCTTCTGATTTACTGCACAGATCACTTCTGTTTTCCAACAAGGTGAGTTAACTATTATTATTATGTTCGGGTCATTCTTGTGGTGAGAAGTTTCACGATAAAAAGTATAAATGATCACAATAGTAGCAACAATAGTAATCTCATCTGGATAATATATAAGAAACGTTATATAGATGCAATGAGGTTTGTCGAATTGCCCCTTTAAAAGAATGTCAGATAGCAAGGTGACCCTCACGAACTTGGTGGTATGGGACCAGAAGAGTCTCTGGAATTCCACTATTATGTGACCTTTGTAATCTAAATACAAAAAAGAGAGAGATGTCTGTCCAATGTCAAAGGCAATACGCTTGCATAACCTCACCCAGTTTTGTAAAGTGATTACCGAGGTGTATTTATCCAACACAGTCGGATTGGGTCTCCTTTATTATCTAACTATAAAGTGGTCGGCTCCCATTGTCACCACCATCAAGTTGGTGGAAACTCTGGCACTATGTTAATGACGTAAAATATTCAATTCCCAGGCATGTTTCCAGGTTGTGTTGACATAGGGTGGGATCCAGCACGGATGTATCGACATTAGATTAATGATGCCCGTCTTACCAAGCACTTGGTTGATCCGGGTACCAGGTTGATCTGGGCACTTGATCGATCCGGGCACCAGGTTGATCTAGGTGCTGGTTTGATTAGGGAACTGGGCTAATTTGGGTACTAGGTTGATATCGGAATTGGGTTGATATGAGCTATGGGTTGATATGGGCATTGAGTTACTCTGAGCACTGGGTTGATCTGGGCACTGGGCTGATCTGGGGTCTTGGGTTGATCTTGGCAGTGGATTGTCTTGGCACTGGGTTGTCTTAGCATTGGGTTAGTCTGGAAACCAGGATGATCTGAGCACTGTGTTGATCTGGGTACTGAGTTAGACTGGGAACCGGGATGATCTGAGCACTGTGTTGATCTGGTCACTGGGTTAGTCTGGGAACCGGGATGATCTGGGCACTGGGTAGATCTGCGTACTTGGTTAGTGTCAAAGAAACCTGAAGTACAATGTGTAGTGTCACAGTAATCTGACGTACGAAGAGTACATAAGAACATAAGAACAAAGGTAACTGCAGAAGGCCTATTGGCCCATATGAGGCAGCTCCTATTCTATAACCACCCAATCCCACTCATATACTTGTCCAACCCGCGCTTGAAACAATCGAGGGACCCCACCTCCACCACGTTACGCGGCAATTGGTTCCACAAATCTACAACCCTGTTACTGAACCAGTATTTACCCAAGTCTTTCCTAAATCTAAACTTATCCAATTTACACCCATTGTTTCGTGTTCTGTCCTGTGTTGATACTTTTAATACCCTATTAATATCCCCTTGTTATGTCCATTCACCCACTTGTAAACCTCTATCATGTCGCCCCTAACTCTTCGCCTTTCCAGTGAATGCAACTTAAGCTTTGTTAATCTTTCTTCATATGAAAGATTTCTAATTTGGGGAATTAACTTAGTCATCCTACGCTGGACACGTTCAAGTGAATTTATATCCATTCTATAATATGGCGACCAAAACTGAACTGCATAATCTAAATGGGGCCTAACTAGAGCAAGATATAGCTTGAGAACCACACCAGGTGTCTTGTTACTAACGCTGCGATTAATAAATCCAAGTGTCCGATTTGCCTTATTACGAACATTTATGCATTGATCCTTTTGTTTTAAATTCTTACTAATCATAACTCCCAGATCCCTTTCGCAATCCGACTTCGCAATCACAACACCATCTAGCTCGTATCTTGTAACTCTATCATCATTACCTAACCTCAGAACTTTACATTTATCAGCATTAAACTGCATCTGCCAATCCTTTGACCATTTCAAAACCCTATCTAGATCAACTTGAAGTTATAGTGAGTCCTCCTCCGAATTAATTTCCCTACCGATTTTCGTATCATCGGCAAATTTGCAAATGTTGCTACTCAAACCTGAATCTAAATCATTTATATATATTATAAACAACAGAGGTCCCAGGACAGAGCCTTGAGGCACTCCACTTACAACATTTTCCCACTCTGACTTGATTCCATTTATACTAACTCTCTGTTTCCTTTGGTATAGCCATGCCCTAATCCAGCTTAATATAGCACCCCCAATACCATGAGACTCTATTTTTTTAATCAGTCTTTCATGTGGCACTGTATCAAAAGCTTTGCTAAAGTCAAGGTATACAACATCGCAATCCTTACCACTATCAACTGCCTCAACAATGCTAGAATAAAAAGATAACAAATTTGTTAAACATGAACGGCCATTTATAAAACCATGTTGCGACTCAATTATTAATTTATGTTTTTCAAGTATTTATGTGAGTAGCGTCACAGTGACCTGACGAACCAATGACCAATCACACAACGTCAGGTGTCAGAGTGACCTGATGCACCCAGTGTAGCGTCAGAGTTACCTGACAAATTGTCGTTTCACAATGACCTGACGTTCCAGGTGTTGCGTCACATTGACCTGACGTACCAAGTGTAGCGTCACAGTTACCTGACGTTCGAAGTGTAGCGTCACAGTGACCTGACGTACCAATGTAATGTCACAATGACCTGACGTACCAAGTGTATCGTCACAATGTCCTGACGTACTAAGTGTAACGTCACAGTGACCTGACGTACCAAGCGTAGTGTCACAATGACCTGACGTACCAAGCGTAGTGTCACAATGATCTGACGTACCAAGTGTAGTGTCACAATGACCTGACGTACCAAGTGTAGTGTCACAATGACCTGACGTACGAAGTGTAGTGTCACTATGACATGACGTACCAAGTGTAGCGTCACAGTGACCTGACGTTCCAAGTGTAGTGTCACAATGACCTGACGTACCAAGTGTAGTGTCACAATGACATGACGTACCAAGTGTAGTGTCACAATGACATGACGTACCAAGTGTAGCGTCACAGTGACCTGACGTACCATGTGTAGCGTCACAATGGCCTTATGTACCAATGTAGTGTCACAATGACCTGACGTACCAAGTGTTGCGTCACAATGACCTAACGTACTAATTGTTGCGTCACAATGACCTGACGTACCAATTGTTGCGTCAAAATGACCTGACGTACCAAGTGTAGCGTCAAAGTGACCTCAAGTTCGAAGTGTAGCGTCACATATACCTGATGTACCAAGTGTTGCGTCAAAATAACCAGACGTACGAAGTGTAGCGTCACAGTTACCTGACGTACAGAGTGTAACATCAGAACGACCTGACGTGTCAAGTTGAGCGTCACAGAAATCTGACGTAACAGATGGAATAAGTTGTAACAGGTCCGGACTTGGGACAGTTCTAACAGGTTGAGTGTCCGACAAAGTAGAGTCTAGGGACTTTTGTAACAAGTAGCGTCATAGCAGTGAGTCTTCCACATTGGTGTGAACATCAGATGGTGTTTTAGCAAGAAGTAGAAAGAGGGTTAATAATTAATCAATTTTAGTAATTATAGTTAATTTAAGTTCGTTCAAGGGAAATATTTTTATGATGTTTACAGTCCAGAGACTGATGTTTTAAGAAGAATTCACGATATTATTAGCTGGTGAGGTTAATGGTGACATATTGCAATGATTTCCTCGTGTTCTTCTGAGGGAAAAATCCATGGCAATCTCGTTTTCTTTGAGTTATCTTGTTAGTAGTAAATAAACAGGAAGAATATTTGTCAAATGTATTGAAAGTTATTAAATGGGGTTGTTTTTCCGATAAGTACCACCACCTGGAGTATTAAACTCTACCTCTATGATAACTTACAGGTACTACAACCTAGTGTATTATACGCTACCGCTATGATAGCCTTACAAGTACTAACTTCTGTATGGTGTATTATACACTACCTCTTTGATAACATTACAAGTACTACCACCTAGTGCATTATGCACTACCACTATGAAAAGCCATACAGGTTCCACCACCAGGTGTATTATTCTCTTTCACTATGATAACCTTAGAGCTACTTCAACCTGTTGTATTATACAATTTCCCTATGAGAATCGTCCGGATAAACAAGGATAAACTATTCAACACTGGTGGGACGCGAACAAGGGGACAAAGGTGGAACTGAGTACCCACATGAGCTACAGGGACGATAGAAAAAACTTTTTCAGTGTCAGAGTAGTTAGTGACAGTGCCACAGTTTTAAATGTAGATATGATAGAGCCCAATAGGCTCAGGAATCTGTACACCAGTTGATTGACAGTTGAGAGGCGGGACCAAAGAGCCAAAGCTCAACCCCTGCAAGCACAAATAGGTGAATATAAATAGGTGAGTACACACACACACACACACACACACACACACACACACACACACACACACACACACACACACACACACAAACACACACACACACACACACACACACACACACACACACACACACACACACACACACACACACACACACACACACACACACACACACACACACACACACACACACACACACACACACACACACACACACTCACACAGTCCTGAAGTATGCGGCCCCAGCATGGAGCCCGTACCTTGTCAAGCACAAGACGAAGCTGGAAAAAGTTCAAAGGTATGCTACTAGACTAGTCCCAGAACTAAGAGGCATGAGTTATGAGGAAAGGCTGCGGGAAATGCACCTTACGACACTGGAAGACAGAAGAGTAAGGGGGGACATGATCACAACCTACAAAATCCTCAGGGGAATCGACCGGGTAAACAAGGATGAACTATTCAACACTGGTGGGACGCGAACAAGGGGACACAGGTGGAAGCTGAGTACCCAAATGAGCCACAGAGACGTTAGAAAGAACTTTTTCAGTGTCAGAGTAGTTAGTAAATGGAATGCATTAGGAAGTGATGTGGTGGAGGCTGACTCCATACACAGTTTCAAATGTAGATATGATAGAGCCCAATAGGCTCAGGAATCTGTACACCAGTTGATTGACGGTTGAGAGGCGGGACCAAAGAGCCAGAGCTCAACCCCCGCAAGCACAATTAGGTGAGCACACAGAGGAAAGGCTAAGGGAGCTGAACATCACTACCCTGGAAAACAGAAGAGTAAGGGGAGACATGATAACCACCTACAAAATTCTCAGGGGAATTGACAGGGTGGACCAAGAGAAACTCTTTAGCACGGGTGGAACACGAACAAGGGGACACAGGTGGAAACTTAGTACCCAGATGAGCCACAGAGACGTTAGAAAGAATTTTTTCAGTGTCAGGGTAGTTAACAAATAAAATGCATTAAGTAGTGTTGTGGTGGAGGTAGACTCCATACACAGTTTCAAGTGTATATATGATAGAGTCCAATAGGCTCAGGAACCTGTACACTTGTTGATTGACGGTTGAGAGGTGGGACCAAAGAGCCAGAGCTCAACCCCCGCAAGCACAATTAGATGAGTACAATTAGGTGAGTACACACACACACACACACACACACACACACACAAACACACACAAACACACACACACACACACACACACACACACACACACACACACACACACACACACACACACACACACACACACACACACACACACACACACACACACACACACACACACACACACACACACACAGAGGCTAGTGCGAAAGTTGGAGATGCAGGCTGGAGTGAGAGGGAAGGTACTCCGGTGGATAGAGGAGTACCTAAGCAACAGGAGACAACGAGTCTGTGTGAGGGGTGAGGTCTCAGATTGACGAGACGTCACAAGTGGAGTCCCGCAGGGGTCAGTCATTGGACCTATACTGTTTCTGGTATATGTAAATGATCTCCCAGAGGGTATAGATTCAACCAATGTCTGTTTTTTTTTTAATGACGCTGTTTGTCGACCGAATTGTATTTGTGCTGTTTTTCAGCCATATTCCCCCCTTTTTATCTCTTTTTTTATTTGTTCTCAACTCATTTTATTCTTTATGCTCAATTAGTAATAAGCTTTAGTCATTTGAGTTTTTCATGCCCGAAACGCTTTGCGTAATAGTGGCTTTAGGCATTGTATGTACTAGCGCTATCTATAAATCCATCACTCTTTGTAAAATCTCTTGTATGTATGTACCTTACCTAAATAAACATTTGATTTGATTTGATTTGATTTATATATCCCCCATACCGGCTTCAAGAGTGACACCTTCAATCACGCCTCTCATACGACACCAGTTTACAGAAGGGTTTAGACACTCACTATTACAGAAGGATATCAAGAGGGAGACCTTCAGTCACACATTTCATATGACACCAGTGTGCTCTCACTATTACAGAGGCTTCAAGCGTGACACCTTCAGTCACGCCTCGCATACGACACCAGTCTGCACTCATGAAGGTTCCTCCTCTCAGGCTGTCCTTAATGGACCCTGCCATTACCAAGGGTCAAAGGTGGACCCCATTTGACACACACACACGTCCCAGAACTAAGATGCATGAGTTAAGAGGAAAGGCTGCAGGAAATGCACCTTACGACACTGGAAGACAGAAGAGTAAGGGGAGACATGATTACAACCTACAAAATCCTCAGGAGAATCGTCCGGATAAACAAGGATAAACTATTCAACACTGGTGGGACGCGAACAAGGGGACAAAGGTGGAACTGAGTACCCACATGAGCTACAGGGACGATAGAAAAAACTTTTTCAGTGTCAGAGTAGTTAGTGACAGTGCCACAGTTTTAAATGTAGATATGATAGAGCCCAATAGGCTCAGGAATCTGTACACCAGTTGATTGACAGTTGAGAGGCGGGACCAAAGAGCCAAAGCTCAACCCCTGCAAGCACAAATAGGTGAATATAAATAGGTGAGTACACACACACACACACACACACACACACACACACACACACACACACACACACACACACACACACACACACACACACACACACACACACACACACACACACACACACACACACACTCACACAGTCCTGAAGTATGCGGCCCCAGCATGGAGCCCGTACCTTGTCAAGCACAAGACGAAGCTGGAAAAAGTTCAAAGGTATGCTACTAGACTAGTCCCAGAACTAAGAGGCATGAGTTATGAGGAAAGGCTGCGGGAAATGCACCTTACGACACTGGAAGACAGAAGAGTAAGGGGGGACATGATCACAACCTACAAAATCCTCAGGGGAATCGACCGGGTAAACAAGGATGAACTATTCAACACTGGTGGGACGCGAACAAGGGGACACAGGTGGAAGCTGAGTACCCAAATGAGCCACAGAGACGTTAGAAAGAACTTTTTCAGTGTCAGAGTAGTTAGTAAATGGAATGCATTAGGAAGTGATGTGGTGGAGGCTGACTCCATACACAGTTTCAAATGTAGATATGATAGAGCCCAATAGGCTCAGGAATCTGTACACCAGTTGATTGACGGTTGAGAGGCGGGACCAAAGAGCCAGAGCTCAACCCCCGCAAGCACAATTAGGTGAGCACACAGAGGAAAGGCTAAGGGAGCTGAACATCACTACCCTGGAAAACAGAAGAGTAAGGGGAGACATGATAACCACCTACAAAATTCTCAGGGGAATTGACAGGGTGGACCAAGAGAAACTCTTTAGCACGGGTGGAACACGAACAAGGGGACACAGGTGGAAACTTAGTACCCAGATGAGCCACAGAGACGTTAGAAAGAATTTTTTCAGTGTCAGGGTAGTTAACAAATAAAATGCATTAAGTAGTGTTGTGGTGGAGGTAGACTCCATACACAGTTTCAAGTGTATATATGATAGAGTCCAATAGGCTCAGGAACCTGTACACTTGTTGATTGACGGTTGAGAGGTGGGACCAAAGAGCCAGAGCTCAACCCCCGCAAGCACAATTAGATGAGTACAATTAGGTGAGTACACACACACACACACACACACACACACACAAACACACACAAACACACACACACACACACACACACACACACACACACACACACACACACACACACACACACACACACACACACACACACACACACACACACAAAGAGCCAGAGCTCAACCCCCGCAAGCACAATTAGGTGAGTACACACACACACACACACACACACACCAAAGAGCCAGAGCTCAACCCCCGCAAGCACAATTAGGTGAGTACACACACACACACACACACACACACACACACACACAGAGGCTAGTGCGAAAGTTGGAGATGCAGGCTGGAGTGAGAGGGAAGGTACTCCGGTGGATAGAGGAGTACCTAAGCAACAGGAGACAACGAGTCTGTGTGAGGGGTGAGGTCTCAGATTGACGAGACGTCACAAGTGGAGTCCCGCAGGGGTCAGTCATTGGACCTATACTGTTTCTGGTATATGTAAATGATCTCCCAGAGGGTATAGATTCAACCAATGTCTGTTTTTTTTTTAATGACGCTGTTTGTCGACCGAATTGTATTTGTGCTGTTTTTCAGCCATATTCCCCCCTTTTTATCTCTTTTTTTATTTGTTCTCAACTCATTTTATTCTTTATGCTCAATTAGTAATAAGCTTTAGTCATTTGAGTTTTTCATGCCCGAAACGCTTTGCGTAATAGTGACTTTAGGCATTGTATGTACTAGCGCTATCTATAAATCCATCACTCTTTGTAAAATCTCTTGTATGTATGTACCTTACCTAAATAAACATTTGATTTGATTTGATTTGATTTATATATCCCCCATACCGGCTTCAAGAGTGACACCTTCAATCACGCCTCTCATACGACACCAGTTTACAGAAGGGTTTAGACACTCACTATTACAGAAGGATATCAAGAGGGAGACCTTCAGTCACACATTTCATATGACACCAGTGTGCTCTCACTATTACAGAGGCTTCAAGCGTGACACCTTCAGTCACGCCTCGCATACGACACCAGTCTGCACTCATGAAGGTTCCTCCTCTCAGGCTGTCCTTAATGGACCCTGCCATTACCAAGGGTCAAAGGTGGACCCCATTTGACACACACACACGTCCCAGAACTAGGATGCATGAGTTAAGAGGAAAGGCTGCAGGAAATGCACCTTACGACACTGGAAGACAGAAGAGTAAGGGGAGACATGATTACAACCTACAAAATCCTCAGGAGAATCGTCCGGATAAACAAGGATAAACTATTCAACACTGGTGGGACGCGAACAAGGGGACAAAGGTGGAACTGAGTACCCACATGAGCTACAGGGACGATAGAAAAAACTTTTTCAGTGTCAGAGTAGTTAGTGACAGTGCCACAGTTTTAAATGTAGATATGATAGAGCCCAATAGGCTCAGGAATCTGTACACCAGTTGATTGACAGTTGAGAGGCGGGACCAAAGAGCCAAAGCTCAACCCCTGCAAGCACAAATAGGTGAATATAAATAGGTGAGTACACACACACACACACACACACACACACACACACACACACACACACACACACACACACACACACACACACACACACACACACACACACACACACACACACACACACACACACACACACACACACACACACACACACACACTCACACAGTCCTGAAGTATGCGGCCCCAGCATGGAGCCCGTACCTTGTCAAGCACAAGACGAAGCTGGAAAAAGTTCAAAGGTATGCTACTAGACTAGTCCCAGAACTAAGAGGCATGAGTTATGAGGAAAGGCTGCGGGAAATGCACCTTACGACACTGGAAGACAGAAGAGTAAGGGGGGACATGATCACAACCTACAAAATCCTCAGGGGAATCGACCGGGTAAACAAGGATGAACTATTCAACACTGGTGGGACGCGAACAAGGGGACACAGGTGGAAGCTGAGTACCCAAATGAGCCACAGAGACGTTAGAAAGAACTTTTTCAGTGTCAGAGTAGTTAGTAAATGGAATGCATTAGGAAGTGATGTGGTGGAGGCTGACTCCATACACAGTTTCAAATGTAGATATGATAGAGCCCAATAGGCTCAGGAATCTGTACACCAGTTGATTGACGGTTGAGAGGCGGGACCAAAGAGCCAGAGCTCAACCCCCGCAAGCACAATTAGGTGAGCACACAGAGGAAAGGCTAAGGGAGCTGAACATCACTACCCTGGAAAACAGAAGAGTAAGGGGAGACATGATAACCACCTACAAAATTCTCAGGGGAATTGACAGGGTGGACCAAGAGAAACTCTTTAGCACGGGTGGAACACGAACAAGGGGACACAGGTGGAAACTTAGTACCCAGATGAGCCACAGAGACGTTAGAAAGAATTTTTTCAGTGTCAGGGTAGTTAACAAATAAAATGCATTAAGTAGTGTTGTGGTGGAGGTAGACTCCATACACAGTTTCAAGTGTATATATGATAGAGTCCAATAGGCTCAGGAACCTGTACACTTGTTGATTGACGGTTGAGAGGTGGGACCAAAGAGCCAGAGCTCAACCCCCGCAAGCACAATTAGATGAGTACAATTAGGTGAGTACACACACACACACACACACACACACACACACAAACACACACAAACACACACACACACACACACACACACACACACACACACACACACACACACACACACACACACACACACACACACACACACACACACACACACACACACACACACACACACACACACAGAGGCTAGTGCGAAAGTTGGAGATGCAGGCTGGAGTGAGAGGGAAGGTACTCCGGTGGATAGAGGAGTACCTAAGCAACAGGAGACAACGAGTCTGTGTGAGGGGTGAGGTCTCAGATTGACGAGACGTCACAAGTGGAGTCCCGCAGGGGTCAGTCATTGGACCTATACTGTTTCTGGTATATGTAAATGATCTCCCAGAGGGTATAGATTCAACCAATGTCTGTTTTTTTTTTAATGACGCTGTTTGTCGACCGAATTGTATTTGTGCTGTTTTTCAGCCATATTCCCCCCTTTTTATCTCTTTTTTTATTTGTTCTCAACTCATTTTATTCTTTATGCTCAATTAGTAATAAGCTTTAGTCATTTGAGTTTTTCATGCCCGAAACGCTTTGCGTAATAGTGGCTTTAGGCATTGTATGTACTAGCGCTATCTATAAATCCATCACTCTTTGTAAAATCTCTTGTATGTATGTACCTTACCTAAATAAACATTTGATTTGATTTGATTTGATTTATATATCCCCCATACCGGCTTCAAGAGTGACACCTTCAATCACGCCTCTCATACGACACCAGTTTACAGAAGGGTTTAGACACTCACTATTACAGAAGGATATCAAGAGGGAGACCTTCAGTCACACATTTCATATGACACCAGTGTGCTCTCACTATTACAGAGGCTTCAAGCGTGACACCTTCAGTCACGCCTCGCATACGACACCAGTCTGCACTCATGAAGGTTCCTCCTCTCAGGCTGTCCTTAATGGACCCTGCCATTACCAAGGGTCAAAGGTGGACCCCATTTGACACACACACACGTCCCAGAACTAAGATGCATGAGTTAAGAGGAAAGGCTGCAGGAAATGCACCTTACGACACTGGAAGACAGAAGAGTAAGGGGAGACATGATTACAACCTACAAAATCCTCAGGAGAATCGTCCGGATAAACAAGGATAAACTATTCAACACTGGTGGGACGCGAACAAGGGGACAAAGGTGGAACTGAGTACCCACATGAGCTACAGGGACGATAGAAAAAACTTTTTCAGTGTCAGAGTAGTTAGTGACAGTGCCACAGTTTTAAATGTAGATATGATAGAGCCCAATAGGCTCAGGAATCTGTACACCAGTTGATTGACAGTTGAGAGGCGGGACCAAAGAGCCAAAGCTCAACCCCTGCAAGCACAAATAGGTGAATATAAATAGGTGAGTACACACACACACACACACACACACACACACACACACACACACACACACACACACACACACACACACACACACACACACACACACACACACACACACACACACACACACACACACACACACACACACACACACACACACACACACACACACACACACACACACACACACACACACACACACACACACACACACACACACACACTCACACACACACACACACACACACACACACACACACACACACACACACACACACACACACACACACACACACACACACACACACACACACACACACACACACACACACACACACACACACACACACACACACACACACACACACACACACACACACAGTCCTGAAGTATGCGGCCCCAGCATGGAGCCCGTACCTTGTCAAGCACAAGACGAAGCTGGAAAAAGTTCAAAGGTATGCTACTATACTAGTCCCAGAACTAAGAGGCATGAGTTATGAGGAAAGGCTGCGGGAAATGCACCTTACGACACTGGAAGACAGAAGAGTAAGGGGGGACATGATCACAACCTACAAAATCCTCAGGGGAATCGACCGGGTAAACAAGGATGAACTATTCAACACTGGTGGGACGCGAACAAGGGGACACAGGTGGAAGCTGAGTACCCAAATGAGCCACAGAGACGTTAGAAAGAACTTTTTCAGTGTCAGAGTAGTTAGTAAATGGAATGCATTAGGAAGTGATGTGGTGGAGGCTGACTCCATACACAGTTTCAAATGTAGATATGATAGAGCCCAATAGGCTCAGGAATCTGTACACCAGTTGATTGACGGTTGAGAGGCGGGACCAAAGAGCCAGAGCTCAACCCCCGCAAGCACAATTAGGTGAGCACACAGAGGAAAGGCTAAGGGAGCTGAACATCACTAACCTGGAAAACAGAAGAGTAAGGGGAGACATGATAACCACCTACAAAATTCTCAGGGGAATTGACAGGGTGGACCAAGAGAAACTCTTTAGCACGGGTGGAACACGAACAAGGGGACACAGGTGGAAACTTAGTACCCAGATGAGCCACAGAGACGTTAGAAAGAATTTTTTCAGTGTCAGGGTAGTTAACAAATAAAATGCATTAAGTAGTGTTGTGGTGGAGGTAGACTCCATACACAGTTTCAAGTGTATATATGATAGAGTCCAATAGGCTCAGGAACCTGTACACTTGTTGATTGACGGTTGAGAGGTGGGACCAAAGAGCCAGAGCTCAACCCCCGCAAGCACAATTAGATGAGTACAATTAGGTGAGTACACACACACACACACACACACACACACAAACACACACAAACACACACACACACACACACACACACACACACACACACACACACACACACACACACACACACACACACACACACACACACACACACACACACACACACACACACAAAGAGCCAGAGCTCAACCCCCGCAAGCACAATTAGGTGAGTACACACACACACACACACACACACACCAAAGAGCCAGAGCTCAACCCCCGCAAGCACAATTAGGTGAGTACACACACACACACACACACACACACACACACACACAGAGGCTAGTGCGAAAGTTGGAGATGCAGGCTGGAGTGAGAGGGAAGGTACTCCGGTGGATAGAGGAGTACCTAAGCAACAGGAGACAACGAGTCTGTGTGAGGGGTGAGGTCTCAGATTGACGAGACGTCACAAGTGGAGTCCCGCAGGGGTCAGTCATTGGACCTATACTGTTTCTGGTATATGTAAATGATCTCCCAGAGGGTATAGATTCAACCAATGTCTGTTTTTTTTTTAATGACGCTGTTTGTCGACCGAATTGTATTTGTGCTGTTTTTCAGCCATATTCCCCCCTTTTTATCTCTTTTTTTATTTGTTCTCAACTCATTTTATTCTTTATGCTCAATTAGTAATAAGCTTTAGTCATTTGAGTTTTTCATGCCCGAAACGCTTTGCGTAATAGTGACTTTAGGCATTGTATGTACTAGCGCTATCTATAAATCCATCACTCTTTGTAAAATCTCTTGTATGTATGTACCTTACCTAAATAAACATTTGATTTGATTTGATTTGATTTATATATCCCCCATACCGGCTTCAAGAGTGACACCTTCAATCACGCCTCTCATACGACACCAGTTTACAGAAGGGTTTAGACACTCACTATTACAGAAGGATATCAAGAGGGAGACCTTCAGTCACACATTTCATATGACACCAGTGTGCTCTCACTATTACAGAGGCTTCAAGCGTGACACCTTCAGTCACGCCTCGCATACGACACCAGTCTGCACTCATGAAGGTTCCTCCTCTCAGGCTGTCCTTAATGGACCCTGCCATTACCAAGGGTCAAAGGTGGACCCCATTTGACACACACACACGTCCCAGAACTAAGATGCATGAGTTAAGAGGAAAGGCTGCAGGAAATGCACCTTACGACACTGGAAGACAGAAGAGTAAGGGGAGACATGATTACAACCTACAAAATCCTCAGGAGAATCGTCCGGATAAACAAGGATAAACTATTCAACACTGGTGGGACGCGAACAAGGGGACAAAGGTGGAACTGAGTACCCACATGAGCTACAGGGACGATAGAAAAAACTTTTTCAGTGTCAGAGTAGTTAGTGACAGTGCCACAGTTTTAAATGTAGATATGATAGAGCCCAATAGGCTCAGGAATCTGTACACCAGTTGATTGACAGTTGAGAGGCGGGACCAAAGAGCCAAAGCTCAACCCCTGCAAGCACAAATAGGTGAATATAAATAGGTGAGTACACACACACACACACACACACACACACACACACACACACACACACACACACACACACACACACACACACACACACACACACACACACACACACACACACACACACACACACACACACACACACACACACACACACACACACACTCACACAGTCCTGAAGTATGCGGCCCCAGCATGGAGCCCGTACCTTGTCAAGCACAAGACGAAGCTGGAAAAAGTTCAAAGGTATGCTACTAGACTAGTCCCAGAACTAAGAGGCATGAGTTATGAGGAAAGGCTGCGGGAAATGCACCTTACGACACTGGAAGACAGAAGAGTAAGGGGGGACATGATCACAACCTACAAAATCCTCAGGGGAATCGACCGGGTAAACAAGGATGAACTATTCAACACTGGTGGGACGCGAACAAGGGGACACAGGTGGAAGCTGAGTACCCAAATGAGCCACAGAGACGTTAGAAAGAACTTTTTCAGTGTCAGAGTAGTTAGTAAATGGAATGCATTAGGAAGTGATGTGGTGGAGGCTGACTCCATACACAGTTTCAAATGTAGATATGATAGAGCCCAATAGGCTCAGGAATCTGTACACCAGTTGATTGACGGTTGAGAGGCGGGACCAAAGAGCCAGAGCTCAACCCCCGCAAGCACAATTAGGTGAGCACACAGAGGAAAGGCTAAGGGAGCTGAACATCACTACCCTGGAAAACAGAAGAGTAAGGGGAGACATGATAACCACCTACAAAATTCTCAGGGGAATTGACAGGGTGGACCAAGAGAAACTCTTTAGCACGGGTGGAACACGAACAAGGGGACACAGGTGGAAACTTAGTACCCAGATGAGCCACAGAGACGTTAGAAAGAATTTTTTCAGTGTCAGGGTAGTTAACAAATAAAATGCATTAAGTAGTGTTGTGGTGGAGGTAGACTCCATACACAGTTTCAAGTGTATATATGATAGAGTCCAATAGGCTCAGGAACCTGTACACTTGTTGATTGACGGTTGAGAGGTGGGACCAAAGAGCCAGAGCTCAACCCCCGCAAGCACAATTAGATGAGTACAATTAGGTGAGTACACACACACACACACACACACACACACAAACACACACAAACACACACACACACACACACACACACACACACACACACACACACACACACACACACACACACACACACACACACACACACACACACACACACACACACACACACACACACACAGAGGCTAGTGCGAAAGTTGGAGATGCAGGCTGGAGTGAGAGGGAAGGTACTCCGGTGGATAGAGGAGTACCTAAGCAACAGGAGACAACGAGTCTGTGTGAGGGGTGAGGTCTCAGATTGACGAGACGTCACAAGTGGAGTCCCGCAGGGGTCAGTCATTGGACCTATACTGTTTCTGGTATATGTAAATGATCTCCCAGAGGGTATAGATTCAACCAATGTCTGTTTTTTTTTTAATGACGCTGTTTGTCGACCGAATTGTATTTGTGCTGTTTTTCAGCCATATTCCCCCCTTTTTATCTCTTTTTTTATTTGTTCTCAACTCATTTTATTCTTTATGCTCAATTAGTAATAAGCTTTAGTCATTTGAGTTTTTCATGCCCGAAACGCTTTGCGTAATAGTGACTTTAGGCATTGTATGTACTAGCGCTATCTATAAATCCATCACTCTTTGTAAAATCTCTTGTATGTATGTACCTTACCTAAATAAACATTTGATTTGATTTGATTTGATTTATATATCCCCCATACCGGCTTCAAGAGTGACACCTTCAATCACGCCTCTCATACGACACCAGTTTACAGAAGGGTTTAGACACTCACTATTACAGAAGGATATCAAGAGGGAGACCTTCAGTCACACATTTCATATGACACCAGTGTGCTCTCACTATTACAGAGGCTTCAAGCGTGACACCTTCAGTCACGCCTCGCATACGACACCAGTCTGCACTCATGAAGGTTCCTCCTCTCAGGCTGTCCTTAATGGACCCTGCCATTACCAAGGGTCAAAGGTGGACCCCATTTGACACACACACACGTCCCAGAACTAAGATGCATGAGTTAAGAGGAAAGGCTGCAGGAAATGCACCTTACGACACTGGAAGACAGAAGAGTAAGGGGAGACATGATTACAACCTACAAAATCCTCAGGAGAATCGTCCGGATAAACAAGGATAAACTATTCAACACTGGTGGGACGCGAACAAGGGGACAAAGGTGGAACTGAGTACCCACATGAGCTACAGGGACGATAGAAAAAACTTTTTCAGTGTCAGAGTAGTTAGTGACAGTGCCACAGTTTTAAATGTAGATATGATAGAGCCCAATAGGCTCAGGAATCTGTACACCAGTTGATTGACAGTTGAGAGGCGGGACCAAAGAGCCAAAGCTCAACCCCTGCAAGCACAAATAGGTGAATATAAATAGGTGAGTACACACACACACACACACACACACACACACACACACACACACACACACACACACACACACACACACACACACACACACACACACACACACACACACACACACACACACACACACACACACACACACACACACACACACACACACACTCACACAGTCCTGAAGTATGCGGCCCCAGCATGGAGCCCGTACCTTGTCAAGCACAAGACGAAGCTGGAAAAAGTTCAAAGGTATGCTACTAGACTAGTCCCAGAACTAAGAGGCATGAGTTATGAGGAAAGGCTGCGGGAAATGCACCTTACGACACTGGAAGACAGAAGAGTAAGGGGGGACATGATCACAACCTACAAAATCCTCAGGGGAATCGACCGGGTAAACAAGGATGAACTATTCAACACTGGTGGGACGCGAACAAGGGGACACAGGTGGAAGCTGAGTACCCAAATGAGCCACAGAGACGTTAGAAAGAACTTTTTCAGTGTCAGAGTAGTTAGTAAATGGAATGCATTAGGAAGTGATGTGGTGGAGGCTGACTCCATACACAGTTTCAAATGTAGATATGATAGAGCCCAATAGGCTCAGGAATCTGTACACCAGTTGATTGACGGTTGAGAGGCGGGACCAAAGAGCCAGAGCTCAACCCCCGCAAGCACAATTAGGTGAGCACACAGAGGAAAGGCTAAGGGAGCTGAACATCACTACCCTGGAAAACAGAAGAGTAAGGGGAGACATGATAACCACCTACAAAATTCTCAGGGGAATTGACAGGGTGGACCAAGAGAAACTCTTTAGCACGGGTGGAACACGAACAAGGGGACACAGGTGGAAACTTAGTACCCAGATGAGCCACAGAGACGTTAGAAAGAATTTTTTCAGTGTCAGGGTAGTTAACAAATAAAATGCATTAAGTAGTGTTGTGGTGGAGGTAGACTCCATACACAGTTTCAAGTGTATATATGATAGAGTCCAATAGGCTCAGGAACCTGTACACTTGTTGATTGACGGTTGAGAGGTGGGACCAAAGAGCCAGAGCTCAACCCCCGCAAGCACAATTAGATGAGTACAATTAGGTGAGTACACACACACACACACACACACACACACAAACACACACAAACACACACACACACACACACACACACACACACACACACACACACACACACACACACACACACACACACACACACACACACACACACACACACACACACACACACACAGAGGCTAGTGCGAAAGTTGGAGATGCAGGCTGGAGTGAGAGGGAAGGTACTCCGGTGGATAGAGGAGTACCTAAGCAACAGGAGACAACGAGTCTGTGTGAGGGGTGAGGTCTCAGATTGACGAGACGTCACAAGTGGAGTCCCGCAGGGGTCAGTCATTGGACCTATACTGTTTCTGGTATATGTAAATGATCTCCCAGAGGGTATAGATTCAACCAATGTCTGTTTTTTTTTTAATGACGCTGTTTGTCGACCGAATTGTATTTGTGCTGTTTTTCAGCCATATTCCCCCCTTTTTATCTCTTTTTTTATTTGTTCTCAACTCATTTTATTCTTTATGCTCAATTAGTAATAAGCTTTAGTCATTTGAGTTTTTCATGCCCGAAACGCTTTGCGTAATAGTGGCTTTAGGCATTGTATGTACTAGCGCTATCTATAAATCCATCACTCTTTGTAAAATCTCTTGTATGTATGTACCTTACCTAAATAAACATTTGATTTGATTTGATTTGATTTATATATCCCCCATACCGGCTTCAAGAGTGACACCTTCAATCACGCCTCTCATACGACACCAGTTTACAGAAGGGTTTAGACACTCACTATTACAGAAGGATATCAAGAGGGAGACCTTCAGTCACACATTTCATATGACACCAGTGTGCTCTCACTATTACAGAGGCTTCAAGCGTGACACCTTCAGTCACGCCTCGCATACGACACCAGTCTGCACTCATGAAGGTTCCTCCTCTCAGGCTGTCCTTAATGGACCCTGCCATTACCAAGGGTCAAAGGTGGACCCCATTTGACACACACACACGTCCCAGAACTAAGATGCATGAGTTAAGAGGAAAGGCTGCAGGAAATGCACCTTACGACACTGGAAGACAGAAGAGTAAGGGGAGACATGATTACAACCTACAAAATCCTCAGGAGAATCGTCCGGATAAACAAGGATAAACTATTCAACACTGGTGGGACGCGAACAAGGGGACAAAGGTGGAACTGAGTACCCACATGAGCTACAGGGACGATAGAAAAAACTTTTTCAGTGTCAGAGTAGTTAGTGACAGTGCCACAGTTTTAAATGTAGATATGATAGAGCCCAATAGGCTCAGGAATCTGTACACCAGTTGATTGACAGTTGAGAGGCGGGACCAAAGAGCCAAAGCTCAACCCCTGCAAGCACAAATAGGTGAATATAAATAGGTGAGTACACACACACACACACACACACACACACACACACACACACACACACACACACACACACACACACACACACACACACACACACACACACACACACACACACACACACACACACACACACACACACACACACACACACACACACACACACACACACACACACACACACACACACACACACACACACACACACACACACACACACACACACACACACACACACACACACACACACACACACACACACACACACACACACACACACACACACACACACACACACACACACACACACACACACACACACACACACACACACACACACACACACACACACACACACACACACACACACACTCACACAGTCCTGAAGTATGCGGCCCCAGCATGGAGCCCGTACCTTGTCAAGCACAAGACGAAGCTGGAAAAAGTTCAAAGGTATGCTACTAGACTAGTCCCAGAACTAAGAGGCATGAGTTATGAGGAAAGGCTGCGGGAAATGCACCTTACGACACTGGAAGACAGAAGAGTAAGGGGGGACATGATCACAACCTACAAAATCCTCAGGGGAATCGACCGGGTAAACAAGGATGAACTATTCAACACTGGTGGGACGCGAACAAGGGGACACAGGTGGAAGCTGAGTACCCAAATGAGCCACAGAGACGTTAGAAAGAACTTTTTCAGTGTCAGAGTAGTTAGTAAATGGAATGCATTAGGAAGTGATGTGGTGGAGGCTGACTCCATACACAGTTTCAAATGTAGATATGATAGAGCCCAATAGGCTCAGGAATCTGTACACCAGTTGATTGACGGTTGAGAGGCGGGACCAAAGAGCCAGAGCTCAACCCCCGCAAGCACAATTAGGTGAGCACACAGAGGAAAGGCTAAGGGAGCTGAACATCACTACCCTGGAAAACAGAAGAGTAAGGGGAGACATGATAACCACCTACAAAATTCTCAGGGGAATTGACAGGGTGGACCAAGAGAAACTCTTTAGCACGGGTGGAACACGAACAAGGGGACACAGGTGGAAACTTAGTACCCAGATGAGCCACAGAGACGTTAGAAAGAATTTTTTCAGTGTCAGGGTAGTTAACAAATAAAATGCATTAAGTAGTGTTGTGGTGGAGGTAGACTCCATACACAGTTTCAAGTGTATATATGATAGAGTCCAATAGGCTCAGGAACCTGTACACTTGTTGATTGACGGTTGAGAGGTGGGACCAAAGAGCCAGAGCTCAACCCCCGCAAGCACAATTAGATGAGTACAATTAGGTGAGTACACACACACACACACACACACACACACAAACACACACAAACACACACACACACACACACACACACACACACACACACACACACACACACACACACACACACACACACACACACACACACACACACACACACACACACACACACACACACAGAGGCTAGTGCGAAAGTTGGAGATGCAGGCTGGAGTGAGAGGGAAGGTACTCCGGTGGATAGAGGAGTACCTAAGCAACAGGAGACAACGAGTCTGTGTGAGGGGTGAGGTCTCAGATTGACGAGACGTCACAAGTGGAGTCCCGCAGGGGTCAGTCATTGGACCTATACTGTTTCTGGTATATGTAAATGATCTCCCAGAGGGTATAGATTCAACCAATGTCTGTTTTTTTTTTAATGACGCTGTTTGTCGACCGAATTGTATTTGTGCTGTTTTTCAGCCATATTCCCCCCTTTTTATCTCTTTTTTTATTTGTTCTCAACTCATTTTATTCTTTATGCTCAATTAGTAATAAGCTTTAGTCATTTGAGTTTTTCATGCCCGAAACGCTTTGCGTAATAGTGGCTTTAGGCATTGTATGTACTAGCGCTATCTATAAATCCATCACTCTTTGTAAAATCTCTTGTATGTATGTACCTTACCTAAATAAACATTTGATTTGATTTGATTTGATTTATATATCCCCCATACCGGCTTCAAGAGTGACACCTTCAATCACGCCTCTCATACGACACCAGTTTACAGAAGGGTTTAG